>NC_142765.1:3983027-4338825 GCF_054948205.1 Urtica dioica subsp. dioica | reverse complement strand
GAGCGTAATTTCACCGCCACCTAAGTCCTCCTCGGCTTCGTTTCCCGTCCCTCTGCGAGGCTTAGGGCCGAGCGGAGACAAAGATAGCGGAGACAACGAAAACGGGAGTGTCTTCTTTGGAATCGTTATCGCTGCGGTTCGGGGCTTGACGATGAACGCCCTCGAAGATTCGTCCAAAGGGCCGTCGGTGAAGAAGAAACCATCGTCCGAACCCGAAGAGTCTTCGACATGAGCTTTTTTCTCGTCCTCTTCGTGCTCGAACGGGTCTCCGAGAGGAATCGGAGACGAAACCCTGGTTCTGACGAACGGCTCAGCTGTGGCTGTGCTCGTGCCCGAGGAATCGAAGCCGACGATGATCCTCGTGGCGGGTGGACCGTTCGATCGGTTCTCCTCGGGCTCGCTCGCAATCGGTCTTCGATGGAACGATCCGAAGGAGAAGAGAGGGAAATCGGATGGTGCTCGGTTTCCGAGATGGAGACCGCTCAGATCGCAGGCGTTCGTTCTCGGTGATGCTTCGTCTACACTGGGGATTTGAGGCAAACCCATTTCGGAAAGACCCTCCTAATTTTCTTTCAGCTAATTTTCCTATTCTATATTCCAGTTTTCTCAGAAGTATAAAATCCTAATAATACGGCTTTAATCAGGAATCAGAACCGAGAAAGGCGTAAACATCTCAGCTTTTGGAGGTTGACTCTCTCCTGGAAAATATAATGATGATCCTGGAAGAATTAAAAATCAGACAGTAATTGAAGTTTCATTAAACATTTTTCCATTTTTCAAGCAGCAAAATGCTCAAGCAATATCACCAAATGACATGTTTTAAGCATAAAGTTGCCTTGCACAAATGGAAAATTATACCCCAAAAAAAAAAATGACAATCAATTGAAAAACCTATAATTTGCAAGTAAATAACGTTCAAGGCCTAATACGAATTATTGGATAGACAAACCCAGAAATTTCGTTCTTTTTACGATAAGATAATATTGACAAAATGAAATGATATTTCAGAGGATAAATCTATACCTAAACTTGACGAAATAAAGCCGAGACCCAAAGCTCAGAAAAAGTTTCAGATAATGAAAAAAAAAAACGCAATCGATATTGTGGGTCCGTCGTGATTTGTGTTTATAAAAATCGAAACTTTGAAGAGTAAATTAAAAAAAAATTACAAAAGCGAGATAAATGAAAGCTTACCCAAATTCTCAGAAATGAATCTCAATTATCGAAAACTCCTTCCTTCTTCGTCTTCCTTCTCTTTCCTTTCCAGTCCCTTCCTTGTGCTCTTCTTCTATTGGCGCTTACTTGAAGTTCCATGCGCTTTGTTTTCTTCTCTTTCTTCTTCTATTTTGTCGTTTCTCTTCGAAACTTGTCGTTCTTGTAATTTACTGTTGGGTTTTATGATATATTTTGCTAGTTTGCTTTATGCTTTATTGTACGCCTCCCAAATTCTGATAAAAATTCAACGAAAATTCATAATTAATAATTTGTGGGTCATCTTTACTTTACCAAGAAATTCTCTCTCTCTCTCTCTCTCTCTCTCTCTCTCTCTCCTTTATGGTCCTGTTATTTTTGTTTCTACTGAGAAATTTTTATTTTTTTTAATATTAGTTATTGCAAGGAAAGCTGTGGTGGTGTGAAATTCCCAATGAAAATAATAGTTTTTTTTTAGCAACAATGAAAATAATAGTTTTTTACGAACTTCGTTCCTTTTTTTAATTAACGATATGGATAAAATCATAAAAACTTCGTTCGGAGTCAAAATCATATCGCTTTCATCAAAAGAAAAGAAGACGCGTTGTCTGCCTTAAAAAAAAGAAGGAAAAAAAAAAAAAAGACGTTGCCAACCATTCATTAGCGAGAAGAAATATACGTGTCGTGCCATTTAAAGTAAGAAAATACATGTTTTCATGACAAATGTTGGTTAAAGATTTGGTTTATTTACTGCTCACTCACCAAATATGGAGTAAACAAAGGCCTTGTAGATTTGTAGCCAAAACTAAATTATAAAATTTGAATGTAACCAATGTTTACAAATTTTTAAAAAAATAGTCGATGACAATTATGTTTTACTTAAATATCCTTATATTAAACATGTTATAATTAAAAAAAATGTAACTAATTTAAAAATTCGATAATTAATATACTAATGGTGAGCTCCGGTGAAATCCTACAGTAATAGATAAGATTTTCATCCAACACAATGAGTCTATTTTTGAAGCTTTTCTCGCTACGAATCCGTAGGATTTGGAATCACTCAATTTCGAGTTAATACGAGGAAGATATAGATTTTTGAATTTTTTATGGGAAAAAAAAACTATACGAGAGAGAAAGTGACGAATAGCAAAAAAAAAAAACTGGAAGAACAAAATAAAAAATTTCTTATTTAAGTGTCATTTCATCTGTTTGACTATTTTCCTAAAAATTTCCAAACGTACTATATCTCAATCGTGATATTTGGAATGACTTACAAGTTTCATAAACAAATTTAGGTCAAAGTCAAATCACCAACATATGTATAGTTTGGAGGATACTCAATAATATAGGATTTTCAATAATTATTTTAAAGGTTTTTCAAAAATACTAACGTAGAGGCAAGGAGTAGGGATTGGTTTTTCTTTTATTTTTTGTTTTTTTTTTCAAACTTAAATTAAGAAAGTGTCAACACCTAGGGAATCATTATTAAATATATGTATCAAAACATGAAAAAAAATGCCGATTATAAAGAAAAAACTCACAGATCAATATTTAAAAAATAAATTATTAGAGAAGGTAAAATTGTAAGAACCAATAAAAAATTGCCTTATATATCAAATGACTAGTTATTTAACTAAAATGAAAGATTGGCTATTTGTTAATTGAAATAGTTTCAAGCGGTTTAGTTTGCGTAATTTCTCTTTTTTTGTATTTGATTGTCTCACACAATTTATATACATTACCCAACTCATCTACATTAAATTTTTTAAAATATGACATGCAATATACATTTTTTTAATAACGCAATATACTATTTAATGGCTTATATGTGATGAAAATAATTAATTTAAATATACATTTTCATAATAACGCAATATACTATTTAATGGCATATATGTGATGAAAATATTTCATTTATAGATATGCTTCTAATTTTTGAAAATAAATAATTTTCAAATTAATTAAGGAAATATAATTGGGCATCCATACAGTAAACGCCTGGCGATGTTGCTGGAAATCATGTTTTTTGGTGTAAATAAGAGAGTATTGTGTTGAAGATGAAATATTGTTTAAAAAGTGCATTTTAAAGGCAAAAAATTGCATTAATTTTAGAGTTTTATGTCGGAAATGCTTTCAAAACATGTAAAACTCTTAATATAACCGTGTAAATAAGAGCTTCCAAGTCATCATAATTGTTTTTACATGCCTACATGAAACCTTAATTGAACTCTCTCTCTCTCTCTCTCTCTCTCTCTCTCTCTCTCTCTCTCTCTCTCTCTCTCTCTCTCTGATTTGGTCACTCCAATAAACAACAATTGAACTCCTATTTCTTCTTTATATGCACTGCGAATCCGAATTTTGCATCGAATTATAAACATACACGTCTTTCTTCTTTTCGTAACTATATATTTATTATAATATATATCCCTAAACCAAAAGGTTTATAGTAGAGCGCTTATGTATACATACTACTATTACTTTTTCTTTTCTTTTTTTACAAGTGTGTATATTACTACCGACTATGTTTGTATTTATTTATTTATTTTATTTGTTTTTTAGTATAACTTTAGCTATTGTTAGAGGTATTTTGACAGTCCTATTGTTAGAGGTATTTTGACAGTCCTATTTATAAAAACGACAATGAAGGTACAAATACAAGGTCCAAGCTCGTTATCAGATACTTCAGGCCCGCAAAAAAATCCTAAAATCCCAGTCCTCAAGATGAATCATCGAGTCAAGTTTTTCGAATCGCTTGAAATATTATAAGATTAGGACATAATACAATTCATAGTATTTCAATGAAATCAGTATATTTAAGTTGATTTAATTAGTAGCTAGATTGTTTTAATCTCATGTATATGCTTTATCAATACATAAATGTTTAATAAATAATTCAAAAAGAGCATGCATATATTCTCAAGCAAAGTCTTTGAACCAAACCGCCCAGACAAATCACTGAGTCAAATCTTCAAAACAAGTTCTTGGGTCGATTTCTCGAGCAAAGTCCTTGAATCAGATCCAAGACATAAGTTCACAGCTGATAAGCGCGTTTTATACATGTTAAACACCTATTTCTCAACTTGAATTTCACGTGTTCTCGAGTGACTTTTAGCGTGTTAGTTGTGTTTTTGAGTGATTTACAAGTTTGAGAGGTCAATTGAGTGTTACGGAAGTTAGTAGAGTATCATGTGAGGTTACAGAGCAGTTTTGAGGTGATTCGAAAACTTTCCGAACGAATTAGAGTTGAACAAGAAACACAGAGTCTTATTCTGCATGCTTTTGAGAATCTCTATAAAACAGCATGGATGAATTATTCCTTCTATTGGATAGATATTTCTCTTAGCTTTTTAAAGCATATTAATTTGCAAAAATCAAACATCGAAGTATATGCATGCGGTCTCTTTTTCGGTGACGGCGTCTTCGGTCTCGTCTTGATGTAATAATCGGTTGTCTAAGTATCTGCGGGCGTTGCACACAATCAGCAGCCATACCACCACACTCACCGTCGCTGCTGGCGCCACAAATTCCAATGACCACCCTCCCACTACTCTCTCTCTCTCTCTCTCTCTCTCTCTCTCTCTGATTTGGTCACTCTAATAAACAACAATTGAACTCCTATCTCTTCTTTATACACACTGCGAATCCGAATTTTGCATCCAATTATATAAACATACGCGTCTTTCTTCTTTTCGTAATTATTTATATGTATTATAATAGATAGGGAAATGGTGGGAAAAATACTCAATGTTTAGACAAAACATTACTTATATTATATGGACTAAGCCACTTGAAATGTGGAAATTGCAATTTAGCCAACGTTTCAGCTAAGTTTCAAACATAGCCACAATTGATGACGTGACTTTTATTAGTCATTTAACAATTTACATGTTTATCCTTTGTTTAAAAGTCGGCTGAATATATCGCCTATTTATTTTGGTTTATTTTCGTTTATTTATTAAACGCATAAATAAAATTAACGAAAATTTATTGACGATTCACAAGTTACTTATTTTAATCAATATTTAATTTGTTTCTTATATTATATTCCTTAATGATTTTCCTTTTAAATATTCAAATTGGAATCCAAGCTTGTACTGAGCCTGATGATGTTGTTGACTTCTTATTAGTATGACTCAAACGTTGGCTACTGTTTTATTTTTACTCATTTAAACCACATAAGGGTATATTTGATACTTCATAGTCGTAAATTTCAGTAAATAGCTAGATTACAAAATTTACCAAACGTGGGCTAGATCTTAAATACCACGTTTCAAAAATGCTACGTTGCTAGTTTGCCTTTTTTTTTCTTAGGCAAAAATACCCAAAGTTTTAAATTTAGTTACATGGTAAATACTTTGCCGTTAAAAATTCTGTTTGAACTTAACAGTCCGAGTAGTAACGGACCCACTATAACGTAACATGTGGTATTTTTGCCAAAGAAAAAAAAAACTTTGAGTATATAAGTAGTATTTTGACCAAACATTGAGTATTATTATCACCACTAATTCAAAAGGTTATAATATAAAGCGCTTATGTATATATACTACTATTACCTTTTTTTTTTTTTTTAAGTACAAGTGTAAATATTCTATGATTACTGACTATGTAATTCTTTATTTTATTTCTTTTACTGTATAACCTTAGCTATTATTATGGCATTTTTTTTTTTTTTTTAAAATAACGCTCATTGACACTTTTACTCAAAAAATGACAATGAGAATCCCAGTACAGGGTATAAGCCCGTTACGAAATACGGGTCCACAGACGAAAAATTGAGTCCTTAAGACGGATCATTGAGTCAAGTCCTCAAGTGGAATTCTCAAGCAAAGATCTTGAGTCGAATCTCCGAGTCAAGTCTTTGAGTTAAGTCCTGTGGTCGAGCTTCTCAAGCGAATTCCTTGAATCAGATCGTAGCCAAGACATAAGTTCACGGCCTCAAGTCTCCAACCTAATTAGTACTTCACTGCAAGAAAGCAAGGTCATGGCTTCAAGTCTCTAACCTTTGCAAATGAATCCCCGGCCGAGTCCGCGGCACGCTCCTCGCATGAGTCTCGATAAATTTCAAGTTTGGTTCCGGAGAAAGATGGTTGCTCGGTGGTGTGGTCATCAATTATGGCGGGGTCGGATCTGGCTAGATACGGATATATGGTATCTATTTTACCCTTGAATCCAAATCCCCTTGAATCCTTTGATTCGAAGAAGGTTTGTGTGCTATTTTACCCAACACGGAGAACGTGGAACGAGATAGATATATGTAGAGACAAAAACCCACTATTCGGTTATCTGCGACGCGTTCAGTCATGAAGTAGCTAAATGGATTCGGTCTCAATATTCGACTATGGTGGAGACTGTGTCGAGATAGATATATGTAGAGACAAAAACCCACTAGCGTGCAAACTGTGGAAGTCTACGACTACGATTCACTTTTGCTGGTCAAACTATTCCTTTGGAAGCTATTAAATAGCTGCTTGCTCACATCAGCCGCGAAGGAGCTGACCAGAATTCCTGTGGCTAAACTTAGTTAAAATTCTCGTAGTCAAAATGGTTATATATGCTCATAATTTATGTAAATGGGCTTCCAAAGATCTGGTTTTTGGATACATCGCTGCTGAAAACTTCCTCTAGGTAGTTGACGTACTTGTTTGATGAAATGAATCCTCTAATCGGGCACCAAAAATTATAAAATTTAAAATTTTCCTTCCACAATCCAAATTTATAAAATTATTACCCAAATTTCCCCACAACAAATGCCGAAACAGCTAACTCTTAACCTCCTTCGCCTTGCCTTGTGCCACGTCAGCAGTAGTCCTGCACGGGGAGCGAAAGAAAACATATGAAACACACCACTATATGTGCATACAAATGGAACTTTGAGAGCGTTTTTCTTACCTTTCACTTGCGAGGTTGCAACGCCCCGTGGCAAAGTCGACAATCTGGACGGCCAGCGTTGCAACTCTGACTTTGGCGAGCAAAAACGATGCAACGATATATGCCAAGAGTCGGAGCGGGATCTTGATCTCCCAAGACTTGGTGATGGTCAAGTCCGCCGCGGTTCGGACGCTCGTCAACCTATGGACTATGTTAGAGCCTTCGTAGAACAACTCTGGCACCCACGAGGTGTGAACGTGACCTTTAAGAACCGAGTCTGCGTTGACCACATTCGCGTAGGAGTAATTGAATGAGGTCTTTGGAATGGTGACGAGGCGCGCGAAAAAAATGAACCACATCACCGCTTTCACGATCGTGATAACCGCCATGAGGCAATCAGACTATTTCTCTGTTGGATCATCTCACAAACGGATTCCACTATTTTATAATCCCAGCAACTAAATAGCGTCAACATTATCATCAATCATCATCATCCAAAATCAACACCAATTCTCAGATTTGATTCAAAACGGGACGGAAACATAATCATTAATTATATTACGGGAAAGATTGTAAACTTATGGTTAATTCCAAAGTAGATATTGTTAACATTGCTTTTTTTATTTTATTCGATTAATTATTTTATAACTATTAGGATGGACGAAGTAAAAGACTCGAATATTACTAAATATTTGGTATAAATTGAAGTGTATCAAATTGCCTTTGATATATGTTGGGCATCGATCCCGTATAATGCAACCGAAGAACTAATGACATGTAACACTTGGTTTGTTCTGGTGTTATTTTTTTTTTCTTATTGAAGTTGTAGTCGTTGATTAATAGCGTTGGGAAGTAGATGTCACAAGTATGTTAAAATTATGTGCGAATTAGTAAGGTAATTCTAAAAACATCGCTTGTTTTAAAATTGTTTCTGTATCAATTCTTAATCTGCAGTATTTTAGAGAAATTTGGGTACAAGTTTTAGAGAGAAAAACAAATAAAACGGAGAGAAGAAAGAGAAGACGAACTTACCACAAGAAAGCTCCGACCACGTCCTCTTCCTTCTCCGGCGAAACAATCTCTTTCGGCCTTCTCTCTCGGCGTCTCTCTCTCTCTCCTCTTCCTTCTCCGGCGAAACAATCTCTTTCGGCCTTCTCTCTCTCTCTCTCTCTCTCTGCCTTCTTATTATATGTTCATTTAAGTCCTACCGTCTCAAAAACCACACTCAAATTTTCTTGTTGCATTATGGTCCTCCAAATTTTTGGTCTCATTGAATTTCGACCACAAGGTAATATTTCCTTTATTTCTTTGTTGCAAATAGGTCTATTTTATTTATTTTAGTAGATTCATGTTTCATCCATAATTAAATAAGAAAGTAAATTCTAGAATTAAAAAAAATTCATTTGATTTTAATTTATTTAAATAAATATAAGTTGTCTCGGAATTCATTATCTTGATAATTTATTTACTCAAATAATTTTATGTAACTAACTAGCTAATAACAAACTCAAGTTTTGCAAAATAACTAGGGTTCTATTAATTTTGTATTCAACCAATAACCAAAATCAACCTGGGTAAAATAACATAAATCAAATATTATATATTTAAAAGCTTAGGCAAGCTTTTATAAAATGTTGGTTAAATAGAAATTTTAACGTTTTTGAAGTGACTAATTCGTTTAATTTTTCAACAATAATCTGAAATTTTCCTTTGGAAAGTAATATTTGTTCAAAATAAACTTGAAACTTCATTGACTTTAATATATTCTTATTAATTTCAATAAACTTATAGGAGTACATTCAAACAAGTAACAAACATACCCGTAATAATATAGCACAATGTAGAGTTTATATATATACAGCACACACGAATGATTAACAAAGTTGTCAAATTATAAATATTTGAATTAGACATATTCCGAAAACAAATATGATTTTTTTTTTATCCATAAAAGTTTAGAATTGCTTAGCACTTTTATATTATGCATCATGTTTATGTGTGTTTGTAATGACTTTTCCAGAAATATTCAATAAATTTTCATTTATTTTAAGATGATTCTCGAAAATTTTCAGTTATTTTCATATCTAAGGTAGTAACGTGATTTTTCTACATCTATGGCATTAAAAATTATTTTTTCATCCAACACAATAGGTTTATTTTTGAATATCTCGGTGCCACGAATCCGTACGATATTGAATCACTCCATTTCGAGTTCATATGAGATAGATATGAATTTTTGAAGTTTTGATGAAAAAAAATGTTTGAAAAAAAGTAGGAGAGATAAAGTGACGAATTCAAAATCAAAAGAGAGAGAAAGTGACGAATTTAAACAATTAAAGTTATAAAAGTAGTTTTTGAAAAATGTGCAAACGTTGACTATATCACAAACGTGTTGTTTGTATTGGCTTAATTAGTTACAAAGCTTATACGCACAAACAGTTATAAACCAGAACCCCACGAACCTGGTGAGCAAACATCGAAAGAAACTCCGGAGAAGACCTCTTTTTTCTGCTCAAGATACAACAATCACAGTGAGAACAAGTGCTAAATATGCTCAAATTGTTTCTAATACAGAGCACGAAAGTGTAGCAGAAAAAATGAAAAAAAAAACTTGGTGACCGAAAGAAGATTATCGATACTTTCACCAAACGACGGCATAGGAACGATCCTCTCGGGCGTCGTCGACGAGCCTCTGCACGAACTGTATTTTCTTTTCTCTGAGTGGAAAGGGTTTTATAAAATTGTTCAGACTTGGGCTTTGTTTGGTAGAAAAGAAAGAAAAAGGGAAATGGCCGATTCTACTACTCATTTCAGTAGTTTGGACCAAAATATATAGTAGCCTAATTTTGGACACTTTTAGTAGTGTTTTGAGGAGAGATAATAATTTGATACCCGGTTTGCCCTTTAAAATTTAATTTTGTTCATTCAAGCCCTAAACCAAAACTTGCTCAATAAGAATTCAAGTACGTCTTGTTTATTGTGTCATCACAGCTCTCTCTCTCTCATCTCTTTTTTCTCTGCGTGTGAATGACGTTTGAACTTCCTCCATGAGCTGTGTGTGTCTTTGAAGTGAAGCTCAGCTCTCGGCCACCTCGTCATCGTCTAAAAGTAAGCTTCTTTCGTTCATCGCCATCGTCGTCTTCTCTCCTCTCTTTTTGTTTCTGGGTTTTCGTTCATCCTCGTCGGGTTTTTGAGTTTCTGGGTTTCGGAGAACATGTTTGTTCAACGCCATCCTCGTGCATCTTAAAAGAAAGCTTTTTTTTTTCGTCGGTCATCTTTGTTTTCGTGTGCTTGTTGTCTGGGTTTTAGGTCTTTGTCGTTCTGGGTTTGTTGGTGCCATTACCCGCCGTCTCTGTGTTGTTTGTTGCTGGGTTTGTTTGTGTGTTGTTCTTCGTGTTTTTGGACGTTTGAGTTTTTTTTCGCGTTCTTGAATTGTAGACATACATGTCTACAGTCTCTGAAATTGTAGACTGTCCCCGTTATACGTCGTTATTGTAATTGTAGATATGCATGTCTACAATTCTTGTAAATGTGGACATATCGGTGTACACCTTCAGCTGTTGTAGACTAATACGTCTATTACAACTGAAGTTGTAGACCTATATGTCTACAACTACAAGAATTGTAGATGTGTATATCTACAATTGGTGTAATTGTAGATATACATGTATACAAATAGTCTCATTTGTAGACATTTAATTTTTTTCATACACGATAATAACAATCAGATATGCGTTTTTGCTATGCAGGAATGTCAGTTGTAACAATTGTAGATATTATAGGTCTACAGTTACTACAACTGTAGACGTCGATATCTACAATTGTTGTTAACTGTAGACTTATAAGTCTACCGTTTATTACAGTTTTTATTACAATTATACATATCAAGGGGAATTGGCGGCATAAATCATCAAACTCTTTCTCTGGACTCAATGAGAAAAACAATTTGAAATCCCTAAATAAGAAAAGGACCCCAAATTGCTTCTTATTTCTATCGTCTGCTTAACTTCAAGTCGCGATCTTGCAGTCATGGGAGAGCTTTGCTACTGTGGCATTCCTGTTCGCGAGTGCGCTTCGTGGACAATTTTGAATCCTGGAAGGAGGTTCCACGGTTGCATCACAAAAAAGGTAAGCTCTCGAATCACGATTGTGAATCGCGTCTTTGTTTTCGCCGAAAAGTCACCTCTTTGTGTTTGTTTTCTCAGGAAGATGGTGGGTGCGGGTATTTCAAATGGATAGACCCAGAAATGTTCTATAGATCGAAGCAAATCATTCCCGGTTTGCTGCGGAGGAAAAACATGTTAGAATCCGAGAATGCGGGACTTCGAAGTCAAATTTTCAAGCTGAAGATGGCTCTGTTCGTTGTCATTGTCATTGTTGTAGTTTTTTACATGCTCTGAATATATTTGGTTAGTCAGATAATAGCTGCTCGAATCAGATTTTAAGGTATCTGTTTTAAGGGTTTTGTAATGATGTAATGAAGATGATTTCAATGCAATGCAATGACAATTTTTGGTTTGAACTGATACTTTTGCAGTGTTATGGTGGTGATGAATTTACAATGTTATATTTCAGTGAGACGGGGTTACTGATAGAATTGAATTATTATAGTTGTATGTCTTTTTTTACGTCTTGAATGCATTACATGATAGAAGTTGTTCAAATTGTAGACATCATTGTCTACAATTAAACTGATTGTAGACATTTAATGTCTACAATCAGTTCAAATTATAGATATATATGTCTACAATCATCACAATTGTAGACATCACTGTACACATCTGTAGACACAGCCATAACAAAACAAAAGCATACCGAAGCCATACAGTCATAATAAAACAAAACAAAGCATACGAAAATATATAGCAATGTTTAGGCATTCAAACTTCAAATTGTCATACAAAACCATACAAAAATATAAAACATAGTTTTAAAAGTAACTTCATAGTTTGAGATTTGAGTTCATGTAAACATAAAAATCCCAGCCCAAAGATGTCGGAAACTCGTCGTCAGATTCGTAGCCGGTCGCAAGTTTCACCGCCACATGGTCTCCTCAAACTTGTCCAATGCGCCGAAGAAGATGAAGTTGTGGTCCACAATCTCTTCTTCGGGGACAAATCTTACAAATCCCTGCATATGTCAAGAAAAAAACATGAAACTCTACACAAACAGTCCTCATATCACCAGAACTATATCTACACAAACATGTAATTGTAGACATTTATAGCTATATTCACTAGACATAAACATCTACAATTCTAGTGACTATAGCTATAAATGTCTACAATTACATAAATTATAACCTATGAAATCTTCAACACACAGAAAATGCAAATCAAAGAATTCTACAATCACATAAATAATAACCCAAATTCAGCTTTGCATGCCATCAAAAAGTTACAAAAAATGCTCAAAGTGAAGAAATGTACCTCATTTACAGTTGCTTTTCATTTTCGGAGCTCAAATGGCGATGTCTCATCTTAATTTGACGCCGGCAATTCAGTGAGTAGTTTTAGTTTCTTCACTCGACGAGACGTTGTTGGCTTCTTGGCAGGAGACTTTTTCGCTGGAGAGACTTTTCTTCAGCGGCGTCGGACCTTTCTTCGTCGTCCTCGAATTCTTCCGAACCGGCGTGCATTTTTTTGCCGTCATTTTCTGCAATTTAGCGTTTGAAAAAAGGTGATTCGTAGAGATTTGAAAGAATAATGAAGATTAGCAACGAACCTGAGATATTTAGGAGAGATTAGCAACGAACCCGGAGATTTCGACGACGTGGATGAGGATTTCCGCGATTTCGGCGAAGTGGGTGAGGGTTTTAGAGAGAGAAAGAGTCGGAGGAGAGATGAAAGAGCGTGAACCAAGAAGATGAAAATGGGTTTCATTTGAGTTTTGAAATATTAACTGACGCTATTGTTTAATGAGGTATTTTTAAAACAAAAAATAAAGTCAAGGACAAATATGTACTTGTTCACTTAAGCAACTACTAAAAGTGTCCAAAACAAGAAACTCTATATTTTGGTCCAAACTATTGAAATGACTACTAGAACCGGCCATTTCCCAAAGAAAAATGAGTGGTTGGATTAAGTAGGAGGGAAGATAAAAGAAAGAAAAGTGGTGAATAATTTTTTAAAAAGTTGTTTGATATAATGTGAGGAAATATTATAATACATCATTTGTTTGGTATAATAAAGATGAATGATTGGTGTTTTGTATATTAAAATTATTAAATTTTCATTATATTTGTAGAATAATTATAGTATTTAACGTTATATTAATAATTTTCTTTCAGTTTTTGTTTTGATCTTTCTCAATATTTCCAAATTGGAAGACATAGTTTTGTGTTGGTCCCACAGAAAGCAATTCCTCATAATCTTCTCAATTTGTTTTACCTCCTCTCTACGTTTATTTCAACACTACAATCCATCCATATTAATTCATCCTTCCACTTTTCCTCCTACTAAACAATACCTTAGACCTTATAGCAGCAAACAAAGCGAAATCAACACTTTTGGGACTTCATTTCATAAAAGCCCAAATTTTACTCAAACTATTACACGTTATATTTTATAGTTTCAAAAGGGTAAAATTATAATTGCTAGGATTACATTATATATACAAATGTTTAATGAAAAAAAATCACTAAACCAAGTACGTTTTAAGCTTCGGCGAATAATGTAAACCAAATTTTCTCTAGCAATGTTGTCTCCACTACTAAACGACAATTCTGATTGTTGATACAAACGACAATCACCAAGGTCTGATACAAACGACATCAGCTGAAGGAGATTAGTGTGCAAAACGTCCACATCATTCCAGAACTGGTCGATCTTATCAACAAATCACAGTACAGCGTTGGCAACAAAAATATCGTACACAGTACACACGGGCTGTCAATCACTGGGTGTTTTATATTCCCGCCTAAACCTTTCCTTCTTTATTCTTTTTATTTTATTTGATCATAGCTTTCCTTCTTTATTCATCGTAAATAAAAGGAGTATCAATGTATCATTGAAATATAGAGCTGATTCTCTTTCATTGAAAAAAAAAAATATCGGGATATACTTAATGTTTTCAGTTGTATACACTTATATATTCATTTTTTTCGGCGGCATTAATATCTAAAGTCTTGTTTTAGTTGTACCGTTACTATTTTAGTTGTACCGTTACTATCAAATTTGGATGAAAAGACATATGGCGACGGTCAAAAAAAGAATGAGTATATAAGTGTATAAAATCGAAAACATTAGGCCCCGTTTGGTTAAGTTTTCCATTCCTGTTTTCTGATTCTAAATTCTAGAAAACAGTTTTAGAAAAACTGCTTAGTTATAAATTCAGAAAACAGATTTAGAATCATGTTTCTGTTTTATTTGAAATTTGTTTAGAAAACAGAAAACAATGAAAAGTTGTTTTCTATTTTATCTCTATACAATTGAATGAAAAACATAACCAAACAACATTTAAAATATTCCGAAACGTAATTCTAAATCTGTTTTTTAAATTTAAAAATTAGAATCAGAAAACAGAATTTAAAAACAGAAAATGAGTTTAGAAAACTAAACCAAACGGCCCCTAAGTATTTATATTCACATTCTTAAAAAATGAGTTTGACTTCATTTTAATTTTCTTCAATAGATATTAAAGTAGACTATTTTCAAAGAGGAGCTCTGTTTTTCAAGATAATAATTAAAGTTAGATCTAAATGATAGAAAATCGTATCCTTCGAGTCGATATAGAACTCCCAAAGAAGCACAAATGGTTTCTCTTAATTCACGCTTAAAGCCTTTGTACATATATTCACATATCTATTAAACATAATAGATAAACCACAACTGAACTATTGGGCCTTACAACAAGACTATTGAATTAAACTCCCAAGTGAACCCAGATTCTTATCACTCTCACGCTCTCCAAATTGATCTTGTCCTCGTAGTCGCGCAAATAGTCAATGGCGAAGATGATGACCGACGAGGAGTGGTAGTTAAGGCAGGCAAACATTGGAGAACTACGGAGAGGTTTAGCGACAGAATTTGCGTGGAGATTACGGCGGTTGGAGTCGATGTACACCACGACGGTGCGAGATTCCGATGAATTTTGCGAATCTCCTAATCCTCGTCGAAAAATTGTAAAAGAGGACTCAGTCGACGGTGAGCAATCGACGAGCGCGGAGAAAAAGGACGGTGTCGTCTGTTTTGGCCGTTGTTTGTGTTGGGAGCGTGTGATTGACCCTAATTTGATTACCGTCGTCTTCATGAGTCGCCGTGGTCGGCCGGGATCGAAGGTTTGCCGACGTGCAGATGATTCTTCCTGAGCCGTCAAATGGTGGTGTAGATTGGAGTCAGACTTCACGCACAAGATTGTTTGACCGATGTGAGGTCAGCTCATCGAAGCATGGCTTACTTTCTCGTTGTGTTCAGAATTGAGCCACAGTTGCTGCGTCGGGGAGTCTGGAGAGGAGCGTGGTCACTGCTTTGTTCCGAAACGACCGTCGATGCTGGACGAGAAATGGTCTTCTTCGGCGTTGTCGGATCTGTGGTTGTCACCGCGGACGTCGCAGGCGTGCGCTCGAGGCGAGCTGGAACGGAGAGCGACGAGATATTCTCGGCGGTGGAGTGACGAAGCTCATCGATATTCGCCGTGAATGCCATGGGAGAAGGAGACAATCGCCCAAGCTCACCGATGAACGGTCTTAACCGCAGATGCATAATAAAGACTCGTCGACAGAGCAGTGAGCGATGAGGACGAGATCTTCTCGGCGATGAGGTGGTGAAGCTCATCGAGCTGCTTGGTGAAACGAGCATCCATGACAGCCAGCATCCGCGCCTCTAGGTAGCACGTGTCAACTCGGCGAGGTCTTCGATCTTCATCTCTTTCTTCATTTTTTTTTTCAGGTTACTCTCAATGAAAGCACTAGTGATAGAGAATCGCATCCTTCGAGTCGATACATGACTCCCAAAGAAGCTCACGTGATTTCTCTTGATTCATGCTTAAAGCATTTGTACATCATTAGGTATATTTATATACCTATTCGACATAATAGATAAACTACAACTGAACTATTGGGCCTCACAACAAGCCCATTGAATAAAACTCCCAAGTGAACTCATGTTCCTATCACTAACTTTAAGGAAAATAGCCTAAATTAATATCAATTTTGATACTTTGAACTAAAATAATAGCAATTATATTTTTAGAAACTGTTACTAGTAATTGTAGACTTATACTTATATATCTACAATATAAGTATAAGTCCACAGCTATTAGTAAAAGTGTCCAAAAACATAATTGCTACTATTTTGATCCAAATTATCAAAATTGCTACTAGTTGATGCAATTTCCCTAACTTTAATCCAAATAGTCCATCTATTAAAAAGATCAATTTTAGCCAATACCACCCATCGAGAACTAAGATCAAATTTTTATTTCTCTTGAAAAAACATTATTGAAAGAAATATTATCTTTTAACCTTAAAAAGTAACAATATTATTCTATGAAATAAAGATTCAATTTACCAAATTTATTTCAACTCCTATTTAAGAAAATTCTCAAAAAAATTCGTAAAAAGGAGTCAAACTTCTCTTTTTCATAAAATTGCGATATAAATACTTAATGTTTTCGATTTTATACACTTACATACTCGTTTTTTTTTTCGATAGCCAACATGTGTTTTTCCATCCAAATTTAACGGTTAAGTATTTATGCCGCCGAAGAAAGGAATGAGTATAAAAATGTACAAAAATGAAAGCGTTAGATATTTATGCTGCTATTTCCTCTTAAAAAATAATAATATCCGATCTTGGTGAATCAGGACAATCAGAATTGTCGTTTAATTGTGGAGACTTAACAAGAAATAAACGCACAATATATCATAGAAAGAATTTCGTGAGGGTCTCTTATGTTATATATGAATTCGAATCTTCTGTCTCTTTTTGGTGTCTTATTTGTGTACCTCTAATTAAAATAAGCGATACCGGATTCGGTCCCTCAACAATCACGAAACTATATATAATATATTTAAGGATCGTATTTATTTATATTTATATGGATCTCAAGAATTCGTCGTAACTGAATTGAAATATAGCTAGAAAATAATAACAAAACAGCTGAAAATGAAATATGAATGAAAGGAAATATTATTGATGGCGGAATCAGACTGGTTACAAGGAGTGGTCGAGCTCGGGCACACAATGGAAATGGCAAACTCAACTATAAAAAAGAGAATTTCTTCTGGAATAATACGTGCCTTTGAACTCCTACTTCTCTCCTATTTATAATGGAGATTCTTGGGATCTCATCGTTGATCTGGAAGGAATTGGATTGACACGTGCGTGCTGACTTGTTCCACAGCGGCATGAAGATCGGGAGTGGATCGATTCTTCCAGACTGAATGAGTAGTGGAATTTACCTCTTCTTCCTTCCGAGCTGCGCACCGTCTCGACGAAATGGAGGGCTTGGGCTTTGAAGAAGTGGAGAGCTTGGGCCTTGACGAGGTGCTCTCCTCGCTGGGTTCGCCGATCACGGGCTTGGGCCCACTTCAGAGTATAAAGTGGTGAGGTCGTTTTTCTTACACCCACAATCATCATTTCATTTAAGTTTTTTATTCATATTTATTTAAAAATAAACTAAAATAATTAAATTGACACATTTTGATTGGAGGAACACACCAACAAAAGAGAGAAGATTTGGATTCGTTATATACGTGAGAGTTTTAACAAGGGTAATTAAGCTAAATAGACTCCTGAAAATAGACAATTTATTTTTAGTCCACATTTTGTTAATAAGTGGTAAATAGCCAGGAGGATTTAAAATAGGACGAGACTACCCTTATATTTTCCCGCCCACTATGTATTGGGACATTAATATGTGATCAGCTCTAATATTTGGATATTAATGCACGCAAAAATCGAGGAGTAATTATAACCGTCAGCTGCGTTCACATTAACACGCAACCCCTCAAATGTACTGTTTTCAATTAAAAAAAAAAAAAGCCCAGAAAATCGCGAACAAGAAACTGCTCAAATTTGAACCGGAAATAAAATTCAACCCCTTTATTTACAAACGAAATCGAAACCCAGACAAGAAAGGCTTCAAAAACAGCGACGACGAAGTAGAACGAACACGGGTTAGTTTCTTTGCATGTCTAGGAAATCGACAGAATTTACCCAGACGCAAACACTGATAATATGTGTTTTCCTGTTTTTATTTTTTTTAACACACGACATCGCTGTGGTAATGAACAATGGCAAGGAAATCCCCCTCAAAGAAAAAAATCCACCCTGAAGTGAGCCAAGAAAAGGGGAATAAATCCAGTCGGAAAAAAACAAATGCAACAAAGGTATGTTTTTTATGCCGAGATTTTATTTTCATTCTCGATAATGGTTAATAAACATGAAGAATTCAAGATATTTGATTTAAATCGTAATAAATGTATTTTAGGGTACTGACCGCTTGATTGTAAGTACAAGTGTTTTAGGCTAAACTGTTAATATGTAAATATGTTCTTTGAATACGTGGTTAATGTAGTAGAAGTTAGTGTAATTTGAGAAATACAGCGAACTGGTATTGGGCTGAATGAAAATGGTTAGGAATTTGGGGTTAATGGAAATACATATGATTATCTGTTAATATGTAAATAAATTATGTAAAGCTGGTATATACACTAAATTAGTGTTAAAAAGTGTAAATGATGTGGATGTAAATAAGTTTGTAAATAGTAGTGTTGTGTAAATATATTTTAGCTCTAAGATATGAAATGAGAGCAGGTTGCAATTTTTTGATGATTTGATTATGCTGTTTGTGTGTAGATAGGGGACATGATTGTAGAAAGGAAGAACTGGGATTTAAAACAACGAATCATAGTTCATTCATCATTCAACGTTATTAGCAACCTCATGTCACTCCTAGAAACAGAATACCAACATGAGTTGTTCAGTCGTGGGCCATTTGCTCATCTTCAACACCTACAAGGCCATGTATATCCCAAAAAACTGGCGCATTTACTAGTGCTCAGTCAAGTAGAGTCCGGGAATGTAGATGAACTCCATTTCAATATATGTGGAAACATATTGGTTTTCAATATGTATGACTTTGAGTTAATATCAGGTAAATGTTTAACATACGTAGTTGCTGAGTATAGCACGCAGTATTTGTAAATTGATGAGTTATTTACGGTTTAAGGAATGTTATTTACAGGGCTGAATTACTGACTTGTGCCTATCCGAAACAAAAACCAAGTCTTTTCGAACACCATACACAATTCGAAGATGCATCATAAACCAAGACCGAGATTTGTCATTTTCAGAATCCACAATACTAAAGGCTAATGGAAACAAATGATTATCACCATCTTGAGGAGTGGCCAGAAGTAATGTACCATGAGATTTTCCTTTCAAGAAAGTACCATCAACAGATATTACCGGGCGGCAATATTGAAATCCTTGTACAGAAGCACCAAATGCCAAGAAGAAATACCTAAATGTCCCATCAGGTTCGATCTCGGTCACAGTATAAGACCCTACAAACATAACACGTTATAGTTGTAAATAAATCATTAATTTACAACAAGTTCAGTAAATAACAAAATAAAACTGAATCCATATTGTAAATGTATATAATATTTACATACTACAATTATTAGTAAATAAGCTGTAAATAAAAACCTGGATTTTTCTTTTTGATCATTTCACCAATTAGTGGTAAATGACTATATGACTCTTCAAAATCACCACGAAGATCCCTCAAAGCTTCTTTACGACACTTCCATGCCCGAAAATATGTTACCTCCACATTAAATCGGGTCCTCATAATTTCAGCCACACCGGAAGGCGTAATTTGATTTGCCAATGACCCGCGAAAATCATCTTTGACACATTTGCTAATAAGAACAGACGATGCATGTTTATTCTTGTGCACAATAGATTTACCATAACAAGTATGGTCTTTAACATATGACCTTATGACCCCATAATCCAGAATTCTTGCAAACCGACGCATTTAACTTCCAGGAACACTGCATATCCAAACAACCAATACTATAACGCGTTTTTACTGGATCTCAACACCTTGAATTCAAAATTGTTGCGAACTGCAATCATGCCAATAGCCATTTGAAGTACATCTTTGCGTCTAAATACGTTATTAACATTAATTTCAAAATTCATAGGAAAATTCCTCAAATCCGGTTCATCATACAAAACAATTTCTGCCGGGGGTTCTTCATGACTAGAATGAGGCAATAAAGCTTTCGACGATTCATGGCATTGTTAATCAAATAAATTCACTGAAAAAGGGTAAAATTGCACGAGGAAACAATTATCAAAACTGCATAAAATGATAAAAAAAAAAACACATACCTGAATCAATTAGAGAAAAGGACGACCATTCATCCATGCTTTGGGGCGGTTTAATTTCTGGGAATAATTTTTTTTTCAAACGTTGAAACCTGAAAAATAAAAATTTGAACAACTATTGGCGGCCAAATGTATTTGAATAAAGCGTTCAACAAATATCAACTATTAATATTTTCAATAAATAGAATTATCATTAACAGATTTCCAATAAATAATCTGTAACAAAATTAGAAACTAATAACCTACAAATATGCGCTCATAATAACTACCTGCACGAATTCAAAATTAAAATTTTGAAACAGAATTTTCAAAATTCTCGCAAAAATTGAATATTGTTTAATTAAAACTTGCCGAATTTTTTTTTCAAATTTCAAACAAAAAAACTGCCTAAAAAAGAAGTTACTAAATCGGTCAAACAAGGACAAATCAGTAAAAAAATCCTTCTTAAATGAGTTGCCACGTAAGCATCTAGGCTATTTACGGATTATTAACAAAACGTTGGCTAATTTTAAATTGCTACACATCCCGTGGCTTAAGCAGCCAATTTTTTGTTTTAACAATGTATAAAGTGGTCGTGTGTGACGTGTCAGTCTTCTTCTAATGCTCTTGAATTGCTTACTAGATAATTGCTAGTATTTTTGTGGACTATGGGTTGGTAATACTTGCGTCTTTGTGATAAGAAATTATCATAATCATCTTCTTCTTTTTTATTTTTTTTGTTACTAAAAAAAAAAAAACCGTATATCCTCCAATTTTGAATTTGTCTAGCGTATATAGTCTCAGTTATTAGTTCTTCACCGGTTTCACTAGATTTCAATTTGACATATTTTGCAGGTGTTCATAGTTCTGTAGAATAGGTTTGATAAGTTCAGCAGGTTTCATTCATTAATTACGTAAACTAAAAACTCCCTGAAGTAATTTTTTATTTTATTTTTGTATTCCGCCTATAATTTGTCAGTAATGCCTTCGGCCTATCTAAATTTATACATTTATATTATTATTGGAAACCTTATAAAAACCTACACATATATGTAAAAATGTTTGAAAACCATAAACCACAAATCAATGACCTCCGGAGAAAAAAATCACAAATAATTTTCTAAATTCTAACACATCGTACATTTGGCAACTGGAGTTGAATTTGATAGGGATTTTTTTTTTATATTTATTTATGGGAATTTAACACATCGTACATTTGATGCCTGTCAACTCTAGAAGTAACTGCAAAATGAAATTAAATAGGCACACATATAATTATATGTATTTATACTAATCCTCATATGATTTATAGAATTCGTGAATGGTTCTTCATGGTTTTGGGCTCGGGGTCCTTCTCGGCGGCGGAGGAGCTCGTGTTCCTTTGTCATCTCCACGGCCCTCAAAATTTGGATTAGGAGGTGGCGGAGGGGAGCATAAATATTCCAGCTTGGTCCTATAAAATGAATTTATCATAATAATAATAATAATGATTTAGTACAAATAATCCAATACAAAAGAAAGAGTAATGATATAAATACACCCTAATGATCTTTACAGAGTATAAAAATTGATTATATATATGAATATTCATATATATACACACATATATATATATATAAAAACAAAATTGGACTTGAAAACGACAATTAATATAGTGAGAAAGATTCAATTAACTTTTAATTTTTTTTAGTTTTTTATTTATTTATTTTATGTTGTTGTTCTCTTACCGGATAGCAAAAGATGAATGAAATAGTAGAACGAGGTACATCATCAAGCTTAAAAGAAACCAAGACAGCCTCATCTCTCTCTCTCTCTCTCTCTCTCTCTCTCTCTCTCTCTCTCTCTCTCCGTGTGTGTGTATGATTGTGGGTCTAATCACAGAAGAAGACTACTACGTATATAATGCATTGCATTATTGCTTAACGCAACGTTTGTTTGTTTGTTTTTTTTTGGTATATTGGTAAAAACAAAAATGGAGTAGTTGCTTTTTTATTAGGAAAAATGTCATTTTTGTCCCCTGTAGTTTGCCACATTTTTCAAGTTAATATTCGAACTCTCAAAACGATTTTTTTAATGCTCTAACTTTGTTTTTTAACTGTTTTAGTCATTCCGTCAAAATTTCCGTCAAAAATTCTGTTAAATGAGGGTAAATTTGTAATCATATAAAAAAGGCAATTAATATTTATAAAGAATGAATTAAAAATAATAAAAACAAAAAAAAAAATCTCTTCTTCTTCTTCGTCACATTCCCACTCTCTCCATCTCTAACCCAATCTCGCTCCGAAGCCGTTGCCGCCGACGCCGAGCTCGAGGGCGGAGCTGGGGAGTGGGGGCGGGCCCAGGGACAAGATGGGCCGCCCCAGGAACTTGCCGGCCAGAGCGCACACGCGGTCCAGCTCGTCTTTGAGCGCACACGGGTCTCTCCGATCTGGCACATGGAATCCACGGCGATCGACAGAGAGTACACAGTGATTTCGATCCCTCTCTTTACCATCCGATCGAAGAACAACGAACACGAATCGTGGACTTTCAGTTTCTTCATCGCGTTCAGAAGCTCAACGCAACACCTTTCGTTGACCGGAATATTTCTCTTCTCTGTTTCGTCGAAGACACTCAGAGCCTCTTCGAACATCCCGTTCTTCGCGTAGACCCAGAAAATCGTGTCGCAGAGGTTTCCGGCGAGATCCGGATCTTCTTTCCCGTCCTCGACGATCAGTTCCACGATTTTCGACGGCGGAGATCTCAGACCTTCGTCGATCGCAACATTGTTGAGAACTGAATTAACCTGGTTGAACATCCGTGCGGAGAACAGAGCTCCGGCGAGAGTCACGTGAGCTCTAATGTCTGGTTTCTCGGCGGCGTTTGCTCCGACGAAGTTGAAGAATTCCAGGCGGCGGAGGATCGGAATCTTAGGGTTCGAGAGCACGATGTTCGTGACGCCATTGTTGAGCTCCGAGAGGATTGATTTGGTCTCTTCGAGAGGTTTGACTCCTGAGGTGTTCAAAGCCATGGCGATCTTCCATGCGAGCTCTTGGTTCGAATCACAAGCGATTTTTGAGATTTTTTTTTGTTTTTATTATTTTTAACAATTTATGTTTATTTTTAATTCATTCTTTATAAATATTAATTGCCTTTTTTTATATGATTACATTTAACAGAATTTTTGACGGAAATTTTGACGGAAGGACTAAAAAAGTTAAAAACAAAGTTAGAGCATTAAAAAAATCGTTTTGAGAGTTCGAATATTAACTTGAAAAATGTGGCAAACTACAGGGGGCAAAAATGATATTTTTCCTTTTTATTATTATTATTTTGTTATGCATTCCCATTAGGGTTATAGAATAGTCTAGTGAATCACGATGTGGTTGGCGCATCGATTTTATAAAAGTTTCTTTGAACATATATAATTGACTCGAATCCCGTATGCGTTTGACGCTTTGAAAAAGTCTTTACATACTTGCTACCAAGTTAATATATATTGATAATTTTACACTACAGAAATTGAACTACTTAAACTAGTCTGAACGTAATTCATTTTCTTTGTGTCGGCTGTGAAAATATATAACGTAAAATGCCTTTCGTTATTACTGATGATATGATATGCTGGGATGTCATCGAGAATAGTTCTCTGCATGCATGAGTATTGTATATATGGGTGTGTGTATAATATTTTTATATATTGTTATATATATGAGAGTAATAGCACAATACAGCCATATATATATGCTTGCTACGGGTTTGTCCATATGAAATTAATTAGCTATCTGTCACAGACTCATATAAGCTTAATAATTTGTCCTTGATTAGTCTAAATGCATGCTGGATATGGAAGCTGATTTGAAGAATTGTGTTTTCTGAATCACTTGTTAGATCAAGTAGATGCTTTTATTTTGAAAAATTAGTCGATCTAAGCCACATCAAACGTTGCAATTGTAATCTAGCCAACGTTTCGTTTAATTTTCGAATCTAGCCAAATTTGATGACGTGTCATATTTATGTAAGATGGTATTTACTATATTAGCCTTGGTTTGGTTTCAAAAATACTAGCCCACGTTTTGAAACTTGGTTTTGTAGCCGAATTTGTTATATTCAGTTTATATTTCGAATTTTTTTTTAAAAAAAAATCTATACTTGGCAAAGTTGGTTATTGAGCGTTTTTTTCTTTAATCAAAATTATAGCCGTGTAAGCAAATACAGTGTAAATGTTCGTAAATTTTTGTTAATCTCCGTTGCTTTGTTAATTTCTGTTAATTATGGTAAATTTGCATATGTGCAGGTAGAGCCGATTTCTTTCCTTTCCTTTAATACGCATTTAATACGGTATTTTTGTTTTCCAAATTTATTTTCTAATTTTGAACGGGATTTTATCATAATTACGTGTATTCATTATCTTGTTTGACTTATTCAATCAAATAAATATTTCCTTTCCCTTTTAATTACGTCACCGAATCTCATATTATGAATTCAAAAAGCTGAAATTAAATTGCTGAAATTATAGCCGTGTAAGCAAATACAGTGTAAATGTTTGTAAATTTTTGTTAATCTCCGCTGATTTGTTAATTTATGTTAATTATGGTAAATTTTTTGTGCATTTATTGCATTAAATTTTCTCTTTTAATTACATCACCGAATCTCCTATTAAATTAGCTAAATATCCAATTAAATTGCGAAAAAATTTGAAATTAATTGGTTGTATACAATTCAAACCGGTCAAACGTGGGCTAGTGTTTTGATCAAGTAAGTATAAGAAAAGGGTAAATTAGGTATTTTATATCCGTAAATTTCAGTAAATGGCTAGATTGCGAAATTTACCAAACGTTGGTTAGATTCCAAAAATCATGTTTCAAAATGGCTACGTTGCTAGTTTACCCTTTTATTTTTTAAAGTTTATGGTTTTTTTTTTTTTTTTTTTTTTTTTTGTGCTTGACAACCAACATGCTTTGTTTGGTAGAGAGGAGGGAAACATGGAAGGAGAGATTGAAGAGGAGGGAAATGGAAGGAAAAGAAATGGATGGATTGTATCTTTCCAAAAACTTGATTGGTATGTTAAGAGGAAAGATTAAAATTCATCAACTTGTTGTTTGGTATAAAAAAAAAAAAAAAACATGTCTAGTTTTTATTATACTAATGACATTAATAACTCTTTTATTATATGAGACCAAATTGTGTAATTTATCCAAAAATAATTTGAACAATTTAATATATATTTATATATATATATATATTAATATTTATATATTATAAAATATGTGAGTAAAATAACTATATTGTCTACATATCAAATATATAATCAAGGTACATAAATAAAAGTATATAACAATAATTTTAAAATTATGTTTAAAGAGATTTGTAAACAACTAGCCAGTTGAGGAGAGGAGTTTTAAAATAATAGCCTAACTATTAGTTTATTAGGAAAATAGCCCAAATTATTTTGAGTTTCCAAAATTATCCTTTACCCCCAATTTTATTTACAATTCCTCTTCTTCTTCTTCGTCTTCTACGCATATCTCTCTCTCTCTCTCTCACCCATCTTCAATTCTCACATCCACACCACCTTTTCCCATTCATTTCCCCTAAAATATTTCTCACGCACTGAGAAACCCATTTGGTATTGGGTTCGAGAGATCAAATAATGAATCGAAGAAAAATGAAGAGTGAACACCAAGACTTGATGACCAAAACCAACACCAGCGAATGCTCTTCCTCGAAGGCCAAGGCCATGGGTTGCTGGACCGGCGAGGAGGAGCAAGAATCCGGCGGCGGAGGAATGGACGAGCTTCTCGCCGTGCTCGGCTACAAGGTCCGATCTTCCAGCATGGTTGACGTGGCGCAGAGGCTCGAGCAGCTCGAGATGGCTTTGGGCTACTTGGCTTCGGCTCCTCAGCTCTGCGACGACACCGTTCACTACAACCCCGCCGATTTCTCCACCTGGGTCCACTCCATGCTCTCCGAAGTCAACCCTAGCTCCAAGCGTTTGCCGTCGTTCCCGGTGCCGGAGTCGAGCTCCGCGACGGCGATTGCATCAAGATCGGCGAGGCGACCTCGATCTTGGCCAAATCTGAGACAGGTATGTTGTTTTCCAAATGGTAAATATTATTTACTATCGAACGGCGATTTGTAAATATTATTTACTATCAAGGTTATGATTTGGACAAATTGGAACGAGCCGACGAGTATGTGTAACATTACTGCAGTTATTTTTCATTTTGCACGTTTTACTATGAAAGATGAAGAGAAGAGATCACACTATAACCGACATTGACTTTCTCACTTCAAGATGTTGGTTTTTTCAAATGGTAAATATTATTTACTATCGAACGGCGATTTGTAAATATTATTTACTATCGAACGGCGATTTGTAAATAATATTTACTTATCATTTTTATGAATAATCTAACCCAAAATCGTTCGGAGATGACGTCTAGGGTTCAGTTAATAATATTTACTTACAATTTAATGGTTAATCTAACACAAAATTGAGCGGGGATGAGGTCTAGGGTTTCAGTTTGGGTGTTTTATGAGATCGCAAAGAATTGTTAATAATATTAACTAACCAATTTACTTCGTCGGCGCCGGAAGTGGAGAGATTGAAGGATTTGAAATTACCAGAGATTGAAGGTTGAGATACTCACCATTTTTTCTTCGTCGGCTTCGGAAGTGGAGAGATCGTCGGTTTCGTGTTCGCGAATGAGGGTAAAAGAAATTCGTTTGGCGGAGAGGTTTGTTTCTAATGAGGGAATTGTGTTTTCCGCTCTATTATTTGAACTAAGGGTAATATAGGAATATTAAATTATTTGGTAGTGGATTGGGCTACTTACTTAAATTTTGTGATAGTTGGGCTATAATTTTAATAGAGGGGGTCAATTTGGGCTAGATACCTAGCCGCCCCTTAATTTTTACTCATTTTTGTTTCACATCCAAAATACACTACTACAAATACAGTTTTCCGGTGCGGATCACTTTTGGGTGCGACTATTCGCACCTAAAAGTCGCACCAAAAAGACTTTTAGGTGCGACTAGTCGGACCCAAAACTCAATTAAGCGCTGGAAATTTTCGCGAATTTTTTTGAATTTGGGTGCGACTAGTCGCACCCAAAAGTGTGTTAAGACTATTGGGTGCGACTAGTCGCACCCAATACTTTCTCCAGAGTAATAGGTGCGAATAAGTCGCACCTAAATGCCCAAAAAATTTCGGCGGCCAAAACTTCCCCCTTTTTTTTTACAAATGTCATTGGGTGCGACGTTGTCGCACCCGAAATCACTAACACAGGTCATTGGGTGCGACAAAGTCGCACCCAAATTCAAAAATCTGTATAAATTAAGCAGCAGCTTCATTCTCTCGCCAAAGACCCAAAAAAAAACTCCTGCGATTTCTCTCTCCGATTTCTCTCCTGCATTTGCTCCCACCCCCGTCGCCGCCACCACTCCGACCGCCACACTCTTCTCTCCTCCTTCTTCCTCTCTTCTACCTCGCGAGCTGTTGGCCGAACCCCTCCACTATCGCGTGCGCTCCAGTCGAGGAAGCAACACCTCCGCGAGCTCGCCGTGACCACCGCCCGAGAAAGAGACGCCGGGAAGGAGAGATAACACGCCGAGGAGTCCAAAATTCACGAGAATCTCGGTAAGAAAATCAAACCCGAAATGGATTTTGAGATCTAGGGTTCTTGGTTTTAATTTTTGGGGGTTTTGAATCCTAGTTGAATTCAGTGAAATTGGTTAGTATTATATGTTGTTTGGACTCGATTGTTGATGTTTATAGCTCGAATTTGTGGATTGAACTCGAATTTCCTTGGTTTGGTAGTGTTTTGGCCGAAAATCTCATGAACTAGGGTTGGTTTTGGGGCTTTTGGAATTTCTGCGTGTGTGTGTCCGTGTATGTGTGTTTATGTGTATGCTTGACCGTGTGCGTGTATTAGTTTGTAATTTTTATGTGTATGCCTGACCGTGTGCGTGTATGTGTGTTTATGTGTATGCCTGACCGTGTGCGTGTATTAGTTTGTAATTTTTATGTGTATGCCTGACCGTGTGCGTGTATGTGTGTTTATGTGTATGCCTGACCGTGTGCGTGTATTAGTTTGTAATTTTTATGTGTATGCCTGACCGTGTGCGTGTATGTGTGTTTATGTGTATGCCTGACCGTGTGCGTGTATGTGTGTTTATGTGTATGTGTGTTTATTTTTGTGATTCCGTGGATTATGCTTAGGATTGAACTTGTGTTTGCTTGTTTTGCCTTTGGTTTCGTGTGATTAAGAGTTTTGATTTCTAATTTTTCTTAGTTTGGCCGAAAAATTGGAAAATGCAATTTGGGGTTTTCATGAGAAGCTTAAATCTCTGTCCGGGTTTTGTATTTTATTTGCTGAATTGGAGATTTAAATGTTTAGCTTAAGAATTCATGTGATGAGTGTTTTGACTTCTTGGCCTTGTTTTGAATCTGAGTTTGAGTTAGTTTTGGATGTGAATAACTTAGCAGAATAGATGTGTCCTAGGACGTTCTAGGATGAGATAAGAGTCGAGAAAATAAGTAACTTTAGCGCGAGGTAACCTGAACACGACTCTTGTGGTTGTTTGTCGTGTCTCCGAGGTTGAAACGCAGGTACAAGGCGACGACGAGACTGTTCCAGGAGGTCGCCGAAAAGTGTGCAGCAACGACGAGGTTTAGAGCTGTGAAGCCTCGGCGTGGCGTAGACTTGAGGCAGCGAGTCCTCGAGGCTAGGACCGTTAGCTAGAGTCTAACTATAATCATGTATAATTAGTTGAAAAAAAAATTGTAATTGTACAAAGTTAAACAAGTTGTGTAGTTTCGGGATTCACGTCGAGTGTCTCGGGTTAGCTTCGAGTTGTTGGTTAGAGATAAACCGAGAGTCGGTTTCCAATCATAGAATTCATATGAATAAAAAAAAAAGTCTTAAAAAATAAACTATTTAGTTATTTGTTTACAATTATAGAATTCATATGAATAAAAAAAAAAAAAGTCTTAAAAAAATTATTGGGTGCGACTAGTCGCACCCAAAGACTTGGCGCGAAGGCCATTGGGTGCGACTAGTCGCACCCAAAGACTTGGCGCGAAGGCCATTGAGTGCGACTAGTCGCACCCAAAAACTTGGCGGGTAGACCAACGGGTGCGACTAGTCGCACCTAATGGCCTTCCCGCGGACTTTTTCACACATCTTTTCTGACTTATGGGTGCGAATATGGGTGCGAAAATCCGCACCTAAAAGTCGCACCTAAAAGTCATGACCATCGGGTGCGACTAGTCGCACCCATGACCTTTAGGTGCGAACTTTCGGGTGCGACTTTGTCGCACCTAAAGTCGCACCTAAAGGTTGCGACTTTCGACCTTTAGGTGCGAAAAAAGTCGCACCCAATGCTGTTTTTTGTACTAGTGATAATTTAGAAAATAAATTGTGTATAAAATAATTAGATAGTATGAAATTGCATCAATAAATATTATAAATGTAATTTTCATGAATAAAATGCTATGGATTTCTACACTCCTTCCAAAGTGGAGGGGAAAGTTTTTCTGGTGAGTCCCACGGAGACAAATCCATCCCTTCATCTTTTTTTTCTTTTTTTCTTTTTTCCTCTTCATACCAAACAAAGAAAATGCATAATCCATATCCCTCCAAATCTCTCCTATATAATCCATCCCTCCTATTTTCCCTCCTACCAAATAAGGTAAACCTTTACTTTATGATTAAAATATTGACATAATCCAAACTTTTTTTTTTGTTTCTTGTTGGTGATGTATACTGTGTCAATAAAACTTGTGAGCTTTTACACATTCAGAATCAACAACCACAATCTCAAAAATTGAACCACGGAATATCTTCTTACCACGCAAGGTTTTTTTTCCTCCTTGTAAAGTAGCTGCACAACGATAGCTTATCGAAAAACTTTATTTTGTTTTTTCAATTTGAGAGGTTCGCACAAATACGACATTTTTCCGAGGTGAAGCTTTACACGATGGTAATGTTTTCGCGCAATGGTGTGTTTGTCGATTTTGGTGAGGTGACTGACCGGGAGGAGACAAATGCAAATAAATTATATGTCCCAATTCCAAACTTTAGAATGGCGAATTAATTCATCTTGGTTTAGATACATATTTCCCTTAGAGGAGGTCCTCCATTGCGCTCCATAAATTTTTTTCTAATTTTATTTCATATAAATTACCCTAAAAATTTACAAATTAGCCCCACCTGAAATTTTGTTATTCAAATTAGCCTCCCTTATTTTTATTTTTCAAATTTACTCCCGAGCTTTTTTAGATCCGTCGCTTACCCTTTGGACAACATCATTCTAATCCAGATACCCATGCATGGTTCCAAAGTATGTGTTGATATCTCAAGGCTGAAATCTACATGTCTACCGCGGGAAATAACATTTTGTAACTAACTTTGCGGTAAATTTGTAACTAACTTTCACCCGCGTCGCTCTTCGATGATGTTGTGTATTGTCTCAATAATAGGGTGGTTTTCGAATTTCGTTTTACCAGTTATGTTCTTACTCGCTCACCCGAATTGTGTCGTGTCTAAATGGTAATTTGTTGCGTCTAAATAAACACATTTTGTCATAGTGTTTGGGAATTTGTTGGACTATATTCATATTGATATTAGGGGTGTGAACAAGTCAAATTATTTATCTTTCGGCTTATTCGTGACTCTCTATATCTCTAAGAATTGTGAAAGATGTAAGGCGTAATAATAGCCTACCGCATACAACAGACATACAAAAATACATGAAACCTATACTGATAGAAAAAAAATTATAAAAACAAAATTTTCATGTACATGCATATATGTATATCCCTTTGACATTTAATGTTCAGACTTTATTTTAATAAAGATAAATACCGAGAATTACATGAACATTTAACATAGATTACATGTGATATCCATCTACTAACAAAATGGCGAGTCAAATAATAAATAAGCCGACAATTTATTTCTGTCCATATATTTATTTATATATATATATTGTTCTCGTATATTGTATTTATAGTTTCATGGCTGGATATCGTTTCATGATGTCATCTCCACGACCAGCTGGTGGACCTGGAGGTGATAAACCGGACGGAACACTACGGACATATATATGAGAAACAAGATCCTTTAGATTGTAATATTTAACAAGTAAATTATAAACTACAATAATAAAGTACCTTATTCCATAAAAAAAAAAGTACCCTTTTAAAATAATCCATTAGTCACAATTTTCGTAATTTTTTATCCTTCTCGCAATAATTCACTCTTCGAATTTTCATTCGTGTATATAATCAAAACAAAAATAAGAGTAATAATGTAATAACACCCTAATTAACATCCAATAAAGAGTATAAATATCGACGATGATGTTTTTAGTGTTGGAGTATTAGAGAAGTAAATAGACAATATTGAATATTTATTGTCTATTAAGCTGCTGACTTTAGGCAAAAGTTTGAGTGGGGTCCACTCAACGGAATTTGATAATTCTTTCGTATTATTCTTCCTTGCGGAATGGGGTATAATATCGATTATAATTTTGCCAAAATCGGAGCTAGAATGAATGAGAAATTGATGGTTAAAGTATGCTCAAAGAACACATTGGATATGTGTAATTGAAGTGGAAATCAAGAGTCCCACATGGGTTGGGAATGAGTGTTTTGGTAGTGTTTATATACTCTCCTCTTTATTTAGTGGTCAAGCAAGTACAAGAGAGGAGAGTGTGGGTGGGTTATCTCTTAACCCCTCGCGCGCACACACACACACGCGCGCCGGGCCGGGCCCGGGTTTCGGGTTTCGGGAATGTCTCGGGCTTGGGCCTTGGGCCAATTCTATCTTTTTATTGAAATTTCCACTTCATTAATTTGTTAATTCCACAAATAACTTGTGTTATTATGGTCGGAATTAATTTTGCATGCAATAATACTGAGTGGGTATTAACGTAGCAACCATTCGTATCCCTGCGTTTAGTGGGTATTAACGTTCGTAACCGGAGCATTAGTGGCTGTTAATGGTGGTTAATTGCCATAATGTCCGGACAGTTTGTGTGAGGGTAAAGGATGTAACCTCTGAGATAGTAGCCTATAAATAGAGGTTTGCTCATTTCATTCGGAGACACTTTTTTCCCTGCTTCTCTCAGCTCCTCCTCTCTCCAGAAATTGTTCTTTCTTTTGTAGTCGGTGCTCAGCTCTGTTACAGGTTTGGTTCGCCGGAGAAGTCCGTTTGGTGCAAACATCTTCTCGCTTCCGCCGTTGTATCCTGGGAGGTAAATTGCTCGTCGTTTCCGGCACCCACGGGAAGGGCAATATTACTTTAAGGAGACCGTCGAACGGTCCTCGGCCTGTGCTTTCCAATTTTGTTTTATTTATTCCCCGCTCATAATATTGTTGTGTTGTAATTTTAATTTCCTTACATCTAAGCTGTCATTTTTTTTTTCAGAAAATAAATATTCTGAAGTAATATTTTCTAACAATCTTAAAGTAATATTGCCCTTAGACAGCTTGCTCGTGGAAGGAGGTTTAAAATATTTTATTTTATTGTTTGTGTTGATTTTATCAACAAATTTTTTTTTTTTAACTTGGTTTGTTTTTCTTTGTAGTAATGGAAAACAACAACAACAACATTGTGAACGGAGTGGATGCGTCGGGGAATCCGATCATCCCTCTGCCTTCCAACATGGAGGTATTGACGACCAACGCCACGAACCCGAACATTGTCGTGCAAAATTCGGCGGAGGCTTCGGCCGGGAACGGACCCGCGGGTCTTGTTCAATCGATGGCGGCTATGGCCGTGAACGGACCCGCGGGTCATGTTCAAAATGCGGGCGCGGTCCGAGGGCCTCCCGTGATGATGCCGGCCGAGAAACCGGGGAAGTTCGATGGCTTGAACTTCAAAAGATGGCAACAAAAGATGCTCTTTTATTTGACCACCATAGGCCTTGTACGGTTTTTGACCGACGATCCTCCGATTCTCCAAGAGGACGAGACCGATCCGAAAGTGAGAATGGCGTTTCTCGCTTGGAAGGATTCCGACTATTTGTGTCGGAATTATGTGATGAATTGTCTAGCGGACTCCCTATACAACGTGTATAGTTCCAAGGCGTCTTCTAAAGAGCTTTGGGAATCACTCGATCGGAAATACAAGACCGAGGACGCGGGCTCGAAAAAATACATTGTGGGCCGCTTCCTCGAGTTCAAGATGGTGGACAATAAGACGGTCGTGAGTCAAGTGCAAGATTTGCAACTTATCTTTCACGAGATTCAAGCCGAGGGAATGACCATTAGCGAGTCTTTCCAAGTTGCCTCCGTCATCGAGAAGCTACCTTCGGGTTGGAAGGAATTCAAGAACTACCTGAAGCACAAGCGAAAGGAAATGAGTCTTGAAGATTTGGTGGTTCGCCTTCGCATAGAGGAAGACAACCGTGGCTCCGACAAGAGGTTCAAAACCACGTCCGAGAGAGCCAACGTCGTCGAGCATGGTGAAGGCTCGAGAGGCAAGAAGCCCGCCAACAAGCTTGGGGCTAAAGGGGCTGCTTTCAAGAAGAAGAACCAACAAAAGTTTGTTGGAAAGTGCTTCAACTGCGACAAAGAAGGTCACCGCGCCGCGGATTGCCGAAAGCCGCAAAAGAAGAAGAAGAGTGAGGCCAATGCCGTCGAGACCGAGGGAGATGACCAATTTCTCGTCGCCGTGGTCTCCGAAGTAAACATGGTAGACTCAAACCCGAAGGAGTGGTGGTTAGATACTGGTGCTACCCGCCATGTTTGCTCCGACAAGAACGCGTTTTGCTCGCTCGACATGCGCCCGACTGGGGAGAAGCTGTTCATGGGAAATTTGGCCACCTCCGACGTCATGGGGATTGGCCACGTCATCCTCAAAATGACCTCTGGGAAAGAAATGAAGCTCACCAACGTTCTCTACGTGCCCGACATTAGGAAGAATCTTATTTCTGGAACTCTTCTTTGTAACCATGGGTTTAAAATGGTTTTTGAGTCTCAAAGGATTGTTCTTAGTAAAAATGGGATGTATGTGGGTAAAGGCTATATCAAAGACAATATGTGGAAGATGAATGTAATCGCCATTACTGGCAAGAATAATAATGAGAATGCTTCCTCTTCTGCTTATATGCTTGAGTCATCTAATTTGTGGCATGGTAGACTTGGTCATGTGAATTATGATACTTTGCGCAAATTAATTAATTTGGATTGTATACCAAAATTTAATATTGATTCTAAACACAAATGTGAGATATGTGTTGAAGCCAAATTAACGAGAACATCTTTTCATAGTGTTGAAAGGAAAAATGAGTCACTTGAATTAATCCATACCGATCTATGCGATTTGAAATTCATGCCTACGATAGGTGGTAACAAATACTTTGTGACTTTTATTGACGATAGTACGAAGTATTGTTATGTGTATTTTCTTAAGAGCAAAGATGAGGCAATTGAGAAATTTACCATGTATAAATTGGAAGTTGAAAATCAACTTGGGAAAAAGATTAAAATGGTGCGTAGTGATCGTGGAGGTGAATATGTGGAACCATTTGGTGCGTTTTGTGCTCAACATGGAATTATTCATGAAGTCACTCCACCATATTCACCTCAATCGAATGGCGTTGCCGAACGAAAGAACCGTACTCTCAAAGAGATGATGAATGCAATGTTGCTAAGCTCGGGGTTACCACAAGAAATGTGGGGGAAGCCATTTTGGCTGCGAATTATCTTTTGAATAAGATACCTCGGAAGAAAGAGGATAAATCCCCGTCTGAATTATTTAGAGGAACGAAGCCTTCCTATAAATACTTGCGAATGTGGGGGTGCTTGGCCAAGGTTTTGGCTCCCGCACCTAAAAGGATGAAGATCGGTCCGAAGACCGTAGATTGTGTATTCATTGGTTATGCACATCATAGCAATGCTTATCGCTTTACTGTGCACGAATCTAAGAATCCTGATATACACAAAGGTTCTATTATTGAGTCTAAAAATGCATCGTTTTTTGAACATGTATTTCCGTATAAGACTAAGGAAGATGAACCGAGTTCTTCAAATCAACAATTTGAGAATATAGAAGAAATATCTCAAGAGTTTGATGAGGAATCCGAGGATGAGATAGAATCTGAACAACCTCGAAGAAGTAAGCGAGCTAGGGTGGAGAAGTCATTTGGATCTGATTTCCTTACCTATATGTTAGAGGCAGAACCTCTAAGTTTTAAAGAGGCTGTAAATTCAGTCGAGGGTCACTTATGGAAGGATGCCATAAGAAGTGAAATTGACTCGATAATGCATAACCACACGTGGGAACTAGTTGACCTTCCTCCTGGAAGTAAAACTCTTGGTTCTAAGTGGATATTCACAAGGAAGATGAAAGTGGATGGCTCAATTGATAAATACAAGGCGAGACTTGTAATTAAGGGTTATAGACAAAAAGAAGGTCTTGACTATTTTGATACTTATTCTCCCGTGACGAGAATAACATCTATAAGATTGATTATAGCCATTGCCACTTTGCGCAATCTTGAAATCCATCAAATGGATGTGAAAACTGCTTTCCTAAATGGTGATCTCGAAGAAGAGATCTACATGGACCAACCCGAGGGTTGTGTTGCACATGGGCAAGAGAGGAAAGTATGTAAACTGATTAAGTCATTGTATGGACTTAAACAAGCCCCAAAACAATGGCATGAAAAATTTGACAATGTCATGATGTCAAATGGCTTCAAGATCAACGAGTGTGACAAATGTGTCTACATTAAAACGACCGAACGCGGTTATGTGATTTTGTGTTTATATGTGGATGATATGCTTATTGTTGGAAGTAATGAAAGCATGATTAAATCCACAAAAGATATATTGAACTCGAGATTTGATATGAAAGATTTGGGATTGGCCGATGTTATCTTGGGGATCAAGATTAAAAGAACATCTAGTGGACTTGTTTTGAGTCAATCACATTATGTTGATAAAATTCTAGACAAATTTGCAAAGAATGATAGTGGAGTCTCTAGAACTCCAATCGACACTAGTCACCATTTGTCTAAGAATAAAGGAGATAGCGAGTCTCAAAACGAGTATGCTAGAATAATAGGAAGTCTAATGTATTTGATGAATTGTACTAGACCTGACTTAGCTTACTCTGTAAGTAGACTTGCGAGATACACGAGTAATCCAAGTTCTGAACATTGGAAAGCTATCGTGAAAGTACTGAGGTATTTACGATTCACTCGTGATTATGGTCTACACTATACTAGACATCCCGAAGTCATTGAAGGTTTCACTGACGCGAGTTGGATATCTGATATACAAGACTCTAAAGCCACAAGTGGATATGTATTCACTTTAGGTGGTGCGGCTGTGTCTTGGAAATCCTCAAAACAAACCGTGATAACTAGATCCACGATGGAATCTGAGTTTGTTGCGTTGGATAAATGTGGTGAAGAAGCTGAGTGGCTAAGAAACTTCGTCGAGGATATTCCAAATTGGACAACACCTGTGCCTGCAATATGTATATATTGTGATAACCAATCTGCAATTGGTAGAGCACAAAGTGTTATGTATAATGGTAAGTCTAGACATATTCGTCGACGACATAATACCATAAGACAACTTCTCTCGTCTGGAGTCATAAGTGTTGACTATGTAAGGTCCAAAGACAATATTGCGGATCCGCTAACCAAGGGGTTAAATAGGGACCAAGTAGAGAAGATGTCAATAGGAATGGGACTAAAGCCCATGATATAAAAGTTTTAGCAAAGGAAACCCAACCATGATGACTGGAGATCCCAAGAACTTGGTTCAAAGGGACAACCTAACTGCTAAAACAAAGTGAGGTCACTGTGGGGGGGAAACCCCGGTCCTATTCCTATGATAAAAACGGTGACACCCGTACGAGGTTAAGCATTGTGCTTTTAATGATTCTTTGAAATCGGATTTTTGAGATTCCGAACGAGTAATGCGGGATTACTCTTTGGCGTAAGGATCACCTATGTGAGAGAGAAGTGAGGCCGCTTCGAAAGAGAATTAAAGGGGCGTAATTCTTTAGAAACTCTTACAGAACCAGGCGCGTGTTCAGGGCCGAAATGAACATAACCATGAGAACTAAAACCTGTGGCAGGAAGATATCAGCGAGATATATGCTCATCGTTTATATACAAACGACTAACAGTTCAAGGACATCGTGTCAACTGAGTAGTCCGTAAACATGACATACTTCTACAAGGGAAGGTTCAAGGACTTTGTCTACCTATCCTATACTGGTATTGACCGTAGAACTGATCACCATATTGAGTCGTGTCGAGTCTTTTTGTTGTCGTCATGCAATTTCATTCATGTGGGGGATTGTTGGAGTATTAGAGAAGTAAATAGACAATATTGAATATTTATTGTCTATTAAGCTGCTGACTTTAGGCAAAAGTTTGAGTGGGGTCCACTCAACGGAATTTGATAATTCTTTCGTATTATTCTTCCTTGCGGAATGAGGTATAATATCGATTATAATTTTGCCAAAATCGGAGCTAGAATGAATGAGAAATTGATGGTTAAAGTATGCTCAAAGAACACATTGGATATGTGTAATTGAAGTGGAAATCAAGAGTCCCACATGGGTTGGGAATGAGTGTTTTGGTAGTGTTTATATACTCTCCTCTTTATTTAGTGGTCAAGCAAGTACAAGAGAGGAGAGTGTGGGTGGGTTATCTCTTAACCCCTCGCGCGCACACACACACACACGCGCGCCGCCGCCGAGCCGAGCCGGGCCGGACCCGGGCCCGGGTTTCGGGTCTCGGGCTTGGGCCTTGGGCCAATTCTATCTTTTTATTGAAATTTCCACTTCATTAATTTGTTAATTCCACAAATAACTTGTGTTATTATGGTCGGAATTAATTTTGTACCATGCATGAATGCATGCAATAATTCTGAGCGCATGCAATAATACTGAGTGGGTATTAACGTAGCAACCATTCGTATCCCTGCGTTTAGTGGGTATTAACGTTCGTAACCGGAGCATTAGTGGCTGTTAATGGTGGTTAATTGCCATAATGTCCGGACAGTTTGTGTGGGGGTAAAGGATGTAACCTCTGAGATAGTAGCCTATAAATAGAGGCTTGCTCATTTCATTCGGAGACACTTTTTTCCCTGCTTCTCTCAGCTCCTCCTCTCTCCAGAAATTGTTCTTTCTTTTGTAGTCGGTGCTCAGCTCTGTTACAGGTTTGGTTCGCCGGAGAAGTCCGTTTGGTGCAAACATCTTCTCGCTTCCGCCGTTGTATCCTGGGAGGTAAATTGCTCGTCGTTTCCGGCACCCACGGGAAGGGCAATATTACTTTAAGGAGACCGTCGAACGGTCCTCGACCTGTGCTTTCCAATTTTGTTTTATTTATTCCCCGCTCATAATATTGTTGTGTTGTAATTTTAATTTCCTTACATCTAAGCTGTCATTTTTTTTTCAGAAAATAAATATTCTGAAGTAATATTTTCTAACATTTAGTATATATATATATATATATATATATATATATATATATATATATATATATATATATATATATATAGGATTGAAAAATGGACTATGGATTAGATGACTTCTATAAATATTGTTGGTTTATATAACAGTAAGCTTACCCGCGGATAGCAACCAATGCATGCAATAGAATGCTTTTTTTGTACGTATTCCCATTAGGGTTATAGAATAGTCTACACGATGTGGTTGGTGTAGCGATTTTATAAAATTCTTTGAGCAAATATAATTGACTCGAATACCGTACGCGTTTGACGCTTTGAAAAAGTCTTTACTCAATTGGTACCGAGTTAATATATATCTATTCATAAATTTTACATTACAGAAACGAGTCTGAACGTAATTTATTTTCTTTGCATTGGCTGTGAAAATATATAACGTGAAATGCCTCGCGAAGTAACGTAATTATTATTACCGATGATATGCAGGGCATATATAGGCAGCTTTATATGAAAAACATCAATGATGATATAACAAATTAATAAATAAAATATAAATTTCGGCCGTTATTTTTAATAAATATAAAAACGATACGTAACCGTCATAAAATATAAAACAAAATATATTATCATCATCTTCATAACCCGAAACATATTTGCTAGTGATCATAATTTTCTATGATCTAAAATGCAATTACACATATGAAAAATATAAAAAATAAATATACATCAAATTCAAATGTTCAAAACTTACCCTTATGGTTATTAGAGCATGAATGAAAAAAAAATGAGAAATTTTCATTGTATAATATGACTAAGATTATGGCTACTTGTAAAAGAGAAATTTTATTTTATGGACCTAAAAGTTAACAAAATATCGATATTAGACCTCGTATTTTATAAATATCCAAAAATGGACTTTTGTCTCAATTTCGGAAACAAATGCGCTTTTGAAAAACTAAACTCATTTCACTTTCACTCTCTATCTTCTTAATCATTCATTCGGTCTTTCACGCTCGATTCCGACAAGATATAACTAAATTTGACGAGATACGAGGGAATCCGATTAGCTATGATAACCTAGAATGACGAAGTTTCATTTGAATTTGACTTTTTCCACTTAAAATGCCCAAAAAATATGAATTTTATCGTATAGAATCGTACATTATCGCACGGTATCGTACACTATCGTATATTATCGTACATTATAACGCAATTTCATTTGTATGAATTTTATCGTACATTATAATTATAATGTATCGTATTATATCGTACACTATCGTATATTATCGTACGTGATAATTATAATATCGTACGACATCGTATATGATCGTACGTTTCCGTACGATATAATACGATGAGATACAATACATTATAATTATAATGTACGATAAAAGTCATACAAATTATAAATGTACATTATAATTATAACGTACTATAAATACGATGCCTTATGATAGTGTACGATATAATACGATGAGATATGATGCAATATAATTATAATGTACGGTAAAATTCATACAAATGAAATTCGTTATAATGTATGATAATATACGATAGTGTACGATACCGTACGATAATGTACGATGCTATACGATAAATTTCATATTTTTTGGGCATTTTAAGCGGAAAAAATCAAATTCACGTGAAACTTTGTCATTCTAGGTTATCATATCTCGCCGGATTCCTTCGTATCTCATCGAATTTAGTCATATCTCGTCGGAATGAGAGATTGAGAAGATAGAAAGTGAAAGTGAAATGAGTTTATTTGTTCAAAAGGGTATTTGTGTCCGAAATTGGGACAAAAGTCAATTTTTAGATATTTTTAAAATATGAGGTCTAATTTCGATATTTTGTTAACTTTTAGGTTCATAAAATGAAATTTCTCTTGCAAAATACAACATGTGTGAATGACGACTAAAAATATTGAAATTCTAATTATGGACTTACTCATTACAAGTCTATTGATCATAATGGAAATAAGTAAAAAAGAAAATCTGACATATTTGTTTGTCCTAATACTTCATTGGATTAATACGAAATTTTGAAATTTTTTTATATCAAAATTTGAGGTCTAAATTAAAGCCTTTTTTTTCTTCAAATAAATGAGCATTTGCTAAATGTAGTAGCTATTGTTGATTGTACTTCCTTTATTCCTAAGTGTGTTAGTAACGTTGAGGTGGACAAACCGTAAGCGTAGTACATAAGTCAAACTCTGTAGTGTGTATCATTTGAGAAACTCTTTTGAATCTCCAAACAGTGTGTTTATTCTATCTTCTCCCTCTCTAAACTTTTTGATGGTATCAGAGCCATAGCTCATTTTCTCATAATATAAGTGATGGCATCATTTTGATAAGAATTATCATGGAAACGAAGATAATCATCATCAGCAGTCAGACTGTTACAGTAGTCTCAGGTATTCCAACGTGCACTCCAAGGATCTGACACAATGTCTCAAAGCCAAACCGACTTTTTGAATGGCTACTCTGAAGAGGCGTGGTACATCCCTCAGCATCCGAACATCAGTCAGTCGTCGCGACTCCACATGCTCAAGCAAACTTTTTCAGTGTGTTTACCTCGTATCTACTTGGAAATCCAAAGCTGGTGTGGTATCTTGATAGTGGGGCCACCAATCATGTCATAGCTCAATTGGACAATCTCTTCGTGCAATCAAACTACAAAAGCAAAGGCAAACTCGCTATAGGTAATAGATCACTTCTCTCAATTTTTTCATATTGGCAATTCAATATTGCATATACCTGCCACTCAGGGTCATCTCAAGCTAAATAAAATCCTACATGTGCCTAGCATAATAAAAAAATCTTTAGTCAATCTCTTAGTTCACTTGTGATAACAATGTTGTCATTGAATTTGATAGTGAATCGTGTCTGATCCAGACTAAGTGCACCGGACGAGTCCTGGCTATTGGTTTCCTAAAGAATGGTCTCTATCAACTCAGTTTTCCCTCTCGTAATCATGTGTCAAACACTTCTCAAGTATCAAGCATGTATGTGAACTCTGTGTATAATAGTAATAGGTCTGTATGTGTACCTGTAGAACCTTGTGATTGTCAAGTGAGCAAAGTACCTTGTATTCTATCAGTTTTACAATGACGTCTTGGCCATCCATATCCAAATGTAATGAAGCTTGTAACCTCTTTGAGTTCAAATGAAATAAAACAAACACCTTTCTGTTCTGCATGTGCCTGTGGCAAAATGCATCGAAATCCTTTTCCAAAATCCAAATCTAAGACCGCTAAGCCATTTAACCTTATTCATTCTGATCTATAGGAACCTTCTCCTCCCTATTTTGGCGACAAGTCGATCTATTTCAGGGGCCGAACTGGTCGCACTGTGAAATTTCGAGTGGATAGCCTTTAGTTCAGTCATCATAGAGTCCTTGCATTTTTTGAATTCGGTCATGCTGGGATCGCTATTATGAGAATAGTGGTAACCTGTGCTTATTGGCGTGATGGTCGTGACTTCGACTGATTCTGTTGTGGTCTGATTCAGTTCGCTCGAATTTAGGCGATGAATGTTGACGAGGTCGTCGATGGGCAAGGTCCAGAGTTTGTCGGCAAGGACCTGAGGGGCGTTCCTGCCGGCGGAGGCGGGGGGCAGCCCGACCGGGTCATTTCGAACTTCTTGGGCAGGCTCAGCAGAGGTTCCGTTGAACTGAAAGTTCGGATAGGAGCCTTGGTCTGTTCCCCGGGAGACCTGAATCTCCTTGAAGTCCAGCCGGATGCCTGGAGGAAGAGCTCGGCTCGTCTGTTCGGTTGACGCTGCATTCCGAGCCGACTCCGAAGTGGTCATTTCATCGGACCCAGTTTGTGGATCCGGGGTGTTAAGAGGAGTCGTAAAGGAGTCCGACCGAGCATTGAGAGTTCGATTGGTCTCCTCTTGATTTTCAAATTTCTTGTTCAGTATATCAAGATTACCCTGATTCCTGCAGAGATTATCTCTCCTGATTCCTAATGAGTCGGAGTGGAAAACATGATTTTTTTTTTGTTTTAGAAAGGTTGTTTCTTTCAGCGTTGGTCTTTCTGAATGTTTCCCACAGACGGCGCCAAATTGTTGATGTCGATTTCGAGGTCTCAACAATCACAAATACTATTTAAGATGTATTTATTTTATTTATTTAGTAGGTCTCAGAATGACTTCGTATAAGAAACAAACAATATTTAATTTAAAGAAATATTAACATGAAATATATTAGAGAAGAAATCTTTATTGAAATCAGCTGTTTGCAAGAGGGGCGAAGTGTCGAACTCAAATGGGCGAGCTCAATGAATGACTGAGAGAATTTTAATACATACAAATTATAGAACGAAAGATTGTGTGCGAAAAATGAATACAACGATTATTATTTATAGACGAAGAAACGATTGTCTCTAGGACACGTGTTGATCAGCTTGTCTTCACCACGTCGTAGGTTGATCAAGTCTTAGATCCGGTTTTCTCGGCGACATTGCGACTTGACTACGACTTCGCTTTTTGACTGGATCAACATAGGCGAGCTGGATCACTTCTCTGCGGAATGAGCTTGGACTTTTTCCTTGAGCCGGACGGTATCATTTATTGGGCCTTTGGTTGAACTGAAGCCCAATAAATAATAAAAACTATTTTTTTAGACCCCACACAAGTTTCATCGATGATTGATCGTCGCGATGTGACTCCCGTCGTAGATACATCACCCCCGATCGATTTTTGAGATGCCATTGGAGAAGAGAAGATGATGAAAAAGCAAGGTAATCGAAGCTCTGTTTAGGCGAAGGAGAATATGAACGGAGCGATTTGCTCTGATGCCATTTCATGACTGAGCTCCGTCGAGAGAGAACAGAGGAATTCGAGAAGAAGAGAGAATAGGGATTTCTAAATAATACTTTCACATTATTGAACAAAAATGAATTACAACAGATATATACTAAACAATAATAACAGATTACCTACCGTTCAATGAAACGCTGTCGTATCTGGACTAAAAAGGAAGAAAGGAAAGAGTTTTTGCTTACAATAAACAGACGACATATAAAACTATAAGAGCATCTTTAATGATCATTTGCTTAACATTTGGAGGGACTGGCTAGTAAATAGCAAAAGTTTTAAGCTACTTGCTTACCATTGTTTTGTATATTAGCTATTGATTTAGCTTAGCAAATTAGCTCTATAGAGCAAATTGCTTAGCCATTAGCTTAGCAAAAAATGGGTCCCATTTTTTTTTTCAACCAATGAGAAGCATGTAACATGATAAGCTAAATATGACATTTAGCTTACCATTAAAGATGCTATAACTATAACAGCTAACTTGATAAACAAGTAACAAAGTTTAAACACAATAAACAACTAAACCTATCTCTTCATCTCAATAACCTAGTGAAAGAACGAAGTAAACAAACTCCGGCGAAGACCTGTTTCCGAATGGCGAAGAGCTTTTTTTTTTTTTTTTTTTTTTTTTTTTTGCTCAAGAGTCAAGATACAATCACAATGAGAACACAACCAAATCTGCTTAAAATAATATAAATAATGTAATGTTGAAAAATTGTCAAAAGTAGGACTAAATTAAGGCCAATTTCCATTTTCCTACTTTTTTAAAAAATTTAACAAACTAGGACCGGTAAAAAAAAGTAAAATGAGAGATACACAAAATTCTACCTATTATACCATCATACTAATTACCAACCTACAATCTTCTCCAATAAAATCTCTTATTTTTTCTCTTTCTTTCTATTTTTTCGCTCAGTCCATCGAGAAAAAGAATTTTTTTTTACTAGTACTAGTTTGGTAAATTTTTGAAAAAAGTAAGAAAATGGAAATGTCCCTTAATTTAGTGTTAGTTAAGGAAATGTCTCATAAATGTTTGGGATCGCCAGTCCTTTATTTACACGTGACAAACACACGAGTATAGAAATCTTCGGCGAATAAATATCTATCAAATTTTTGCTAGAAATAAACTCATAATATATCTTAGAGTAGAGAGAATTTCGTGAGGGTCAACTATGTTATATATGTGGGAATTCTTGCAATATTCAAGTGATTGTGTGTGATGTGTCAGTCTTCTTCCAGTGCTCTTGAATTGCTTTCTAGATAATTGTTATTTTTGTGGGCTATGATGAGCTGATATTTTTTTTTTTAGATTTGAGAAATAATGGGCTATGTGATAAGAAGTGAGTGATATAACCGTCTTCTTTTTTCTTTTTGTTTTTTTTTTTGTTTTTTTTTTTATGTTACTGAAAAAAAAAAGAAAAAAAAATATGTAGATCCTCCAATTTTGAATTTGTCTAGCGTAAATATCATTTATTAGTTCTTCACCGTTTTCTCTAGTTTTCCCTTTGACATATTTTGAAGGTGATATTCATAATTCTTTGGCAGTTCATAACTAAATTCAACTGGTGTCATTGATTGATTACATAAACTAAAAGTCCAAGATTTTATTTTATTTTGTTTGTATTCCACCTGTAATTATCATATAGACAAGGCGGGACTCTAGGCGATTCAATATTTTGGAGTCCTATAATACTAATAAAAATTTAAATTTTCAGGATAAAAAATGTGAATTTTTAGGGTAAAAAAATGTAAATTTCTTAAAAATAAGTAAAAAGTGTAAAATAAATTTTTTTTGGAGCCCAATGCACAAGTCTTGCCCGCCTTAGGTCAGAGCCGGCCTTGCATATAGACTCGTAGTAATGCCTTCGGCCTATCTAAATTTATTTATATATTTGTATTATTATTTGACAACCATACAAAAACTTACACACGTGCAAATAATTTAAAACCAGAAATCACAAATAAATGACCTCCGGAGAAATTCAGAAATCGTTTTCTAGCAAATTACAAGAAATTCTAACTACTTGTCGCCTGCATAGTACAAAATAATTAAAAAATAAAAATCAAAGAACTTGAAGTTTTACTTTCCGGCAACTAGAGTTGAATTTGATCGGAGTGTTTTTCTTTGACAAAATATTTGATCGAAATTTAACACATCGTACATTTGATGCCTATCAACTCTAGAACTAACTGCCAAATAAAATTAAATAGGCTACGACTTATCATTATACCTTACACATCCCCTTTAATTATATATGTATTTACACTAATCCTCGTACGATTTATAGAATTCATGAACGGTTCTTCATGGGTTTCGGCCCCTAGGCCTTCTCGGCGCCAGAGGAGCTCGCCTTCCTTTGGAGTTGTCATCTCCACGGCCCCGTTGAGCTGAGTGATGAGGTGGCGGAGGAGAGCATAAATCCACTTTATTCCTATCAAAATGAAATAATATAATAATAATTTAGTGTAAGTAATCCAACACAAAATATAAAGTAATGATATATAGAGATCATCTAACACCGTGATCATATCTTCGTTACACAGAGTATAAAAAGTGATGATGTGAGGTGTTTTAAAAAAAACATTAGACTTGAAAACGAACTATTACTATAGTGCGAAAGATTCAATTAACTTTTTTTTAAAAAAACTTATTTATTATGTTGTTGTTCTCTTACCGGATAGCGAAAGATGAATGGAATAGTAGAACGAGGAACATCAAGCTGAAAAGAAACCAAGATAGCCTCATCTCTCTCTCTCTCTCTCTCTCTCTCTCTCTCTCTATAATCACAGAAGAAGAATACTATATGTATTTATAGCATTATTGATTAATTAACGCAGCGTACTTTTGTTTTTTTTTAGTATATTAGTAAAACAAAAATGGAGCGAGTTGTTTATTTTTTAAATGTATTCGATTAGAATTACATAGAATAGTCTTCATGGTTGGTGTAGCGATTTTCTTGAAGTTTCTTTGAGCAATATAATTGACTTCGAATACCCTACGCGTTTGACGATTTGAAAAAGTCTACTCAATTGGTACCAACTAAGTTAATATCTATCGATAAATTTCGTTACAGAAATTCAACTACCTATTAAACGAGTCTGAACGTACAATAAATGCTTGATGCGGGTTTATCCATATGATATTAATTAGCTATCTATCATACAAGTTTAATAATTTCTCCTTGATTAGTCGAAATACATGCTGGATATGTGGAAGATGATTTGAACTGCTATTATTTTTAACTAGTCAGATCATGTAAATGTTTTTATTTTTGAAAGTTGAAATTTTTTGTGCATTACAGCCAACATTTACACCCTTAATTTATGATTAATTTTTTTTGCATAATCCAAACTTAAAATATTTCCGTTGTGCAATCCTATGCCGTGCAATCTGTTTTTTTTCTCCCAGTCGAAAAGCTTTACTTTATTTTTTCAATTTGATTTGTTCACCGCAACGAATACAAAAATACAAAATTTTGCCGAGGTGAAACTTTTAACGATGGTAATTTCGTAGTGCCAGCGGATATTTGTCGAATTTGGTGAAGTGATTGACCAGGAGAAGATTGGTGCAAATAAATATATCCAAGCTTTAAAATAACGAATGAATTAATCTTGATTTAGATACATGTTTTCATTAGAGGAGGTCCTCATTGCGCTCCAAAAATTGCCACAGCTTGGAAAGCCTATATTCAATCTTCATCTTCCCGAGATCATTACCTCAAAAGTTATACTAGTGTCACTCTTTTATGATGTTGTGTGCGAGGTTGGAGAGACACGACTTTCAAAGTTTGATTTTAGAATTTTTGTGCACTTGCTCGCCCACGGATTTGTGTCTCGTCTAAATGTCCATTTTATCGGGTTCAAAGGCTCATTTTGTAATAATGTTTTGAGAATTTGTTGGATTGTGCTCTTATCTATTAATCTCCATGAATTGTGAAAGATACACGGTGAAACAACTTACCAGCATAAAAACTAAAAATATATGAATAACCTATACCGACAGAAAAAGATATAAACAGAATTTTCATATACATTTCTATCTCTTAGATATTATAATGTTCTGAATTATTATAGTAATAAAGATAACAAAATTAGCCATAATTACATTTTTAAATTGCTATTTAGCCAATGTTTGTTAAATATTTAGTAAATAGCCAATCTTTATTACGGTTACAATTATTTTACATTAGTTATTTACAACTGATTACACAAAAAATAGCTATTTATTAAATATTGACTAAATAACAAACTATACATGTAAATATGACTATATATCTATTGGACCCTAAAGATAAATACCAAGAATTTCATGAACACTTATTAAGGCTTACATTTGAAATCCATCAACAAAACAAACAGCCGAATAACAAAGTCGACAATTTTATTACCATATATATATCATAATATATATCTAAATATATATATATATATATATATATATTGTTTCCATGTATAGTTTCATGTGTTTGGGCCACCGGGACTTATCGGGGGCGGAGGAGATTGTATCTTGACGTCATCTCCATGACCAGGTAAGGCTGAATCGGGTGGAGCTGGAGGCCGGGGTGGCCGAACACGACTACTGCGGTATGTAACCAAAATCCTTGAGAATATTGTAGTATTTATCAAGTAAATATCGTACGAAAATAAAATACCCTTTTAAAAAATGGTCCATTAATCACAATTCTCGTAATATTTTACATATATATATATATATATATGTATATATAAACTTCTCGTGATAATTGACGCTTAATTATAACTTTCACGCATGTGGATATATGTATAATCAAATCAAAGATAAGAGTAATTATGTAATTACACCCTAATCAGCTTTCAGTGAAGAGAATAAATATCGACGATGATGTTTTTAAGATATTTATAGCTAGGACTGAAAATAGACAATTTAGATTCAATACCTTATACGAATAATATTGTTGGTTTATATAGTAGTAATAGTGCTTACCCGACAACAAAAGATGAATGAAATAGTAGAAGGACGTACATGAAGCTTAAAAGAACACAAAATAGTCTCATCTCTCTCTCTCTCTCTCTCTCTCTCTCTCTCTCTCTCTCTCTCTCTCTCTCTCCTTTGATCTAATCACAATAGGAATTTAGTTTTGAGACTATATTTATATAGCGTACTATTGATTAAATTCGACGTATTTTAATGTATGGTATATAAAACTGGAGCAAGTTTTTATTTGTATTTCATTAGAGTTGTGGAAGTCTTCATGATGTTGAAATTTCATAAAATTTATTTAACCAAATAATTGACTAGCCTCCCATATATGATGATTTAAACAAAACCTTCCGTGTTTGACGTTGTCATAGAAGTTTATAGTTATTGAAGAAATTCCTAGGAAGGGTAACACCACACAAATTGTGTAAGACATAAGAGAGTCTACAGATAACATAAACACATACGATTTCTTTTAGACTCTTGCCTAATTCACATGCTTAATTAGTTTACTGGTACAACTAAATTAATCTCTATTGATGATAAATTTTATATTCAAGAATGTCAACTAGCGACTACTTTTTTTTCTTTTTTTTTTTCCCTTGCATGAACAGTAGCGGTTGTGAAAATAGCGGGAAATGCCTTGTGTTTCTAATGTTTTGTTGGAATTATCCCACTAAACATGAGGATGTAACTAATGGGTGATATAGCTAAATAAGTTTCACGTAAATTTGACTATTTTACTGAAAAGTAGAAATTTTGACTGTTTTAATCAATAAGTTTCAAATAGTACTTATTTTGACAATTTTTCTGTAATTAATTGCTAATCAATCTCATATGGTCATACCATTAGAATTAGGAATGGCACTCTTAATTATCTGTTATCCGGTGTACGGATCGGGTAAGACACACTTTTATCGGGCAAACGGGTAAGATCCGTTAAAATTTTAGCGGGTCCAGGTAACGAAATCGGTGGACCCGTATCCAGGATCCAACCCGTTAACACAAAACAAATGCTTTTATTTTTTTATAGAGTTACCACTATACTAACCTTGTGATTTGTCAATGTAGTGTTTTTAAATTGTATTTACAATTAAAAGATTAATTAAATTAAAAAAACCCCTAATTAGTTAACTTATTCGCTAAATATCACACAGTACGCGACAAAGCCAAAAAATAAAAAATAAAAATTCTGCCTCTGACGTCCTCCTTGATCGCTGGCCTCTGTCACAATCGCATCGTCCCCTTGCCAGCTTCCGCCCGTCTCCATCGCCGTCGTACCTTTTCCGGCCTCCGCCCATCTTGGTCGCCGTCGTCTCCGTTCACTCTCTGTTCTTGCCTTTCATTTCACGTCGCCGCCTTCCGTTTGATTTTAACCATCGCAATTTAAGTGTGTGTGTGTGTGTGTGTTTTTTTTGGTTTTGAATTGTAATACGCTTATAAGTTATAAGGTCTGTAAAATATATTTTTTTATTTTTTTTATATTTTTTTTTATCGATATCACATAGGGGTTTGTTGTGTTCAGTAGATAGATATGTATTACGATTATTTAACAATTAATATTTTCCTTAATTCATTCATATTTGTATATATATAATTAAGCTTTCTTGTATAACTTTGCATTTTCCTTTTAATAATCGTGTTAAATGGGTATTTAACCGTGTTTAGATATTCGGACTCAATTAGTTGCGATATAATTATAAAAAAAACATAACAGTCATAAGATCAGAATTGTCATCTTTCTTTTTGTATTAACTTCCGATACATCGACACTGTTTGTTCAACTGATTTAGAATCCCAATCCATTTATAGCCTGTAAAAAAAATAAAAATAAAAACACTTACCCCAAAACAAACACACTTTAAACTCAAGCAAAAATCAGAAGTTCAACAATACCGAAAATCAAAAGTTCAACAAGTACATAATCAATACCCAAATTCACATTCACATATTCAACAAATACACTACGAGTGACTCTCTAACCAATACTCATACGATTTAAAGAAACTGAATATGATACGTTATGTTAGATAATTCTTCGAAATTGAAGACTTCGAGGCTTGAATCACGCATATGAACGCTTTCCTTATAGTATTTCGAGTACCCCCAAAGTGTCTTAAGGTTTCTGTACAAGAATACCGCAGGATACGACAAGCCTAATTCGGACTGCACCAAGACAGAGTGAAAATCTGAAAATAAGCAAGAACTGTGTTTCTGGATAAGTGTTTCGGGAAAAGAGAAAGTTGGTTCGAAAACCCTGTGTTGATTACTGAATCCGAAGTCGGATTATATAATCAATCGTACCTGTTTGCGAAGAGGTTCGACGAACAGACGCACTGTTTCGGTCGAACTAATGGTCTTCGCGAACAGACGCACTGTTTCGGTCGAACTACGGTTATAGTCTCAAACGACACGACCGTTGGCCAAACGATAGTTCATTTCGAAGAGACGTGACCGTTTGTTCGAACGGTAACAAAAATAACTACTAAATGAGGAGACGCGACCGTTGGCGAGAATTGTCACGAGAAACCCGCGGATCGTACCGTTTCGCCTAGAGGTCGAGCTCACCTGGGTCGAGCTCACCAGGGTCGAGCTCACCTGGGGTCGAGCTCACCTGGGTCGAGCTCGCCTGGAGGTCGAGCTCGTCCAGTCGAGCAGAAATGACTTTGTCACTTCGTCCAGTCGACCTCGCCCAGTCGAGCTGAAATGATTTCGTCAATTTCTCATTTACATTAGTATTTTGTTCCATGTAGGACACTTTCCCACACATAAACTCACTTTCTCAATCAACAAGACACTATTTTGTCTTTTAGTGAACAAATTAAATTGAGCTAATTAAAACACCTATTAATTTTACTCAATTTCTAACAATTCCCCACTTGTTCAGAAAAGGCAAAATAGAATCCAGAAAAGAAAAAAAGTGTTAGTACAGATAAGTATCTTTCGATTTGAACTTATCCTTAGTTTAAGTAACACAAGACTTTATCGGAAATTAGGTAGCCAGGCTTTGAACTTTTTTTCTTTGTGATAAAATCGGTGTTACTCAACACACACCCTTTAGTGTTCTTCACCTATATCACATGCTCAGCACCGTTAATGGCCATGTGCTCATCCTGTCTCGTGAATTTTTCATGAGAGAAAACTCCAACTCTCACTTTGGGACGGCACCATCCCGAAATTCACATAGGTGAAATTCTTACAGTATCTCTGTTACGTATAGATACTTGTCCTCAAGACTGAACTTCATTAAGAGTTTAAGAAACTCAACCTCCCGATTGTAACAGTCAACATTATTATATAATGTTACGAATATCCAATTCAATGACTTGTTCGTACCCATTGAACCTATTGTTAGTCATTTCCTAACCTTAGGTTGGGTTGCCATCATTGTCAGATCACTACTCAAGGAGTTTAAGACTTATACCTCTCGAGGTCGATCTCACCAAATCTCTTGCAAGAGGTTTAGTGAACGGATCAGCAATATTAAGGCTTGATCTCACATATGTGAGCGAAATGATTCCATCTTTGATCAATTTCCTCACATAGTCATGTCTAAGACTAATATGTCTAGACTTTCCATTATACACTTCACTGTATGCTCTAGCTAAAGTTGATTGACTATCACAATGTATCGACACGGTTGATATATTGTCTTTAGCCAATGGAACTTCTAAAAGAAGATCCCTCAACCATTCAGCCTCTTGACCTGGAGAAGCAAGAGCCACAAATTCTGATTCCATGGTCGAATGAGTGATACAAGTTTGTTTCTTTGATTTCCAAGAAACTGCCCCACCGGCTAGTGTAAACACCCATCCCGTCGTAGATTTGTTATCTCCGACACTCGATATCCAACTTGCGTCAGTATATCCTTCTAGTACGGCAGGAAACTTACCGTATTGAAGTCCAAGATTTTTGGTTTTCAAAAGAAATCCAAAAATTCTCCCAATGGCCTTCCAATGCTCGGCACTTGGATTGCTAGTAAATCTACTCATTTTACTAACGGCAAATGCTATGTCTGGTCGAGTACATTGCATCAAGTACATAAGACAACCAACCGCACTAGCATATTCCAATTGAGCCACAGCCCTTCCATCATTCTTTTCAAGTTTTACACTTGGATCAAATGGGGTATTCACTTCTTTGAAATTTAAATGTTTGAACTTATCAAGCACTTTTTCAACATAGTGTGATTGACTAAGTTCATAAACCCACTGGTTCTACGAACCTTGATACCCAAAATAGTATCAACTTGTCCAAGATCTTTCATTTTGAAAGTGGAAGATAGAAACCTCTTTGTTTCTAATATTCCTTTCACCTCATTGCTAATGATCAACATATCATCAACATAGAGACATAGGAAGATCACAAGGTTACCACGCACCTTTGAATACAAACACTTGTCACAAACGTTAGGAACAAAACCATTCAAAAGTATGACCGAGTCAAACTTTTGATGCCATTGTTTGGGTGCTTGTTTTAATCCATATAAGGATTTAACAAGTTTGCAAACCTTTTGTTCATTACCCGGAAGCACATAACCTTCCGGCTGCTCCATGTAAATCTCCTCATCGATATCTCCATTTAAGAATGCCGTCTTGACATCCATTTAATGAACATTGAGGTTATACAAAGAAGCCAAGGCAAACAACACTCTAATTGTTGTTGTCCTCGCTACCGGTGCATATGTGTCAAAGTAATCAATTCCTTCCCGTTGTCGAAATCATTTGGCTACTAATCTAGCCTTGTAAGTATTAAGAGTACCATCACTATGATACTTCTTTCGGAACACCCACTTACACCCAATAGGTCTAGACCCTTTGGGTAGATCGACAATTTCCCAAGTGTGGTTTGACATAATAGAATCCATTTCATCTTGGATAGCATCTTTCCAGAAGGCAGAGTCTCGAGAAGCCACAGCTTCATTATAAGTCTTAGGATCATCTTCAATAAGAAGAATAATAGGAATTTTCCGTGCAAAACTCTCTCTATTTCCTTCTACTAGGTAAAAAGAAATGATGCGAGAATCTATTTCCTTAGACTTACGGACTCTTTTGTTGGAATCGATCTAGGGTTTGAGAAAATAATTAACGCTTCGGTAAGCGGCGGAATTTTAAAAATTTTCTTTTACAAGTAAAACAGTTTTTACTAACCTAGACAAGTGCAAGTACATGTAATTAAAAACCAATATGAGCTAAGAGTTTACTAACCTTTCTTGAAGCTTGAACTTTGAAGAAGCTTTTGAAAAGTTCGCAACGCTCGTCTCCCCTCGCAGCACGTCTCTCTTTCTTTCCTCGGCACCTCGAGCAACCACGAAAGTTTCTATCACTAAATCACTCGAAAAGAAGGAATCAGTGAGTGGGCACTTTTAAACGCTACGACTTAAGAACGAGTCTTGAAGTCGCAGAGCTAAACACTAGGTCGAGTGAGGACCTAGGTGCCAAGACAAGAAAAAATCGAAAATAAACTAGAGAGAGAGAGAGAGGATTTTCGGCCAACAATGTCTAGAGAGAGAGTCTCTCAATCTCTAACTTATGTTGAATGAATAAAATGAATGGAATGAGGGTCCTATTTATAGGAGAAGGGTTGGCCTTGGAAAGAAGTAGTTTCCTCTTATTTTCCAAGCCTTTATGAGCAATCTTTTATTACCCATTCCTATCAACATAGGCGCCCACCTCATGCACATCCACAAGGGATTAGTTTCCTCTTTTATTTCATGCCTTTGACTTTCTCTTGGCTTGTTTGGCCGAATTTCCTTATGGCAAGCATAGGAAATTTGTTTCTTCTTTTCCTTTTGGCAAGTATCTTGATACATTTATGCACAAAATATTTTCTCTTTCCTTGGGTATTATGGGCGCCCATCTCTCATCTAGAAGGAGCTTCTAGAAGCTTCTTCATTTGTTCATGACAACATGAGAAAAGCCCATTAAGAATTTTCAATAAAATTCTTATGAAATGAAATTAATCCACAAGGCCCAATAAACAAGTTATGGCCGAGTGACATTAAGTCATCAAATGAACTTGTCAAAAAATTTATTGACATTCATTTCATCCTTTGTCTCAAAAGACAAAAATACCCTTTTAACTATTTTCGTTCATGTTTTGACTTAGCTTCCAGTTTAACTATTCCTATCGATGTGATTCATGACAGTGACCTCATGGACCCAAATGAACAAAGTTTGAGCTAAACACTTGGACTCAAAAGTTCACAAACCTTTTCCAAGTTTAGCTTAATGCCAACTGACTCCACTAAAGAGCTGACACTGAAAATCTCTCGGTTCAAATGAATTTATTTTCTACTCAAGAATTCACCTAATTGTAATGAGCGGATCCACTGAATATTATCTATGTTTACCCTTCATGAATGTCATCAGCTAGTCGGGATTTACTAAATTACCATTTTACCCTTCTAGCTGTTATTTCCTCAACTCTTTTGTCGCTTGTGAATAAGTTAGAAACAATGTATTGACGAGGAGCTAACAAGTCACATTGTTTCATCCAAAAGAGTCAGGACTCAATTTGGACACTGGCCAGTTCATTTATTCACACTCCAAGGAACAAAGCATGAGGTGACATACATTGCATTTCAGCAATCTTGTACATGAATTCCATATCTATGAGAACTTCACAAAGTTACTCATGACAGACTCACAACTTAGTACTTCACCAATAGGCCTTGTTCGGAATCACATAGTGAGTCCGAACTTTGACTTTCTCAAATGAGAATACTAAGGTGTGAAATGGCATGTCTCATTTCAGGATTAAGGTAAGCATGATGCAATTCATACATAGTGACTTCGAGACATAAGAGGTTAAATGGTTTGTTCTTATATTGTCTCTAGAAGTGCACTGGTCAATTCAGTATCTTCGGAAGATACCTAGAAGAATTATAGAGTCCCCAACTCTCAATACCTCATGACCAGACATCATAGATTCTTCTAACAATCATACTGAGGTCAATAGTCCTTTGACCTTAAGATTGCGAATATATCGTTTTAAGCAAACTACGAAGAGTTTGTTCATGCAAATCTACATTTGTCTCTTCGTAAGTTGTTAGGTTTGTTTATGGACTAAAAGACTAAGGTTTTATCATAAAGCTTCAAACAAAGAAAGAATGAATGAACGTTTCAACTTTATTAATGAATAGATAGGCAATTACAAGCAAGAGTCTTCATGAGACTTTATTACATCAAATGTGCAAAATAAAGATTACAACTCTTCTTGTGGGCACCATCGACAACAAACTCCCACTTGACTCAAAGAAGATGTGTGTAGTCTTTCATGCCTAATCCCTCACGATGTTGGTCGAAGACCTTGTTCGCTAGGGCCTTGGTGAATAGATCTGCCAGAGATTTACTTCACCTCCACGTCTCCGCGTTGCGCGATCTCTCGAATCAAATGGTATTTCCTCTCAATATGCTTAGAGTGCTTATGGCTTCGAGGTTCCTTTGAGTTAGCGACAACCCCACTATTATCACAATAAAGGGTCATGGGCTCGTCGACGTTTGGAACAACTTCCAAATACTTAAGGAATTTTCTAAGCCATACAGCCTCTTTGGATGCTTCAGAACAACTTCCACATATTCTGCTTCCATTGTGGAGTCAGCAATGCAAGATTGCTTAATACTTCTCCACACAACAGCTCCACCATTAAGGATGAACACAGATCCCGAAGTGGATTTCCTGGAATCCTTATCCGCTTGAAAATCGGAGTCGGTATATCCCGTCATAGTCAGGTCAGTACCTGAGTATGTAAGCATCAAGTTCCTAGTTCTTCGAAGATACTTAAGAACATGCTTAACAGCAATCATGTGCTCGGGTCCAGGGTTGGATTGGAAACGGCTAACTACGCCAACGGCGAAACAGATGTCAGGTCTAGTGCAAAGCATAGCCTACATGAGGCTTCCTACGGCAGAGGCGTAAGGAATCTTCCTCATGTCTTCAATCTCTTGTGCAGTCTTGGGAGACTGGTCCTTAGAGAGTGAAACTCCATGCCTAAAGGGTGTTTGACCCCTCTTGCAGTCTTGCATCGAGAAGCGATCCATCACCTTATCAATAAAAGATGCTTGAGAGAGCGACAGGGTCCGGTTTTTCCTATCTCGAAAGATTTGGATCCCCAGAATGTACACGGCTTCTCCTAGATCCTTCATATCGAATTGCTTTGCCAGCCAGACCTTAACCTCAGATAACTTACCCACGTCATTACCAATGAGTAGTATATCATCGACATATAGTACCAGAAACACAACTTTACCTTCGTGTATTAACTTGTAAACACAAGGCTCATCTATTGACTGTTCAAAGCCAAAGCTCTTTACAGTTTCATCGAATCTAATATTCCATGACCTAGATGCTTGCTTTAGTCCATAAATGGATTTAAGCAACTCACAAACCTTGGTCTCTTGACCTTTATCCATGAAACCGTCTGGTTGAGCCATGTAAATGCGCTCGTCAAGATTGCCATTCAGAAAGGCTGTCTTGACATCCATTTGCCAGATCTCATAGTCGAGAGCTGCAGCTATGGATAGGAGTATGCGGATGGATTTAAGCATCGCGACTGGCGAGAAGGTTTCTTCATAGTCAATCCCTTCTTGTTGGGTATAACCCTTCGCCACAAGTCGTGCTTTGAACGTCTCGACGTTCCCATCAGGACCCCTTTTCTTCTTGTATATCCACTTACACCCTACGGGTTTAATCCCTTCAGGAAGGTCTACAAGTTTCCAGACTTTGTTGACATACATCGAGTGCATTTCAACTTTCATGGCGTCAAGCCAAAGGTTTGATTCAGAACAAGCCATCGCTTGGCTATAGGAAACAGGGTCATCCATGTCGGAGACGGCTACAAGAGAGTCTCCATAAGACATGTACCTGTCAGGCTTTTGAGTAGCCCTCCCACTACGTCTAAGTACTACTTGACGAGATTCTGATGAGTTAGGTTGTGTTTCAGTTGGGGTAAGAACAGTTCTTACAGATGAGGTAGAAGCTTCCTCACCCAACTTTTCTTCAAGCACAATTTTGCTTCTAGGTTTTGCATCTTTCATAAAGTCCTCCTCGAGGAAACGAGCATTCGTGCTAACGAAAGTCTTATCGTCCTCAGGACCATAGAAAGTAAAACCTTTGGTTTCCTTCGGATATCCTACAAACAGGCACAATTCTGACCTACTAGCCAACTTGCTAGTCTTTTGCCTCAGCACGTGTGCAGGGCAACCCCAAATTCGGATGCGGCCAAGATTCACTTTACGGCCAGTCCATCGTTCATAAGGAGTACCAGGAACCGTTTTGGACGGAACTTGGTTCAGAATGTAGGCGGCTGTTTCGAGGGCATATCCCCAAAAGGAAAGCGGGAGTGATGAGTAACTCATCATTGATCTAACCATCTCCATAAGAGTTCGGTTTCTTCTCTCTGACACTCCGTTTTGTTGAGGTGTGCCAGGTGCGGTAAGCTGAGAAGCGATACCTTCTTCTTTAAGAAAGTCATCGAACTCTCCAGACATATACTCACCACCTCGATCAGATCGAAGGGTTTTGATCACTTTGCCAGTTTGCTTTTCCACTAAAGCCCTAAAGACCTTAAATACGTTAAAGGTCTCGGATTTGTGTTTGAGCAAATAGACAAACCCATATCTTGAGTAATCATCAGTGAAGGTAACGAAGTATTCGTATCCTCCACGTGCCTGTTGGTTGAGCGGACCACATACATCAAAATGTATTAGTTCCAGCAACTCAGTGGCTCTTCGACCTTTATCGGAGAAAGGTCGCTTAGTCATTTTTCCTTCTATACAGGATTCACAAGTAGGTAGTGAACCTATTGCAGAGGCTTGGAGTGGATCATCCCTCACAAGTCTCTTAATCCTATCTAGACTGATATGACCAAGTCTTAAGTGCCAGAGATATGTTGATTTTGTTAGATCGGAGGATTCAGAAAGTTTGATCCTCTTTGGCTCCCTAATTAGATCGTCATCTATTTTGGTGTCTAAAAGAGAAGGTTTAGTGGGATAGATGTAGAAAATAGCATTCTTCATACATGCATCAGTGACAAAAGAATTATCAGGAAACGAAATACGAATTCCATTCTTAATGAACTTTAAACAATAATCTTGCTCTAGAAGACGAGCAACGGATATTAAGTTCTTCCCAAAGCTAGGAACAAAATAAACATTATTCAAGTTTAAAGTGCGGTCTTCAAAAGACAGCGTCACAGATCCCACAGCCTTCGCAGACACCAGGCTCCCATCACCCCATTTGAAACAGAACTCGCCTTCCTCTAAGCTTTTGGTTTTCTTGAAACCATTCAAGGAACAACAAATATGGTTAGTAGCAGCGGAGTCAAGAATCCACGTTGATACATTATCAGCTACTAAGCATGCTTCGGTAACTAGTACAATACTATGTTCCTTTGCTTTGAGATAGGCGGGACAGTTCTTTTTATCGGCCTTGTGAGGTCTCTTCTTAGTTCCAGAGGCGGAGGCTTTTTGCTCAGTAGCATGTGCCTCTCCTTGATTCCTCTTTCTCTTATTGATACCTACAGCAGTGTGAAGCTCCTTCATAAGCTCGGTAACAGTGTGCTTTCGCTTTGTAATGGAGTAGTTCAGCATGAAGGTATCAAGAGACACGGGGAGAGTTTCTAAGATCATATCTATGATATTCTTTCCATCAATCTCAGATCCTAGGATTTCCATTTCATTTAGGTAACTAATGATCAGCATCATATGGTCCCTAACAGGAGTCCTAGCCTTCATGCGACAGTTCATAAACTGTCGGACTGCTTGTAGTCTTGCCTGACGCCTTTGCCCTCCAAACATCTCAAGGAGATTGTAGAGCATGTCAGCGGCAGTCTCGATGTCACGATGTTGCTCTTTCAGCACATTGTTCATAGATGCCAAGATATAGCACCTCACAATCTCATCAGATCGAAGCCAGGCCGCTAAGGCGTCATTGTCCTCTTGAGTTGAATCATCATTCGTCAGAGGAGGACACGGGGTGGTGAGTACCCATTTGTGCTTGTTGACGGTAGGTATAATGTCGAGGTTATGTTTCGAATCTACGTAGTTTTCGTTTTCAAGTTTGATCGAGGAAAGAAAGATTGAGAGATGGTTGAGAGACATATTGCCTATATAAGTTGAAACAAGTTTATGATTAGTCTTTGGTTTAGGATTTAAGTTTTATTAAGACTTTTGTAAAATCCAAAGGTGTTATAAACCAAACGATAATTTGCTCCCTCAAGAGAAGGCCGCAAAAAATCTCCATTTATAAGTAAATGACACATCATTAATGCTTAGCCAAGATGTCAATACATCATTTTTGACTAGCCACCTTGTAAATTGGTTTGATCACTCACATCCTTTCGCAGAGCCTCAAGGGAGGATTACTAGGGATTGAGCCTAAGTGTGCAACCAACCACTTAGTCCAAAAGATCAGCTTTGAAAAACAATCCCCCAAGGGGAGGCCTTGTCATCATTGCATCACTCTCGGACGTAGCTCATTGAGCAATGATCGAAGCAATAACGCCTTGGAGTACTCACATTTAAGTGAGGGTCGCAAGAGCGGCTCTTAGTCCCACGTTATTGCATCTTTCATTAGTGTTGGGGATCGTGGGTTACAAACAACGAATATAACTCTCCGACTTAGTTTTTGGAGTTGGTTCATCAACTCTTATAAGTTCGGAAACAGATTTCCTAGTTAGAGAGCGACAGAGCGGACAACTAGAAGAGAATCCTAGATCGACATGTTCAGAGCAGTATTAGTGCATAAAGGCACAAGGTACATACTCGATCTTTTCCTATTTTCTATTTCGGGAAAGTGCGTGAGGGAAGTGTGAACTTCAACTCACTCGAACACTTGAAAGTTTGAGATTACACATCTTTTTATTTTTCGGCTTGTCTACAAAGAGACCTCCCACTCAAATTTTCAAGAGCATATAGATTTTGAACATATGTGATATTGATATAGTTTTGAAAACATTTTGAAAATTTATTTGATTTGGATGACAAAATATTTTCAAGTTTGAAAGTGAAAACGGTTTTTCAAAATTCAAACTAGTTTTGTAAAAATTCAATTTCAATTAAACTTTCAAAAATAAAAACATTTTAATCTTACACATCATGTTTATAATCATATGAAAAACATTTTTGCTCAAGAAAATTTTCTCATTAGAGTTCTATAACTCATGGTAGTGGGGTTTGAAAATCCGGATTTCTAAAAAAAAACTGGAGTTTCAGACAGCCGCGCACCTCGGAGTAAAATCGCCATATCTGGCGGCTCCGATGTCCTTTTCAGCCGAAACCGGTGGAATTGGACAGAGGACAGACAGAGCTTTAATTTGATTCAAGAATCATTAAATTTAGATTTCTGAGCAGAGAGTTATGCCACTTTTAATGTGGGTTTACTCCAGCTCGAAGAAAAAGAAATAAATTAAAGCTTGGTCCTATTTAGGTGCGAAAAAAGAATCAAGTGTAACGGAACGTTTTAAGATGTTGTTTAAAGATTTTATTTGTGTTTTATTAGCAGGGTAATAACATAGAATAAAAGAAATAACAACAAGCATAAAACGAATACGGTAAATAAAAGAAACTAGAAAGACAAAGTAACTAGTCACAAAATTTACCGAAATTTCTCAAACCTTTAAAACACGTTTTTCAATATAAAAAATTAAAAACTTTTAGAACTGATTCTAATGTGTTTTAAAAACATCCCAAACTCATAGAAAATCAACATGCTTTTTAATTTAAAGACATGAGCAATAAATTAAAAAAAATCAAAGATAACAATTCTAACTTGTCACAAAATTAGTAAACTTTCGAAAACGATTTTCAAGCTCATAATTTTAAAAACATGTACATGCTAATCTTTGACCATAGCTCTGATACCATTTGTTGGAATCGATCTAGGGTTTGAGAAAATAATTAACGCTTCGGTAAGCGGCGGAATTTTAAAAATTTTCTTTTACAAGTAAAACAGTTTTTACTAACCTAGACAAGTGCAAGTACATGTAATTAAAAACCAATATGAGCTAAGAGTTTACTAACCTTTCTTGAAGCTTGAACTTTGAAGAAGCTTTTGGAAAGTTCGCAACGCTCGTCTCCCCTCGCAGCACGTCTCTCTTTCTTTCCTCGGCACCTCGAGCAACCACGAAAGTTTCTATCACTAAATCACTCGAAAAGAAGGAATCAGTGAGTGGGCACTTTTAAACGCTACGACTTAAGAACGAGTCTCGAAGTCGCAGAGCTAAACACTAGGTCGAGTGAGGACCTAAGTGCCAAGACAAGAAAAAATCGAAAATAAACTAGAGAGAGAGAGAGAGGATTTTCGGCCAACAATGTCTAGAGAGAGAGTCTCTCAATCTCTAACTTATGTGAATGAATAAAATGAAGGGAATGAGGGTCCTATTTATAGGAGAAGGGTTGGCCTTGGAAAGAAGTAGTTTCCTCTTATTTTCCAAGCCTTTATGAGCAATCTTTTATTATCCATTCCTATCAACATAGGCGCCCACCTCATGCACATCCACAAGGGATTAGTTTCCTCTTTTATTTCATGCCTTTGACTTTCTCTTGGCTTGTTTGGCCGAATTTCCTTATGGCAAGCATAGGAAATTTGTTTCCTCTTTTCCTTTTGGCAAGTATCTTGATACATTTATGCACAAAATATTTTCTCTTTCCTTGGGTATTATGGGCGCCCATCTCTCATCTAGAAGGAGCTTCTAGAAGCTTCTTCATTTGTTCATGACAACATGAGAAAAGCCCATTAAGAATTTTCAATAAAATTCTTATGAAATGAAATTAATCCACAAGGCCCAATAAACAAGTTATGGCCGAGTGACATTAAGTCATCAAATGAACTTGTCAAAAAATTTATTGACATTCATTTCATCCTTTGTCTCAAAAGACAAAAATACCCTTTTAACTATTTTCGTTCTTGTTTTGACTTAGCTTCCAGTTTAACTATTCCTATCGATGTGATTCGTGACAGTGACCTCATGGACCCAAATGAACAAAGCTTGAGCTAAACACTTGGACTCAAAAGTTCACAAACCTTTTCCAAGTTTAGCTTAATGCCAACTGACTCCACTAAAGAGCTGACACTGAAAATCTCTCGGTTCAAATGAATTTATTTTCTACTCAAGAATTCACCTAATTGTAATGAGCGGATCCACTGAATATTATCTATGTTTACCCTTCATGAATGTCATCAGCTAGTCGGGATTTACTAAATTACCATTTTACCCTTCTAGCTGTTATTTCCTCAACTCCTTTGTCGCTAGTGAATAAGTTAGAAACAATGTATTGACGAGGAGCTAACAAGTCACATTGTTTCATCCAAAAGAGTCAGGACTCAATTTGGACACTGGCCAGTTCATTTATTCACACTCCAAGGAACAAAGCATGAGGTGACATACATTGCATTTCAGCAATCTTGTACATGAATTCCATATCTATGAGAACTTCACAAAGTTACTCATGACAGACTCACAACTTAGTACTTCACCAATAGGCCTTGTTCGGAATCACATAGTGAGTCCGAACTTTGACTTTCTCAAATGAGAATACTAAGGTGTGAAATGGCATGTCTCATTTCAGGATTAAGGTAAGCATGATGCAATTCATACATAGTGACTTCGAGACATAAGAGGTTAAATGGTTTGTTCTTATATTGTCTCTAGAAGTGCACTGGTCAATTCAGTATCTTCGGAAGATACCTAGAAGAACTATAGAGTCCCCAACTCTCAATGCCTTATGACCAGACATCATAGATTCTTCTAACAATCATACTGAGGTCAATAGTCCTTTGACCCTAAGATTGCGAATATATCGTTTTAAGCAAACTACGAAGAGTTTGTTCATGCAAATCTACATTTGTCTCTTCGTAAGTTGTTAGGTTTGTTTATGGACTAAAAGACTAAGGTTTTATCATAAAGCTTCAAACAAAGAAAGAATGAATGAACGTTTCAACTTTATTAATGAATAGATAGGCAATTACAAACAAGAGTCTTCATGAGACTTTATTACATCAAATGTGCAAAATAAAGATTACAACTCTTCTTGTGGGCACCATTGACAACATCTTTTGCTTCTCCGAAGTTCGGGTTGTTTTACAACTACCCTAGAAGAACTTTCCTCTCGAGGCATCGAGCCTGCCTGGAGGTCGAGCTTGCCAGGGGTCAAGCTCACCTGGGGTCGAGCTCGCGTGGAGGTCGAACCTGCGTGGAGGTCGAGCTCGCCTGGGGTTTGAGCTCGCCTTGAGGTCGATCCTCCCTGGAGATCGAGCTCGCCTGGTCGAGGTTCTTCATCAGTGAAATTTTGAGATTCTTTTCCTGTCGAGTTAAGGTTCTCAAAGAATTCCACATCTCGGGATTCTACTATGACATTAGACTCTAAGTTTAGAAGTCTATATGCCTTGCTATTCGTAGCATAGCCAATAAAAACACTTCGCATCCCTCGAGGACCCAACTTGGTCCTTTTAGGATCCATGTTTTTGTAGTAGGCTAGACACCCCTACACTTTGAAATACCCAATATTGGGCTTTCGCCCTTTCCATACCTCGTACGGAGATATTTGGGTTTTCTTTAAAGGAATACGGTTTAAAATATGACATGCGGATAGTAAAGCTTCACCCCACAAACTAAAATGTAATTCAGAATGCGTTAGCATGGCATTTATCATCTCTTGAAGTGTCCTATTTTTACGTTCGGCTAAACCGTTTTGTTGTGGTGTTCTAGGTGCGGAACATTTATGAACAATACCATTTTCTTCACAAAATGCATTAAAATCACTAGGAAAATATTCACTGCCCCTATCACTTCTAAGGACTTTAATATTAACTCTTAATTGATTTTCTACTTCAGCCTTATACACCTTAAAAGCATTGAAAGCATCGTCTTTATGTTTCAATAAATACACATATGTAAATCTAGAGCAATCATCAATAAAGGTAATAAAATACCTATTTCCCCTACGGGTTAACATGCCATTAAATTCACATATATCAGAGTGTATAAGATCTAACAATTTTGAATTTCTCTCTACACTATAAAACGATTTCATTATCATTTTAGATTTTACACATATTTCACATTTATCCAATTTATCGGATTTGCACGAAATTAAATCACATTTAATTAACCTTTTCATAGTGCTAAAACCGATATGTGCTAATCTACTATGCCATAAAGAAACGGAATCAAGCATATAAACAGAAGGAGAAATTGCATTGATAACATTGTCAATAATATATAATTTGACCATCCCTTCACTGGACTAGCCTTTGCCAACAAATACACCATTTCGGGTCAAGATAAGCTTGCCCGACTCAAACACAGATTTAATACCCGGTTTGCCTAGGAGATCGCCACTAACCAGGTTCCTACACATATCCGGAACATGGAGAACATTGGTCAAAGTGACCGTCTTCCTGGAGGTGAAGTTGAGATCCACGTTCCCGATGCCGACAACTTGAGAGCGATGCTCGTTTCCCATCTGAACTGCTTGTCCATCGTTGACTTCAGAATAGGTTTTGAAGGCAACCCTATCATAGGCGACGTGAACGGTAGCACAAGTATCGTACCACCACCCTTGAACCTTGCCTTTGACTGCCATGAGTTCGCTCAACGTAGCGACTATGTTAGTGTCGGTCATAGTGGCGTCGACCTCTTTCTCTTCCGTCTTGCGGTGTTGACAGTCTCGAGCATAGTGATCGGGTTTGCCACACACATAGCAGCCCCCTTAGGACCCCTTGGATCCGGACTTGTTACTGGACTTGGATTTGCCGGAATGCTTGAATTTCTTCGAGTCCTTTTTGGAACCCGAAAAACTTTCCTTGTCATTCCACTTCCTTTTGCCTTTAGCGCTCACCGCATTGGCCTTGGAAGTACCAGCATCCGTCTTCTTCTCTCTCATCTTCGATTCCTCCTCGATTCGAAGATGTTTCTGAATTTTCTCTAAAGAGAAGTCCTCGGCGTTGTGAAGAAGTTTCTTCCGATAGCCTTTCCACGAATTGGGCAACTTCGCAATAATCACACCAACTTGGAAAGACTCCGGAATATCTATCTTTACAGCCCTCAATTTGTTGACAATAACTTGCAATTCATGAACTTGAGCAAGTATAGGCTTGTCATCAAACATCTTGAAATCAAAATAACTCGAGACGAGGAACTTTTTGGTACCTTCTTCTTCGGCCTTGAACTTGTACTCGAGAGCCTTCCATATCTCGACCACCGATGGATTGTCGGTGTAGAGATCGTAGAGTCGGTCTGACAAAGTGTTCAGAATGTGACCCCGGCACAACAGCTCGTCCTCTTGACGCTTCTTCCGGTCCGCCTTGAGTTCTTCATCGTCATCGTCCGTTGGCTCCGGGGTGGGCACCAACGCCGGGTCGAGTACGTAGAAGATCTTCATGGCGATGAGGAAGAACCGCATCTTGTCCTGCCAGCGGGTGAAGTTGGTGCCGTCGAAGCGATCCAACTTGACGAAGTCCTGGCTCATCACTTTCAAACTCGAAACAGACGCCTCGGTAGCCATAGCACAAGATACTATAAGATTGTTAGATAATTCTTCGAAATTGAAGACTTCGAGGCTTGAATCACGGATAGGAACGCTTTCCTTATAGTATTTCGAGTACCCCCAAAGTGTCTTAAGGTTTCTGTACAAGAATACCGCAGAATACGACAAGCCTAATTCGGACTGCACCAAGACAGAGTGAAAATCCGAAAATAAGCAAGAACTGTGTTTCTGGATAAGTGTTTCGGGAAAAGAGAAAGTTGGTTCGAAAACCCTGTGTTGATTACTGAATCCGAAGTCGGATTATATAATCAATCGTACCTGTTTGCGAAGAGGTTCGACGAACAGACGCACTGTTTCGGTCGAACTAACGGTCTTCGCGAACAGACGCACTGTTTCGGTTGAACTACGGTTATAGTCTCAAACGACACGACCGTTGGCCAAACGATAGTTCGTTTCGAAGAGACGTGACCGTTAGTTCGAACGGTAACAAAAATAACTACTAAATGAGGAGACGCGACCGTTGGCGAGAATTGTCGCGAGAAACCCGCGGATCGTACCGTTTCGCCTAGAGGTCGAGCTCACCTGGGTCGAGCTCACCAGGGTCGAGCTCACCTGGGTCGAGCTCACCAGGGTCGAGCTCACCTGGGGTCGAGCTCACCTGGGTCGAGCTCGCCTGGAGGTCGAGCTCGTCCAGTCGAGCAGAAATGACTTTGTCACTTCGTCCAGTCGACCTCGTCCAGTCGAGCTGAAATGATTTCGTCAATTTCTCATTTACATTAGTATTTTGTTCCATGTGGGACTCTTTCCCACACATAAACTCACTTTCTCAATCAACAACACACTATTTTGTCTTTTAGTGAACAAATTAAATTGAGCTAATTAAAACACCTATTTAATTTTACTCCATTTCTAACACGTTATAATGAGACTATAGTTATAGTGTCTGTCAATATAAATTATGATTTTTTAATATGAATTTAATTTAATTGAAATCAAACAAAATTGAAAATGATACGTTATTATGAGACGATAGTTATTATGATTGTGAATTGAATTGAATTAAAATCACATAAAATTGAATATGATACGTTATTATGAGATGATAGTTATTGTGATTGTAAATTGTAATTGTTCGATATGAATTGAATTGAATTGAAATAAAATAAAATTGAATGTGATACGGTATTATGAGACTACAGTTATTGTGACTCTCAATTTCAAATTGTGATTTTTCAATATGAATTTAATTGAAATCCAATAAAATTCAATATGATACGTTATTATGATATGATAGTTATTGTGATTGTAAATGAAAATTGTTCGATATGAATTGAAGTAAAACAAAATTGAATATGATACGTTATTATGAGACTATAGTAATTGTTCGAAATAAATTGGGATTCTTATTGTTCCCGTTAAGTCAATTGGTATACTATTGACTATATGTTATCATACGTGAATTGATATTTATACGAATATATTTTATTTATTACATCATGTTTTCTAATATCAATTTTATGTTTATAATTATAACTTTATATTTATAATTATAAATTTATAATTTTACATATATAATATTAATCGTGTTTAAATGAATCGTAATCGTGATATTACTCGTAATCGTGTTAGTTGGATTATATTCGTGCGGGTCGTAATCGTGTTTCGTGTCGACCATTTAATAATCGTGTTAATCGGCTTTTTATCGTGTTACCGTAATCGTGTCGTTTTGAACCATTATTTAATCGTGTTAGCGTGTTCGATCCAATTAAGAACCGACTCATTTATTGAGATCCAAAACCGCTTTAAATCGTGTCGTAACCGTTTCGTGTTTCGTGTCCGGACCAAATTGTCACCCCTAATTTTAATAGAGTCAAAATAAATGGTGTGTTCAAGGCAAAATGCATATATTGCAAAAATAAACTCAACGGTGGATCAAAAGACGTACGGGACATCTCATTTGATGAAGCATAAAAAAATTGCGTTCGTCGAACCAGTTATACTTTATTTACTAAGAACGTGGTTTATAAATACTTCCTTACATATTGATATTGGTTTTCAAGCATCAAATATCCAATTGCCAATCTTTTCTTTACTGAGATCGTTGAGGTAAAATTATCTTTTTTATTAATGGTTTTCCTCTTATATAGTTGAGATACAAGCTATGTCATATATCATGATTGACAAGTTTGACAAGTATTGGGATGAAATCCATAGCATATTATCTATAGCAATTGTGTTAGATCCTCGGTACAAGATGAAGTCCTTTAAATACTACTTTCCTTTTATATATGGAGGTGAACGTAGTACAACGGAAACATCAAAGGTTCTTCACAACATGAGATCATCAGTGAATGAATATGAGTTCAAAGCGAGAAAAAAAAATAGGAACCCCAATGGTGCTTGTTCTATGTACGAAGGTTTTCCTCTGCGTCCACCAACGAAAAAATCCAGGTTTGAAACATTTTTCCAAAGTGAAGATTTAGTTGAGAATGTCAAGAGCGATTTGGACTTTTATTTAGAAGAGTCTCTCAAGCCTAGGAAATATGATTTCAACATATTGCATTGGTGGAAAACGTATGACGTAAAATTTCACATACTATCTCAAATAGCTAGGGACATATTTGCTATTTAGATATCTACAGTTGCTTCCGAATCTGCATTCTCAACAAGTGGAAGAGTTATTAATTCACATCGTAGTATACTTTTGCCGTAAATTTTAGAAGCATTGATGTATACTCAAAATTGGTTGAAGAATAAAATTCAAGGTAAATTTGTTTGTTTTCAATCTCATAGTAATTTTAAAATGTTTTACTTACATACTCATTGTCTTTATTGTTTTTTTATTTATTTATTATAGAAGAGAAAACTCCCGACGATGTCTACATGTATTATTGGGATTTTGGAGTTACAAGTGATATAGAGGTATTCTTTGAATAATAATTGTGTTTAAAATATATTATGTAATCTTGCTATAATGATTTTTTTTTATTGTAGGATGCAACATCGTCAAGGGTTATGATGGAATGACCATGAAGACAAACTCGATTTTAAAATCATGAACACATACTTAGTATTTTATTTCTGAATTTCGGATTTTAATTTTTGTTTGGATGGTATTAGGATTATTGGTTTTTTTCCTTTTATTTTAGGCGGGTAAACGGGTCAATCGGGTCAACCTGACCCAATACCCGAAAACTTAAACATGTATATGGGTTTGATACTTTTCTACCCGTTTACTCGGCGTGTATATCCGTTACCCGGCCCGCTCTAAAAACCAGGTAAATAAGTGCGAGTAACTAGTCTTTTTTAAACCGGGTCCAAGTAATGAAACATGTGGACCCGGTCATCCTAATTAGAATCTTATATGGTCCACATGAAATTAATTCGGCATTATGATTGCTAAGGGTTTGGCCATATAAAATCAATTAGATGTTATTTCTTTTCTTTCTTAAAACCAGCTATACTTATATAATTATTATTTTAAAATCAGCTATATTAGTGTAATTTTTTAAAACCAGCTATTAGTTATGTAATTGATTAATTAGAATACATATTGGTTGTATGTGCGATATTGGTCTATTTCAGATAGTTCGTCTCATTTTTAAGTGTTTTCATGTATTTCTCTGATATCAAAATAAATCATGTCATCACTTTATAATTATTAAATACAATAATAAAAAAGAGGTTATGAATTGGTATCAAAATATCATTCGAAGGATAAACGATCCAGATTCATATCCATCAGATAGACGCACAAGATTGGAATTGGTGTTAGAGTGCATGATTTGGTCGTACACTCTGACTCGCTGGTTATATATAGAGCAGGCGTTTTAAATTTTTAAATTTTTGAAGTGTAAAATCTTTCGACGGCGACAAACAAATATTAAATATGTACTTTATAAATAAAACATTTGCACAATCCAAATTTCATATACTTTCATCCGCCATAACTTTGTAAATAAAAGTTAATCCATGCCATCAATAAAATAACAATTAATTAGGAAAATAATCAACTTAAACATTTGACATTGTTAAATAACCAACGTTTCATAAATCTTAGGTAAAAAGCCATCGCCTTTTATTTAAGCGCAGTTTTACAAGAATACTCATACATATCATTCTCGCCCAAACATTGGTTATTTAAATTAATTTGATAAATCGCCCATCTTAACACGATTAAGTCAACTAAATCATTCATTTCTAAATTTAAACACATAACAAAATTCAAATTTAAATTAATGACTCACAAAAATATTCAAATAAAAACGTAGAATAAATGTGATAATATCTGTTAATATGTGTCAATGATTGTAATTATTATGTAAATATCCGTAAATTCATATAAATGTGAACTACGATTTTAAACACAAAATCAGAAAAATAACGGTTGCGTATATTTTGAGCATTGATATACGACTATCAGGAATCCACGAAATAATGTAGAAATAACTGCTTTCTATATTTTTGGAAATATAAGAGAGATAATTTAAAATTCAAATTAAAAAAAAAATTGCCTTAACTAAATTGCTGAATTAATAATCAAAATTTAAATGAAAATTCGGAAATAAAAAAGAGGGACAGACTTGGAAAGGATAAAATTTTTTGATAGGGTCACGTCATCTTTGTGGCTATTTACTTAAGATTTACGAAACTTGGCTATTTAACAATGTCAAATATTTAACTTGACTATTTTCCTAATGGACATAAAACAAACATGTTTCATCTAAACATTTCTCCTCACTTAAATGAGTTATACACACTGCACATATGAATTGAATACGCGGTCACTGAAAAAGAGATATGTGATATTTTACAAAAATCACTAGCTGTGAACTTCGACACTTATGTCATCACTCCATTGTTTGATTACAAGTTCACTAATTTTTGAATTTTGATGATGTCGTGCCAGTAAACCTTATGGATCTTCGGGAAATTTGATTAGTGCTGAGATCATGATAATTTTTTTCTTCGATTTCGTATCAATTTTCTCCTCGTTGTTTCCCAACACCTTATTAATGGGTTAAGAATTTTTCGGGAAGGTTAATATTAGGGTTTAGGTTATTTGTAACTTTGCTTTGATTTTGTATCGAGTACATTATATTTCGGTGAGGGTAATGTTGGAATAAATGGGTAATTTGACTATTAAATTAATCAAAAGCTTAACAATCAATTAAAGTCAAAGTTTTTATCTATACAAGTTACGTTTACAAAATTAAAGTATGCATTTCATATGTTGGAATTGTTTAGTTATTTTCAGTTTAATAATGATAAGCTGATGATTATAATATATAGTCAAGTTTAAAAATGATGTTTCGGAAAGGAGAATAAAAAAAAATACATAATAAAAAATAACAAATAAGGCAATTAAAATATGTGAGTTGACGACAAATACATACAAGTGTAAATAAAGCTCATTCAAGAAAAACAGTTCTTATTACATTAATTAATATGTAACTAATTTTTTACCCCACTTCTTTTGTTCTCTCAATCAACAAATATCTTAGGGGAACGAGTAATATCTTTCCAAAACTTTCTCTCTCTAGAAAAAACCTTTCTCTCTCAACTTTCTCAGATCTAGATCCAGATCTGAGTCCCCCCTTCTTCCTCCGGAGCTGTTGGTACTGGCAGTGGTTCTCAACCACTCGCCGTCCAGCGTGCGGCTCCGGGGGAGGATAGACATGGACTTCGACGAACGTGTGACGTGGTCTTTGCGACCGGAAAATCCGAGAAGACGGTTCAGCGAGGTGTCTCCGGCGACTTGGGTCTGGCGGACTGTGGCGGTGGTGCAGCGTACCACGTCGGCGACGACGGTGTTGCGGCATCGACGTCGGCGTGCAGTGATTGTGCGGCGAGATTCGAAACGCTCGCATCCTCGCCCATCGTCTCAAATCCCATCTCCTCCAGCCCCCCGCCACCTCCATCCTCCGCCAACTTCCGCCTCCGGCGATCCGGCACCCGCTCCCCACCTTCCTCTCCACCGCCGCCCGCCGTCCCCCCAAACGCGCAGCCGCAAAGCCCGCTGTGGACATCGGTGCCCACGCCCGGCAGATGCTGATGCGGCGCCTGTGGACGTACGCTCTCTCGTTCGCGACGGTGGCCGGCTTCGTTGTGGTGGTCCTCTACAGGTGGTGCGAAGGTGTGTGTCTCTGTCGTCGGTGGTACGGAGTGAGTCGTCAGAGCCGGTGTCTCGCTGGTTCGATTGTCTCTCGCTTTCTGCGAGCAAACACGAGATACCAAAGTTGATTTCCAATTGTATTTCTGGTTGTTTAAGTTTACTGTTTTTTAAGACTTTGTTTGGTTTTGGTAATATGTATGTTTTGTTTTATTGGAGGCGGAATAGCCGTCCTTCACCATCCCAGTGTGGATCTCCTGTTAGATTCGTGTCTATGCAGGTTGAAGAATCATCTTCTTCATGATCATCGGACCGCGGTCGTTTGAATCTTTCCACCAACCTTTGTGGGTTTATTGAAAGAGCTAAATGTGTGCTCGATTTTGAGTGTGTTCTTTATTCTTCCTTTTGTCGGAAGTATGCACAATATGAGCGAACACCTGTACTTAGTGTTAGATTCATTCCGATCTAAGTCTGTGTCGTGTCTAGGATGTTATTCGTCTGTATCGATGGGTATTCTACCCGTTTTTTAATGAAAGCTTTGTGCAATTCTCAAAAAAAAAAATATGTAACTCCTAAGCCAGTGCTGTTTAATAGGAGCCTGATTTTATCAATATGTGTTAATATATATATATATATATATATATATATATATATATATATATATATATATAGTTCTTAATTATTAAATGCAGTGGTTGATATAACAATTTGATTTTCTTGTTTAAGAGATCTAGAATAATAAACCCAACGACAAAATATCTAGAAAAATTGTCCCATTTGTCACCAATTTCATAATATTTTCCCACTTTCCAGCAAAAGACTAATTTGACCCAAAATGCCACCATCTATGTCAACAATGTTGACATCTATTTTTTTCCTTCACTATTAGATGTCAACATTGTTGACATATTGGTAGCATTTTGGGCCAAATTAGTTTTTTGGTAGAAAGTGAGAAAATATTATGAAATTTGAGGCAAATAGAGCAATTTCTCAAATATATGGATGAACTAGAAGAATATTAACGAGGTAATCCAAGGTATATTATGGTAAGAACTGTTGTCGCTCATTTCGGACAACGATTTAGGAGCCCCGAACGGTTCGACCCAAGGCCGGACCAAGTGGTCGCATTCGGGCTCGAGCGTGTCGGACTGGTGGCCCAAGTCGTCCCTTAACTGTCGGTGATGTCTACTTCGTCCAGGCGCCTGAAAAAGCAAGCGGGAAGGTGTGAACTACAAAGGGGAAACAGGGGGGTTGCCCCTGTTTACCTCTCCGACGCTCAACATTAGCAAGATTGAGATGGATAAAGAGGGTTTAAGTGTTTAGGGGCCGAGACTTGAGAGAAACGAGCGAGAGGTGAGTTCGGCAGCGTTTCAGTACTCAAGAATGGATTACCTTTTGAAGAGGGTGGGCCTCTTGTATTTATAGGCGACCAAGGGGTCATTGGTGGGCCCTTTGGCCGAGGATAACATAGGCTCGACCGAGGATAGCATAGGTTGGCCGAGGATAGCATAGGATGGCCGAGGATAGCATAGGCTCGGCCAAGGATAGCATAGGATGACCGAGGATAGCATAGGATGGCCGAGGATAGCATAGGCTCGGCCGAGGATAGGGATATCATAGGCCTCGCGAGGCCGAGGTCGAGCTTATGAGGCCGAGGTCGAGCTCGTGAGGCCGAGGTCGAGCTCGTTAGGTCGAGGTCAAGCTCGTGAGGCCGAGGTCGAGCTCGTGAGGCCGAGGTCGAGCTTATGAGGCCGAGGTCGAGCTCGCGAGGCCGAGGTCGAGCTCGTTAGGCCGAGGTCGAGCTCATGAGGCCGAGGTCGAGCTCGTTAGGCCGAGGTCGAGCTTATGAGGCCGAGGTCGAGCTAGTGAGGCCGAGGTCGAGCTCGTTAGGTCGAGGTCAAGCTCGTGAGGCCGAGGTCGAGCTCGTGAGGCCGAGGTCGAGCTCGTTAGGCCGAGGTCGAGCTCGCGAGGCCGAGGTCGAGCTCGTTAGGCCGAGGTCGAGCTCGTGAGGCCGAGGTCGAGCTCGTTAGGCCGAGGTCGAGCTTATGAGGCCGAGGTCGAGCTCGTTAGGCCGAGGTCGAGCTATTGGACCGGCCCTTGGCCGAGGCTATTGGACCGGCCCTTGGCCGAGCCGGCCCACGGGCCCATCAATGGCCGGGGTAAGTCTGATCGATGTTTTGCCTCTGATTGGCCCCGATCGAAGGTCGGGCCGATAACAAGAACATTCTTATTGAGTATAGTGAGATGGACTAGCGAACGGCTAGAACCACTTAATAGTGTGTTAGTTGAAGTTAATTATAAGCCAACAGCTGAGATCAAATGTAAATGTAATATATATACATAAATGAAAGTCAAAGTAAAGTGATGAGTTTCAATCACTACAATCAAGACTCTCGTTCATCTTTCTCTCTCTACTCTCTTTCTCTTGGTATCAGAGCTCAGTATCAAATTCTCAATCGAAAATGGCGAATCATTCATCGTCAATCAATCGTGAATCACCAGCAACAAATTCATCCTCTTCGAGCCAATACTCTGCTCAAGCACAAATGTATCAGAGTGTTTCTCTTCATCTCAAGCACAAATGTATCAGCCTCAAGCTTGATCGCTCAAACTTCCAGTTTTGGAGCACTCAAGTCCTATCCACGGCAAGAGCTCATGGATTGGACGGATTCTTGACTGGATCGATCTCTTGTCCGAGTCAATTCGTCGAATCGGCAGGCGAAAATGGCGAGATTCTTCGATCGCCAAATCCAGAGTTCATTCTCTGGATAAGACACGATCAACTCCTTCCCAGCTGGCTCATTTCTTTAATCTCGGAGTCAATGCTAGGTTATGTCAATTGATGCCAAAATTCAACAGATCTCTGGTCAACTCTCAATGCCTCGTTCCGGACGAACTTGAAGGCAAGAATTCTTCAACTCAGGTTCTCTCTACAAACCTTGAAGAAAGGATCGAAATTCCTCAATTGATGAGTACATAGTCAAAATTACGAACTTAGCCGATAATCTCATCTTGATCGGCAGAATCATCTCTGATGATGAAATGGTACTATACATACTTGGAGGCCTTAGTCCTGAGTACGAGTCTTTCATAGTCAATTTGAAAAACATGTCAGAGGCACTCAATCTCCAATAAGTCCAGTTCGCACTTCAGTCACAAGAACTTCGCATCGAAGCGCAAAACTCAGTCTTCTCAACTGACTCCGTCAATTCACCAATGGCACACGCCGCGTTCAGAGGAAGAGGCTCTAACAACAACAATGGCAGACGTATAGGACGAGGTCGCATATGATGCAATGGTGGAGGTCGTGGAAATCGTCCTACCTGTTAATTGTGTGGTCGCGTAGGTCACATTGTGATCAAGTGCTTCCATCGGTTCGATCCAGGATTCCAAGCACCTGAAGCCAATGGAAGTCAAGGCTGTTGTCAATGGTGCCCACAAAACGAGTTGTAATTTTTATATTGTACATTTGATGTAATAAAGTCTCATGAAAACTCTTGCTTGTAATTGCTTATTCATTGATGAAAAGTTGAAACGTTCATTCATTCTTCCGTGTCTGTTTGAAGCTTTACGATAAAACATTAGTCTTTAGTCCATAAACAAACTAAACAACTTACGAAGAGACAAATGTAGATTTGCATGAACAAACTCTTCGTAGTTTGCTTAAAACGATATATTCGCAATCTAAGGGTCAAAGGACTATTGACCCCAATATGATTGTTAGAAGAATCTATGATGTCTGGTTATGAGGCATTGAGAGTTGGAGACTCTATAGTTCTTCTAGGTATCTTCCGAAGGTACTGAATTGACCAGTGCACTTCTAGAGACAAGATAAGAACAAACCATTTAACCTCTTATGTCTCGAAGTCACTACGTATGAATTGCATCGTGCTTACCTTAATCCTGAAATGAGACATGTCATTTTACAACTTAGTATTCTCATTTGAGAATGTCAGAGTTCGGACTCACTATGTGATTCCGAACAAGGCCTATTGGTGAAGTACTAAGTTGTAAGAATGTCATGAGTAACTTTGTGAAGATCTCATAGATATGGAATTCATGTACAAGATTGCTGAAATGAAATGTATATCACCTCATGCTTTGTTCCTTGGAGTGTGAATAAATGAACTGGCCAGTGTCCAAATTGAGTCTTGACTCTTTTGGATGAAACAATGTGACTTGTTAGCTCCTCATCAATACATTGTTTCTAACTTATTCACAAGCGACAAAGGAGTTGAGGAAATAACAGCTAGAAGGGTAAAATGGTAATTTTGTAAATCCCGACTAGCTGATGATATTCATGAAGGGTAAACACTGATAATATTCTGTGGATCCACTCATTACAATTAGGTTGAATTCTTGAGTAGAAAATAAATTCATTTGAACCGAGAGATTTTCAGTGTCAACTCTTTAGTGGAGTCAGTTGACATTAAGCTAAACTTGGAAAAGGTTTGTGAACTTTTGAGTCCAAGTGTTTAGCTCAAGCTTTGTTCATTTGGATCCATGAGGTCACAATCACGAATCACATCGAGTAGGAATAGTTAAACTGGAAGCTAAGTCAAAACAAGAACGAAAATTGTCAAAAGGGTATTTTTGTGTTTTGAGACATAGGATGAAATGAATGTCAATAAATTTTTTGACAAGGTCATTTGATGACTTAACATCACTCGGCCAAATTATATTAGTTGGGCCTTGTGAGTTAATTTCATTTCATAAGAATTTTATTGAAAATTCTTAATGGGTCTTTTTCATGTTGTCATGAACAAATGGAAAAGCTTCTAGAAGCCTTTTTCTAGATGAAATAGGTGCCCAACATACCCAAGAGAAAGAGAGAATATTTTTTGCATAAATGTATGAAGATACTTGCCAAAAGAAAAAGAGGAAACAAATTTCCCCTAAGAGGAAATGAAGTAGGCGCCCAAGTAGAGTCTAGGCAAGACAAGGAACAAAAAAGGAAACAAATCCAAGCCTTCTAGAAGGCTGCCTTGGCCGAGTATCTCATAGAGGAAAAGAAGAAATTGGCTCATGAATATGTGATATTCTATAGAAGAGGAAACTACCTTATTGAAGGTGAGACCTCTCCTATAAATAGGAGCATCATTCTTCTCATTTTTCTCATTCCACATAAGTTAGAGATTGAGAGCCTCTCTCTCTAGACCTTGTGGCCAACTCCTTTCCTCTCTCTCTCTATTCAATTTCGTTTTTATTGTTTTGGCACCTAGGTCCTCATTTGACATAGTGTTTAGCTCTGCGACTTCAAGACTCGTTCTTAAGTCGTAGTGTTTAAAAGTGCCCACACACTAATTCCTTTTATTTCGAGTGATTTAGTGATAGAAACTTTCGTGGTTGCTCGAGTTGCCGAGGAAAGAAAGAGAGACGTGCTGCGAGGGAGACGAATGTTTTCAACCGTCCGAAGGCTCATCAACGTTCAAGCTTCTAAAGAGGTTAGTAAATTTATTATGCTCATATTAGTTTTATTTACATGTGCTTGCACTTTGTCTAGGTTAGTAAAAACTGTTTTACTTGAAAAAGAAATTTTTTAAAATTCCGCTGCTTAACGAAGCGTTAAACTTTTTCTTAAACCCTAGATCAATTCCATCAAATGGTATCAGAGCTATGGTCAAAGATATGCATGTACATCTATTTAAAATTATGAGCTTGAAAATCGTTTTCGAAAGTTTACTAATTTTGTGACAAGTTAGAATTGTTTTCTTAGATTTTTTTTTAATTTATTGCTCTTGCTTTTAAATTAAAAATCATGTTGATTTTATATGAGTTTGGGATGTTATTAAAACACATTAGAATCAGTTCTAAAAGTTTTTAATTTTTTATATTGAAAAACGTGTTTTAAAAGGTTTGAAAAATTTCGAGTAAATTTTGTGACTAGTTTTCTTGTCTTACTAGTTTCTTTCATTTACTTGAATCGTTTTATGCATGTTGTTATTTCTTTTATACCATGTTATTACCTTGCTAATAAAACACAAATAAAAGCTTTAACAATCTCCTAAAACGTTCCGTTACACTTGATTCTTTTTCGCACCTAAAAAGGACCAAGTTTTAATTATTTTTTTTCTTCGAGCTGGAGTAAACCCGCATTAAAAGGGGCATAACTCTCTTCTCAGAAATCGAAATTTAATTATTCTAGAATCAAATTAAAGCTCTGTCTGTCCTCTGTCCAATGCCACCAGTTTCAGGTCAAAAGGACATCGGAGTCGCCAGTTATGGCGATTTTACTCCGAGGTGCGCGGCTGTTCCGAAAGTCCAGCTTTTTAGAATTCCGGATTTTCAGCCCCACTACCATGAGTTATAGAACTCTAATGAGAAAAATTTCTTGAGCAAAAATGTTTTTCATAAGATTAAAAACATGATGTGTAAGATTAAAATGTTTTGATTTTTGAAAGTTTAATTGAAATAGAATTTTTACAAAACTAGTTTGAATTTTGAAAAACCGTTTTCGCTTTCAAACTTGAAAAATATTTTGTCATCCAAATCAAATAAGTTTTCAAAATGTTTTCAAAACTATATATGTATCACATATGTTCAAAATCTATATGCTCTTGAAAATTTGAGTGGGGGGTCTCCTTGTAAACAAGCCGAAAAATAAAAAGATGTGTAATCTCAAACTTTCAAGTGTTCGAGTGAGTTGAAGTTCACACTTCCCTCATGCACTTTCTCGAAATAGAAAATAGGAAAAGATCCGAGTATGTCCCTTGTGCCTTTATGCACTAACACTGCTCTGAACATGAAGATCTAGGATTCTCTTCTAGTTGTCCACTCTATCGCTCTATAACTAGGAAAACCGTTTCCGAACTTATAAGAGTCGATGTACCAACTCCAAAAACTAAGTGGGAGGGTTATACTTGTTGTTTGTAACCCGCGATCCCCAACACTAATAAAATAAGCAATTAACGTGGGACTAAGAGCCGCTCTTGCCACCCTCTCTTAAATAGGAGTACTCCAAGGCGTTTTTGCTTCGATAATTGCTCAATGAGCTACGTCCGAGAGTGAGACGATGATGACAAGGCCTCCCCTTGGGGGATTGTTTTTCAAAGTTGATCTTTTGGACTAAGTGGTTGGTTGCACACTTAGGCTCAATCCCTAGTAATCCTCCCTTGAGGCTCTGCGAAAGGATGTGAGTGATCAAACCAATTTAAAAGGTGGCTAGTCAAAATTGGTGTATTGACATCTTGGCTAAGCATTAATGATGTTTCATTTACTTATAAATGGAGATTTTTTGCGGCCTTCTCTTGAGGGAGTAAATTATCGTTTGGTTTATAACACCTTTGGATTTTATCAAAGTCTTAAATAAAACTTAAATCCTAAACCTAAGACTAATCATAAAGTTGTTTCAACTTTTATAGGCAATATGTCTCTCAACCCTCCCTCGACAATTCTTTCCTCGAATAAACTCGAAGGCGACAATTACGTCGACTGGAAACGTAACCTCGACATAGTCCTTACTGTCGACAAGCACAAATGGGTTCTCACCACCCCCTGTCCTCAAACGAATGAAGATTCGACGCAAGAGGAAAAAGACGCCCTGGCGGCCTGGCTTCGATCCGATGAGATTGCGAGGTGCTATATTTTGGCATCAATGAACAATGTGTTGCAACAACAACGTCGTGATTATGAAACTGCAACCGATATGCTCTACAATCTCCATGAGATGTTTGGAGGTCAAGGACGTCAAGCTAGGCAACAAGCGGTCCAACAGTTTATGAACTGTCGCATGAAGGCTGGGACTCCCGTTAGAGATCATGTGATGCTGATCATTAGCTATCTAAACGAAATGGAGATCCTTGGATCTGAGATTGATGGGGAGACTAAAATAGATATGATCTTGGAAACTCTCCCCGAAACTTTTGATACCTTCAAGTTGAATTACTCCATGAACAAGCTAGAGTACACTGTTACTGAGCTCATGAAGGAACTTCAAACCGCTGAGGCACTCACTAAGAAAAAGAGGGCTCTAGGAGAGGTACATGTTACTGCCTCCACCTCTGGATCTAAGAAGAGACCTCGCAAGGCCGAGAAGAAGAACCAACCTAAGGTTCAAACGAAGGAAGAAGGCGCCAAAGGCTCCGAAGGTGGATAAGTCTAACGACAAATGCCACCACTGCAATGAGCCTGGTCACTGGTGTAAGAACTGTCATGCCTACCTCAAAACCAAAGTAAAAGGTATTGTACTTATTACTGAAGCTCGTTTAGTAGCTGATAATGTATCATCGTGGATTATTGACTCCGCTGCTACTAACCATATTTGCTGCTCCTTAACTGGTTTTAGGAAAAGCAAAAGCTTAGAGGATGGCGACTTCTGCTTCAAGTGGGGTGATGGGAGCGTGGTGTCTGCGAAGGCTATGGGATCCGTGACGCTATCTTTTGAAGATCGCACTTTAAATTTGAATAATGTTTATTATGTTCCTTCCTTTGGGAAAAACTTAGTATCTGTTGCTCAACTTTTAGAGCAAGATTATTATTTAAAGTTTATAAAGAATGGAATTTGTATTTCTTTTTCTAATTCTTTTGTCACCGATGCATGTATGAAGAATGGTCTTTTTTACATCTATCCCACTCAACCTTCTCTTTTAGACACCGAAATAGATAATGATCTTATTAGGGAGCCAAAGAGGATCAAACTTTCTGAATCCTCCGATCTAACAAAATCAACATACATATGGCACTTAAGACTTGGTCATATCAGTCTAGATAGGATTAAGAGACTTGTGAGGGACGGTCCACTACAAGCCTCTGCAATAGGTTCACTACCTACTTGTGAATCCTGCGTAGAAGGAAAAATGACTAAGCGACCTTTCTCCGATAAGGGTCGAAGAGCCACTGAGTTGCTGGAACTAGTACATTCTGATGTATGTGGTCCGTTCAGCCAACAGGCACGTGGAGGATACGAATACTTCGTTACTTTCACCGATGATTACTCACGATATGGTTTTGTCTATTTGCTCAAACACAAATCCGAGACCTTTAACGTATTTAAGGTCTTTAGGGTTTTAGTGGAAAAGCAAACTGGCAAAGTGATCAAAACCCTTTGATCTGATCGAGGTGGTGAGTATATGTCTGGAGAGTTCGATGACTTTCTTAAATAAGAAGGTATCGCTTCTCAGCTTACCGCACTTGGCACACCTCAACAAAACGGAGTGTCAGAGAGAAGAAACCGAACTCTTATGGAGATGGTTAGATCAATGATGAGTTACTCATCACTCCCTCTTTCCTTTTGGGGATATGCCCTCGAAACAGCCGCCTATATTCTGAACCAAGTTCCATCCAAAACGGTTCCTGGTACTCCTTATGAACGATGGACTGGCCGTAAAGTGAATCTTGGCCGCATCAAAATTTGGGGTTGCCCCGCACTCGTGCTAAGGCAAAACACTAGCAAGTTGGCTAGTAGGTCAGAATTGTGTCTGTTCGTTGGATATCCAAAGGAAACCAAGGGTTTTACTTTTTATAGTCCCGAGGACGATAAGACTTTCGTTAGCACGAATGCTCATTTCCTTGAGGAGGACTTTATGAAGGATGCAAAACCTAGAAGCAAAATTGTGCTTGAAGAAAAGTTGGGTGAGGAAGCTTCTACCTTATCTGTAAGAACTGTTCTTACCCCAACTGAAACACAACCTAACTCATCGGAATCTCGTCAAGTAGTACTTCGACGTAGTGGGAGGGCTACTCAAAAGCCTGACAGGTACATGTCTTATGGAGACTCTCTCGTAGCTGTCTCCAACAGGGATGATCCTGTTTCCTATAGCCAAGCGATGGCTTGTTTTGAATCAAACCCTTGGCTTGACGCCATGAAAGTTGAAATGTACTCGATGTATGTCAACAAAGTCTGGAAACTTGTGGACCTTCCTGAAGGGATTAAACCTGTAGGGTGTAAGTGGATATCCAAGAAGAAAAATGGTCTGGATGGGAACGTCGAGACGTTCAAAGCACGACTTGTGGCAAAGGGTTATACCCAACAAGAAGGGATTGACTATGAAGAAACCTTCTCGCCAGTCGCGATGCTTAAATCCATCTGCATACTCCTATCCATAGCTGCAGCTCTCGACTATGATATCTGGCAAATGGATGTCAAGACAGCCTTCCTGAATGGCAATCTTGACGAGCGCATTTACATGGCTCAACCAGACGGTTTCGTGGAAAAAGGTCAAGAGACCAAGGTTTGTGAGTTACTTAAGTCCATTTATGGACTAATGCAAGCATCTAGGTCATGGAATATTAGATTCGATGAAACTGTGAAGAGCTTCGGCTTTGAACAGTCAATAGATGAGCCTTGTGTTTACAAGTTAATACACGAAGACAAAGATGTGTTTCTGGTACTGTATGTCGATGATATATTACTCATAGGTAATGATGTGGGTAAATTATATGAGGTTAAGGTCTGGCTAGGAAAGCAATTCAATATGAAGGATCTAGGAGAAGCTGCGTACATTCTGGGGATCCAAATCTTTCGAGATCGGAAAAATTGGACTTTTTCACTCTCTCAAGCATCTTATATTGATAAGGTAATGGATCGCTTCTCGATGCAAGACTCCAAGAAGGGCCAAACACCCTTTAGAGATGGAGTTTCACTCTCTAAGGACCAATCTCCCAAGACTGCACAAGAGATTGAAGATATGAGGAAGATTCCTTACGCATATGCCGTAGGAAGCCTCATGTATGCTATGCTTTGCACTAGACCTGACATCTGTTTCGCTGTTGGCGTAGTTAGCCGTTTCCAATCCAACCCTGGACCCGAGCACTGGATTGTTGTTAAGCATGTTCTTAAGTATCTTCGAAGAACTAGGAACTTGATGCTTACATACTCAGGTACTGACCTGACTATGATGGGATATACCGACTCCGATTTTCAAGCGGATAAGGATTCCAGGAAATCCACTTCGGGATCTGTGTTCATCCTTAATGGTACCATCTACAAATAGTGGGGTTGTCGCTAACTCAAAGGAACCTCGAAGCCATAAGCGCTCTAAGCATATTGAGAGGAAATACCATTTGATTCGAGAGATCGTGCAGCGCGGAGACGTGGAAGTGAAGAAGATCTCAACGGTGGACAACCTAGCAGATCCATTCACAAAGGCCCTAGCGAACAAGGTCTTCGACCAACATCGAGAGGGATTAGGCATGAAGGACTACACACATCTTCTTTGAGTCAAGTGGGAGTTTGTTGTCAATGGTGCCCACAAGAAGAGTTGTAATCTTTATATTGTACATTTGATGTAATAAAGTCTCATGAAGACTCTTGATTGTAATTGCTTATTCATTAATGAAAAGTTAAAACGTTCATTCATTCTTCCGTGTCTGTTTGAATCTTTATGATAAAACATAAGTCTTTAGTCCATAAACAAACTAAAAAACTTACGAAGAGACAAATGTAGAGTTGCATGAACAAACTCTTCGTAGTTTGCTTAAAACGATATATTCGCAATCTAAGGGTCAAAGGACTATTGACCCCAGTATGATTGTTAGAAGAATCTATGATGTCTGGTTACGAGGCATTGAGAGTTGGAGACTCTATAGTTCTTCTAGGTATCTTCCGAAGGTACTGAATTGACCAGTGCACTTCTAGAGACAAGATAAGAACAAACCATTTAACCTCTTATGTCTCGAAGTCACTAGGTATGAATTGCATCGTGCTTACCTTAATCATGAAATGAGACATGTCATTTCACACCTTAGTATTCTCATTTGAGAAAGTCAGAGTGAGAATGTCATGAGTAACTTTGTGAAGATCTCATAGATATGGAATTCATGTACAAGATTGCTGAAATGCAATGTATATCACCTCATGCTTTGTTCCTTGGAATGTGAATAAATGAACTGGCCAGTGTCCAAATTGAGTCTTGACTCTTTTGGATGAAACAATGTGACTTGTTAGCTCCTCGTCAATACATTGTTTAGAACTTATTCACAAGCGACAAATGAGTTGAGGAAGTAACAGCTAGAAGGGTAAAATGGTAATTTTGTAAATCCCGACTAGCTGATGATATTCATGAAGGGTAAACACTGATAATATTCTGTGGATCCACTCATTACAATTAGGTTGAATTCTTGAGTAGAAAATAAATTCATTTGAACAGAGAGATTTTCAGTGTCAACTCTATAGTGGAGTCGGTTGACATTAAGCTAAACTTGGAAAAGGTTTGTGAACTTTTGAGGCCAAGTATTTAGCTCAAGCTTTGTTCATTTGGATCCATGAGGTCACTGTCACGAATCACATCGAGTAGGAATAGTTAAACTGGAAGTTAAGTCAAAACAAGAACGAAAATTGTCAAAAGGGTATTTTTGTCTTTTGAGACATAGGATGAAATGAATGTCAATAAATTTTTTGACAAGGTCATTTGATGACTTAACATCACTCGGCCAAATTATATTAGTTGGGCCTTGTGGATTAATTTCATTTCATAAGAATTTTATTGAAAATTCTTAATGGGTCTTTTTCATGTTGTCATGAACAAATGGAAAAGCTTCTAGAAGCCTTTTTCTAGATGAAATAGGCGCCCAACATACCCAAGAGAAAGATAGAATATTTTGTGCATAAATGTATGAAGATACTTGCCAAAAGAAAAAGAGGAAACAAATTTCCCCTAAGAGGAAATGAAGTAGGCGCCCAAGTAGAGTCTAGGCAAGGCAAGGAACAGAAAAGGAAACAAATCCAAGCCTTCTAGAAGGCTGCCTTGGCCGAGTATCTCATAGAGGAAAAGAGAAAATTGGCTCATGAATATGTGATATTCTATAGAAGAGGAAACTACCTTATTGAAGGTGAGACCTCTCCTATAAATAGGAGCATCATTCTTCTCATTTTTCTCATTCCACATAAGTTAGAGATTGAGAGCCTCTCTCTCTAGACCTTGTGGCCGACTCCTCTCCTCTCTCTCTCTCTATTCAATTTCGTTTTTATTGTTTTGGCACCTAGGTCCTCATTTGACCTAGTGTTTAGCTCTGCGACTTCAAGACTCGTTCTTAAGTCGTAGTGTTTAAAAGTGCCCACACACTAATTCCTTTTATTTCGAGTGATTTAGTGATAGAAACTTCCGTGGTTGCTCGAGTTGCCGAGGAATGAAAGAGAGACGTGCTACGAGGGAGACGAACGTTTTCAACCTTCCGAAGGCTCATCAACGTTCAAGCTTCTAAAGAGGTTAGTAAATTTATTATGCTCATATTAGTTTTATTTACATGTGCTTGCACTTTGTCTAGGTTTGTAAAAACTGTTTTACTTGAAAAAGAAAATTTTTAAAATTTCGCCGCTTAACAAAGCGTTAAACTTTTTCTTAAACCCTAGATCAATTCCAACAAAGGCAACAACAATTCCAATCCAGACAGTGGCTATAACAACGAAGGTCAATCACAAGCATACACAACCGCGAGTGAAGATCAAAGCTCCGGTCAAGAGTGGTACCTCGACAGTGGAGCAACGAATCACGTCACTACAGACCTCAAAAACCTCACCATCCAATCCAACTACAGAGGAAAGGACAAGCTCGTTGTATGTAATGGATCTTCTCTTGCAATTTTACATATTGGTGATACTAAAGTGAAAAGCAATTTCGGTAACCTTTTACTCAAAAACATCCTTCATGTTCCTTCCATAACAAAAATATGTTATCAATCTCTCAATTCACTCGTGATAACAACGTTCTAATCGAGTTTTATCACAATGAATGCCTTGTAAAGGGCAAAGCTGTTGGTTCCAAACTAAAGGATCTTTGCCAAAGTTTCAAAGAATGCAAACAAAGAGATAAAAAATAATTGGAGACAATATCTCTTAGATTGAGGAAGTATGATGAGAAGTAGAATTTGTATTGATAGAGAGTTAAAGTTCTAGTTCTCATAACATGCATTTATATAGAAAACAAACTTAATATAAAATTACTACTATGCCCTCAAACTTGATGATCAAGTAAACTTGCTAACCAAGTAAACTTGCTAACCAAGTAAACTTGCTAACCAAGTAAACTTGCCAACCAAGTTTTTCTTTGAGCCTATCAAGGCTTATGTTCACATTCTCCCCCGTTAGCTTGATTTGTTTTAAAGTTCTTCACGCCGAGCAGTTCTCGCATCTCCGCGAATTTGACTCTTGCTAGGGCCTTGGTGAATATGTCCGCACGTTGCTCTCTGGTGTTGACAAAGTCCACGATGATCTCCCGCTTCTCCACGCACTCTCGAATGAAATGAAATCGAGTGTCGATGTGCTTGCTGCGTCCATGAAACACCGGGTTCTTCATCATTGCGATCGCGGACTTGTTGTCCACGTAAAGAGTTACTGGTTTCTGCTCGGCTCCAGTCACTTCACTCAATAGGCTTCTCAACCACAACGCTTGACACGATGTTGCGGTCGCTGCCATGAATTCGGCCTCACAGGACGATAAGGTCACAGTTCTCTGCTTCTGAGACTGCCAGGTGATCAGATTCCCGTTGAGATAAAACGCCATCCCTCCGGTACTTTTTCTATCATCGACATCACCGGCTAGATCACTGTCGGTAAAACCGACCAGTTCTTCAGCTCCACTTCCTCTTCCATATTGGATCACATAGCTCGTTATTCCCTTCACATAACGAAGGATGTGCTTCACTGCCTGCTGGTGTAAACTAGTAGGCTTCTCCATGTGACGACTCACAATGCCCACTGCATATGAGATGTCTGGTCGGGTATGAGTTAAGTACCTGAGACACCCGATGACACGCATGTACTCTGTGGGATCCACTAGGGTTCCTTCTGCATCCTTCCCGATCTTTAACTTCGCCTCCATGGGATACTTGCTTGCATTGCACTCCGCCATGTCGAACTGCTTCAGGATCTTCTTCGCATAGGCCGTCTGCCTTAGCGTGATGCATTCCTTCTTCTGATCGACCTCGATGCCGAGGTAGTATGAGAGTAGTCCGAGGTTGCTCATCTTGAACTCCTTCATCATTTGCTCCTTGAATCCGTCTATGCCTTCTGCACTGGATCCAGTCACGATCAGGTCGTCGACGTACACACCGACGATGATGGCATCCTCTCTGCTATTCCTTGTGTAGACTGTTTGCTCTTGAGAGCACTTCTTGAACCCAAGACTCTTCATACTCCTGTCGAGTCAAGTGTTCCATACACGTGGTGCTTGTTTCAACCCATAAAGGGCCTTTGACAACTTGTACACCTTGTGCTCTACGGTCTGATCTACGAAGCCTTCTGGCTGAGCAACGTAGACTTCTTCTTCTAGTTCACCATTCAGGAATGCGGATTTGACATCCAGGTGATGGATTTTCCAACCTTGGTGAGCTGCGAGGGCTAGGATGAGCCTGATTGTGTCGAGTCTAGCTAGTGGAGCAAAAACTTCCTCGAAGTCAACTCCCTTCTTTTGTACATATCCTTTTGCGACCAATCTGGCTTTGTGCTTGAGGACCTTGCCTTCTGAATCCTTCTTGAGCTTGTAGACCCATTTAAGACCTGGACTTGTGACCTTTTGGAAGGTCGACTAGTTCCCATGTTTGATTCTTCTCAATGGAATCTAGCTCTCTCTTCATTGCTTCCTGCCATTCCTTCTCGGTGGCTGCCTCGCGATAGTTAGCTGGTTCCTCAGCACTAAGCAACAAGAGCTCATCTGGACTCAACTCAAATTCTCGCGCTTCTTCGTAGACGTCGGACAAAGGACGGAACCCTCTTGGCTCGTCCTTGATCGACGAGTCTCCCGAGATGGTTCCTACTGAGCTAACTATCTCTGGGATCGGGGTACTCATCCCTGATCCTGGGTTGGGCGAGCCTAGTGGTGAGCTAGTTCCAGTCATGCTTGTTCCAAGAGAACTGGTTTCCGTTGACCTAGGCACTGCTGGTCCCTGGCTAGGACTCTCCCCTTCTTCCTGCTCGACCGCATCTGCCTCTTTGAGGATGAACCCCACTGAGTTTTGTTCGGGCTCTCCCTTCTCGTCGCGCCAGTCCCATTTCTACTCCTCTTCGAACACGACGCTCTGCTCACATGCGTTTTGCCGCGTTGGGGGTCGTAAAACCTATGTGCCTTGCTCCCTTCTTCGGCGCCAAGGTACACCATCGGCAGACTCTGATCATCGAGCTTCTTGAGGTGTGGTCCCATAATCTTCACGTGTGCGGTGCACCCAAACACCTTCAAATGCTCCAGATGAGGTTTCTTCCCTTTCCATGCTTGGTAAGGGGTGCGCTCGCCTAGCGCCTTCGTCGGCAAGCGGTGGAGCAGATAGACCACGTGTCTAACTGCTTCTCCCCAGAACCTTGTCGGGACTTGCATACTTTTCATCAAGCTCCTTGCAGTGTCCATGACGGTCCGATTTCTTCTCTCCACCACACCGTTTTGTTGGGGCGTGTACGGTACAGTTAGGTGGCGTTCGACTCCTTCTTCTTCGCAGAATTCTCAGAACTGCTGGGACGTAAACTCTCCACCTCGGTCGGTTCTCAAGGTCTTCAACCTGTGTCCTGACATGTTCTCCTCGAGCCTCTTGAACTTTTTAAAGACTTCAAAGGCTCCACTCTTCTCCTTGAGCGCATACACCCACATCCAACGGCTGTAATCATCAACAAGCACTCTAGGGTGACCGGAGTAATTGGACCACACAGGTCAGCGTGCACCAGTTGGAGGGGTCGCTCTGCTCGAAAATTGGCCTTGATCGGAAATGGCACTCTTGCCTGTTTCACGACCATACAACATTGACGCAGCTGGTTGGGGTGTTCAATCTTCGGTACCCCAAATGTCATATCCTTCTCTCCTATCATCTTAAGCGCGTAGAAGTTTACGTGCCCAAGCCGTGCGTGCCACAACCAAGCCGGGTCTGCTAGGGACGCCATTAAGCAGAAAGGTTGGCCTGTCTCCAGGAGTATCTTGTACAACCTGTTTGGCGTTCTCTTCATTTTCATCAACAGGGCACCACTACTGTTCCACATCTTGAAGTACGAGCCGACTAGCACCACTGTGTTTCCGACCTTCGACATCTGACCAAGGCTGATGATGTTACTCTTCAGCTTCGGGATGTAGTACACCTGGGTCAGTAAGCGTTGGTCCCCGTTTTTGCCCTAGAACAGGATGGATCCTCTGCCTCTGATTTTGACGATTGATTCATCGCCAAACTTCACGTTCCCCGTGATCTTCTCATCGAGCTCTTCAAACTTAGCTTGGTCTCCCGTCATGTGGTTGCTCGCACCATTGTCTAAATACCAAACGTCGGTATAGACTTTCTCTTCTCTATCTCTGAGGAGGTTCGCAATAACCTTGTCCTCGACAAGCATCACCGTCTCGGTGGCCGTCTTCTCTGGGCTGGGCCTCTTCTCGGCCATCATCAGCTTGGGTTCCGGGCTCGACTCTGCATCGACTGGCTCCTCCAGGTTGGTCTTCTCTCTGACCGGTTCTCGCCCGGGCTTGCCGTCTCTCTCGTCTACGACGCTTGTCTCCTGTTCGTCCCTGCGCACTTCCAAGTTCACTATCTGCTCGGTGAACATGAGTGCGGGTTGCTCGTCTTCATGGAATCTCATCAGATTCCCTTCCTCGTCATGGTTCCTGTTGCGGCATTCCGATGCGTAGTGCCTGAGCTTCTGACAATTATAGCACTTCATTGTGCTCTTGTCTCTTCGGGTCATGGTGCCTTCCTGACGGGGTGCGCTGCTGCCGCGACCTCGCAGGTCTCGACCTCGCCCTCGTCCTCGGCCTCTACCACGTGGTCGGCCATCTCTGCCGTACCCGCCACGCCTCGACGAGCTGGAAGAAGGCTCGACTCCATGGTTCTTCTTATGCTTGGCCATCCATTTTTCATGCGTGAGCAGGAGGTGCTTTTCCTCTTCCTTGTCGCCATAGCCCCGAAGCCTCTCCTCGTGGAAGACGACTGACAACCTCCTCGACTGACATAGTCTTGAGGTCACCGAACTATTCGATCGACGTCACGATCTGCATGTACCTGTGAGGTGCCGCTCTCAGGAACTTCTTGACCACGCTTGTCTCGTCCACCTGTTCACCTAGCGAGCGGATACCTGTTACAATGGATGTAAGCTTCATGGCAAACTCGTCCACAGATTCACCATCCTTCATACGGAGAACCTCGAACTCGCTCTTCAAGGTTTGAACCTTGGCTTCTTTGACGCGGTCTACGCCCATGTGCATCGTCCGCAACGTCTCCCACGCATTTTTTACAGAATCCTTCTCGGCGATCATGAGAAGGACATCTTCCGGAACTCTCTGATAGATGGCGGCGAGAGCCAACCTATCCTTGCACACTTCGACAACTCCATCTTCTAATGCCTCCCAAACGCCTTGCGCTTGCAGATTCACCCGCATCTTCAACGCCCACACTGAGTAGTTGTTCTTCGTGAGCATCGGATAGTTGAGCGTCACGTTTCCTTCCTTCCTGATCTTCGTCGCCGTTGTGTCTCCTCCGGTGGATTTTCTAGGTGACTCCATGTACTTCGGCATAGGCTCTGATACCAAATGTTGGTTCCAAACTAAAGGATCTTTGCCAAAGTTCCAAAGAATGCAAACAAAGAGATAAAAAATAATTGGAGACAATATCTCTTAGATTGAGGAAGTATGATGAGAAGTAGAATTTGTATTGATGGAGAGTTAAAGTTCTAGTTCTCATAACTGTTAGAAATTGAGTAAAATTAAATAGGTGTTTTAATTAGCTCAATTTAATTTGTTCACTAAAAGACAAAATAGTGTGTTGTTGATTGAGAAAGTGAGTTTATGTGTGGGAAAGAGTCCCACATGGAACAAAATACTAATGTAAATGAGAAATTGACGAAATCATTTCAGCTCGACTGGGCGAGGTCGACTGGACGAAGTGACAAAGTCATTTCTGCTCGACTGGACGAGCTCGACCCAGGTGAGCTCGACCCCAGGTGAGCTCGACCCTGGTGAGCTCGACCCAGGTGAGCTCGACCCTGGTGAGCTCGACCCAGGTGAGCTCGACCTCTAGGCGAAACGGTACGATCCACGGGTTTCTCGCGACAATTCTCGCCAACGGTCGCGTCTCCCCATTTAGTAGTTATTTTTGTTACCGTTCGAACTAACGGTCACGTCTCTTCGAAACGAACTATCGTTTGGCCAACGGTCGTGTCGTTTGAGACTATAAACGTAGTTCGACCGAAACAGTGCGTCTGTTCGCGAAGACCGTTAGTTCGACCGAAACAGTGCGTCTGTTCGTCGAACCTCTTCGCAAACAGGTACGATTGATTATATAATCCGACTTCGGATTCAGTAATCAACACAGGGTTTTCGAACCAACTTTCTCTTTTCCTGAAACACTTATCCAGAAACACAGTTCTTGCTTATTTTCGGATTTTCACTCTGTCTTGGTGCAGTCCGAATTAGGCTTGTCGTATCCTGCGGTATTCTTGTACAGAAACCTTAAGACACTTTGGGGGTACTCGAAATACTATAAGGAAAGCGTTCCTATGCGTGATTCAAGCCTCGAAGTCTTCAATTTCGCAGAATTATCTAACAATAACATGCATTTATATAGAAAACAAACTTAATATAAAATTACTACTATGCCCTCAAACTTGATGATCAAGTAAACTTGCTAACCAAGTAAACTTGCCAACCAAGTAAACTTGCCAACCAAGTTTTTCTTTGAGCCTATCAAGGCTTATGTTCACAAAAGCTACAATGAGCGTGCTGCTATTGGCAGCGCCTAAAGATGGATTGTACCAGTTTGATCTCACCGAGCTTGTGTCGTCACATCACTCATTGAAAGCAAAATTTAGGTTTTTTAAATCATCTTTACGGATCTTTATTTACTGTCAGCACGTCGAACTGTTCTCTTGTTGAATTTGTGTGTAATATCAAAAGTATCAAGTCCATTTCATCAAACACTAGTAGTCCTGAGCCTAGGATTATACATCATTGTAATCCTAAACATATGTTTGTTTGTGATACCATTTCAAATAATTCAAAAACTGATAACATCAGTGTTTGACATCAAAGACTTGGACATCCCTCCAAAGATGTACTTACCAGAATTTCGAAATCAATAAAATGTTCTTTGAATGTCGATGATCTCAATTTCTGCTCTGCATGTGCATTAGGCAAAATCCATCAATTTCACTTCCCTTACACAAAAACAAAGACCACAAAACCATTTCAAACTGTTCAGTCCGATATTTGGGGTCCCTCACCAACTGAATCTAGTGATGGTTACAAGTATTACATCCACTTTGTACATGATTACAATAGATACACTTGGATTTACCTTTTAGACTCAAATAAAAAAAAACCATATTTCTCAAATTTCTAGCCTACAATGAAAGACAATTTCACACAAAACTTCAATGCCTCCAAACTAACTGGGGAGGTGAATATCGACCTCTCCTACCTATACTTAACACTCTATGAATCAAATTCAGGCACCCGTGTCCACACACACATCAACAAAATGGAAAGTCCGAAAGAAAACATCAACACAATTCTGAAATGGGATTAACTTTCTTAGCTCCATAAAAAAATGCCCCTTTGTTTCTGTTTGGATTCATTTGTCTCTGTAGTGTATACATTAAATAGACTTCCATCTCTAACTCTCGACCACAAATCACCCTTTGAGCTCCTATATCACAAAAATCCTGATTACAAATTTTTCTAAGTCTTTGGTTGTTCCTGTTTTCCTTCTTAAGACCATACAATGCTCACAAATTCAGTTTCAAAACTGATGAATGCACTTTTTGGGGTATAGTCCAAGTCACAAAGGTTACAGATGTTTGCACAAATCAGGTAGAGTTTACATCTCAAGGTCTGTCTTATTCAATGAGTCACATTTTCCATATTCACTGTCATCAAACACATCTGATCCATGTCAAAATTCTAACAATTCTGTCCTTGGTCTATATTTACCATATAGTCATTCTCTCAGGTCAAACACAGTGGGAAACTCAGGGTCAACACCATCATAAAATGTGTCCACTCCCAACCCCAACACCCACCTTGTTACAACCAACCTATGAAACCACAAACTCGTCATCATCACCTTATCATGAACCCATCATTAGATCTTCAAGTCCCACATATGAAATCGTACCATATCTTCATGCAGAAAACAACACACTCACAGAACACAGACCTCACATTACAAACACTCACCCAATGACCACTCGTTCCAAAAATGGAATCTTCAAACCAAAAGCTTTCACTATTATGTCACTAATATGTAATGTTGTGAGAGAACCTCCTTCTACTAACACTGCCGTATTAGATCCTGCTTGGAAGAAAGCCATGGACCTCGAATACGACGCGCTGATGAAGAATGGAACTTAGGAACTCGTTCCATATGATGATTCCATGAATATAGTAAAAAAATCGTTGGATTTTCATAGTGAAACTACTTGCAGATGGCTCTGTGGAACGTCTGAAGGCACATCTAGTGGTAAAAGGTTTTCAACAACAACCAGGCCTGGATTTCTTCAAAATGTACAACCTTGTTATCAAGTCGTCCACTCAAGGTTGTCTTCACACTTGTCGTGATGAACAACTTGTTGTCAATGGTTCCCACAAGAAGAGTAGTAGTGTCTATTTATGTGCATTTGATGTAATATAGTCTCACGAAGACTCTTTCTTGTAAATGCTAAATCATTAATAAAGAGTTGACACTGAGAATCTCTCGGTTCAAATGAATTTATTTTCTAGTCAAGAATTCAACCTAATTGTGATGAGTGGATCCACTGAATATTATCTATGTTTACCCTTCATGAATATCATCAGCTAGTCGGGATTTACAAAATTACCATTTTACCCTTCTAGCTGTTATTTCCACAACTCATTTGTCGCTTGTGAATAAGTTAGAAACAATGTATTGACGAGGAGCTAACAAGTCACATTGATTCATCCAAAAGAGTCATGACTCAATTTGGACAATGGCCAGTTCATTTATTCACATTCCAAGGAACAAAGCATGAGGTGATATACATTGCATTTCAGCAATCTTGTACATGAATTCCATATCTATGAGATCTTCACAAAGTTACTCATGACATCTTCATAACTTAGTATTTCACCAATAGGTCCTGTTAAGAATCACATAGTGAATCCGAACTCTGACTTTCTCAAATGAGAGTACGTAAGCTATGAAATGACATGTCTCATTCCAAGATTGAGGTAAGCATGATGCAATTCATACGTAGTGACTTCGAGACATAAGAGGTTAAATGGTTTGTTCTTATCTTATCTCTGGAAGTGCACTGGTCAATTCAGTACCTTCAGAAGATACCTAGAAGAACTATAGAGTCTCCAACTCTTAATGACCCATAACCAGACATCATAGATTCTCCTAACAATCGTACTGAGATCAATAGTCCTTTGATCCTTAGATTGTGAATATGCAGTTTTAAGAAAACCATGAAGAGTTTGTGCATGCAAATCTACATTTGTCTCTTCATATGTTGTTAGGTTTGTTTAAGGACTAAAGACTATAGATTATCATAAAACTTCAAACAGACAAGGAAGAATGAATGAACGTTTTAACTTTCATTAATGATTTAGCATTTACAAGGAAGAGTCATTGTGAGACTATATTACATCAAATGTATATAAATAGACACTACTACTCTTCTTGTGGGCACCATTGACAACAAACTCCCACTTGACTCAAAGAAGATGTGTGTAGTAGGGCCTTGGTGAATGGATCTGCTAGGTTGTCCACCGTTGAGATCTTCTTCACCACCACGTCTCCGCGATGCACGATCTCTCGAATCAAATTGTATTTCCTCTCAATATGTTTAGAGCGCTTATGGCTTCGAGGTTCCTTTGAGTTAGCGAAAGCCCCACTACTATCACAATAAAGGGTCATAGGCTCGTCGACGTTTTGAATGACTTCCAAATACTTAAGGAATTTTCTAAGCCATACAGCCTCCTTGGATGCTTCACCAATAGCCACATATTCTGCTTCCATTGTAGAGTCAGCAATGCAAGATTGCTTAATACTCCTCCACACAACAGCTCCAACATAAAGGATGAACACAGATCCCGAAGTGGATTTCCTGGAATCCTTATCTGCTTAAAAATCGGAGTCGGTATATCCCGTCATAGTCAGTTCAGTACCTGAATATGTAAGCATCAAGTTCCTAGTTATCTGAAGATACTTAAGAACATGCTTAACAGCAATCCAGTGCTAAGGTCCATGGTTGGATTGAAAACGGCTAACTACGCCAACATGCTTAATAGCATACATGAGACTTCCTACGGCTGAGACGTAAGGAATATTTCTCATGTCCTCAATCTCTTGTGCAGTCTTGGGAGACTGGTCCTTAGAGAGTGTGACTCTATGCCTAAAGGGTGTTTGGCCCTTCTTTGAGTCTTGCATCGAGAAGCGATCCATCACCTTATCAATATAATATGCTTGAGAGAGCGAAAAAGTCCGATTTTTCCGATCTCGAAAGATTTGGATCCCCAGAATGTACGCAGCTTCTCCTAGATCCTTCATATCGAATTGCTTTGCTAGCCAGACCTTAACCTTAGATAATTTACCCACATCATTACCTATGAGTAATATATCATCGACATACAGTACCAGAAACACAGCTTTGTCTTCGTGTATTAACTTGTAAACACACGGCTCATCTATTGACTGCTCAAAACTGAAGCTCTACACAGTTTCATCGAATCTAATATTCCATGACCTAGATGCTTGCTTTAATCCATAAATGGACTTAAGCAACTCACAAACCTTGGTCTCTTGACCTTCTTCCACGAAACCGTCTGGTTGAGCCATATAAATGCGCTCGTCAAGATTGCCATTCAAGAAGGCAATCTTGACATCCATTTGCCAAATCTCATAATCGAGAGCTGCAATTATGGATAGAAGTATGTGGATGGATTTGAGCATCGCGACTGGCGAGAAGGTTTCTTCATAGTCAATCCCTTCCTTTTGGGTATAACCCTTGGCCACTAGTCGTGCTTTGAACGTCTCGACGTTCCCATCCAGACCATTTTTCTTCTTGTATATCCACTTACACCCTACGAGTTTAATCCCTTCGGGAAGGTCTACAAGTTTCCAGACTTTGTTGACATACATCGAGTGCATTTCAACTTTCATGGCGTCAAGCCAAAGGTTTGATTCAGAACCAGCCATTGCATGGTTGTAGGAAGCAGTGTCATCCATGTCAGAGACGGCTACGAGAGTATCTCCGTAAGACATGTACCTGTCAGGCTTTTGAGTAGCCACTCCTACTACGTCAAAGTACTACTTGACGAGGTTCTTATGAGTTAGGTTATGTTTCAGTTGGGGTAAGTGATAGGTGCGTTTATTACGCGTAAAACTCCTATTTCCTGAACTAAAAACCAACGAGTCCTCAAGTGTTTTTTTTTTATAGTTTTTGTGTGTTAATGAGTGATTTTCAGGTTTAAGAGGTCAATTGGGTCTTGAGAAGGTTATTAGCACATCATGTGACGATTCCGAACAATTTCAAGGACATTCATACACATTTGGACAACTTGGAGCGAAACAAGGAACACGACGTCCTTTTCTGCAGGATTCTGGGATTTTTAGATGATGATTTTGGATGATCCACTTCCAGAACTGGATAGAGCTCTCTCTTAGCTTTCCAACGCATATTTATTTGCAAAAATCGGACGTTGGAGCTAGGAGTTACGACCGGTTAAAAAAACGGTGTACAGCGAGTAGGAAGCGCGGGCACACGGAAAAAAGCGAGCGTCGTGTGGAAAAAAATTTCGCCGTTTTCGCCTCTAGAATCGTACAAGCGGACCGCGCGAAGCCAAAAAAAATGGACTACGCACTGCACAGACAAAAGGGCGTGCCGCGCGGTCCCAAAATCAGCATTTTCCAGTGTTGCGTTTCTGAGCGGATTTTGGCCATTGGTCAAAATGAAAGATCCATATGGCTCTGAAAAAAACCTCATTCAGCCTTAAAAACACAAATACTTTCAGAAGAAGTCATGCATGGAAGGGATTTTGTAAAATCTATCAAGAACACATTTTCTTTGTCTTAGCTTTTCTTTAGTTTTTCTAAATTTTTCCAGACTTGTTCATACTTTGTGGCTCCAATTTGAAGAGAAGGAGAGAGCTGTAGAGTTCTACCGTTGCTACAATATAATCAAGTATTTTATTCTCTAACTCTTACTATTTTTAATTCAAGTTTTTCATATGATCATTATGTCTCTTGATGTGTTGTTCTTGTGTTCGTCTTTAAGTATTTTTATTGTCATAGTCATCAATATGAACTAGTCTCATGTAGGGCTATGGTGTAGCGGGTTCATTACGATGTAGAATTCATGATATTACAATTGCTAAGTTTTTGAGATCTCATCAATTTTACTTAATCCAAAACCTTGCTTAATGCTTGTATGAATGTCATGAACTCATGCTTGGTTTTTGTTCAACTCTAATGCTTGAGAAAGATTAGGTTGTTGTGCTTTTGTTTTGAGGTTACTAAAATACATTCCTGGGCTAGATATAGCTAGGTTGTTTTAGACTCGTGTAAATACTCTTGTTCTTAATGCTAGCCGTGCTTGTTAGGAGTTGAGATCGAGAGATGAAATTTCGACATTGGGTTTAGGTTGCTAGATGCTCGAGAGAGATTTAGTGATACGATTTGCGTGAATACAAGTAGTAATATATGAACAACAATAATCGTGCGTAATTTCCGTGAATCCAAACCGTAGATTGAACTCGTGAAACTATAGTCTTCCGTCTTCATAATCGTAAAACCGTTCTTTAGTTTTTTTATTTATTTTATTTACTTATTAGATAATTTTGTGACAAACCTTCTATCATTATTTTTGGGTTCTCATTCAAACTTGTGAATCTTGAATCTTCAATTTACCTAGTCCTCATGGGATCGACTCGTTCTTACATTTTATTACTGTTGCGACCACGTGCACTTGCGTGTGCGAGAAAATTCGCAACAGTAAGAACAATTCTTACAAATGAGGTAGAAGCTTCCTCACCCAACTTTTCTTCAAGCACAATTTTGCTTCTAGGTTTTACATCTTTCATAAAGTCCCCCTCAAGGAAACGAGCATTCGTGCTAACGAAAGTCTTGTCGTCATTGGGACTATAGAATGTGAAACCTTTGGTTTCATTTGGATATCCAACGAACAGACACAATTATGACCTACTAGCCAACTTGCTAGTATTTTGGCTCAGCACGTGTGCATGACAACCCCAAATTTTGATGTGGCCTAGGTTTACTTTACGTACAATCCATCGTTCATAAGGGATACCAGGAACCATTTTAGACGAAACTTGGTTCAGAATATATGCGGCTGTTTCGAGGGCATATCCCCAAAAGGAAAAAGGGAGTGATGAGTAACTCATCATTGATATAACCATCTCCATAAGAGTCCGGTTTCTTCTCTCTAACAATCCATTTTGTTGAGGTGTGCCAGGTTCCGTAAGCTGAGAAACGATACCTAATTCTTTAAGAAAGTCAACGAACTCTCCAGACATATACTCACCACCTCGATCGAATCAAAGGGTTTTGATCTGTTTTCCAGTTTGCTTTTCCACTAAAGCCCTAAAGACCTTAAATACGTTAAAGGTCTCGGATTTGTGTTTGAGCAAATAAACAAAACTGTATCTTGAGTAAACATCGGTGAAGGTAATGAAGTATTCGTATCCTCCCCGTGCCTGTGTACTGAGCGGACCACATACATAAGAATGTACAAGTTCCAGCAACTCAGTGGCTCTTCGACCCTTAACTGAGAAAGGTCACTTAGTCATTTTTCCTTCTATACAAGATTCACAAGTAGGTAGTGAACCTATTGCAGAGGCTTGGAATGGACCGTCCCTCACAAGTCTCTTAATCCTGTCTAGACTGATATGTCCAAGTCTTAAGTGCCAGAGATATGTTGATTTTATTATATCAGAGGAATCAGAAAGTTTGATCCTCTTTGGCTCCCTAACTAGATCATTATCTATTTCGGTGTCTAATAGAGAAGGTTGAGTGGGATAGATGTCGCAAAGAGCATTCTTCATACATGCATCAGTGACAAAAGAATTATCAAGAAACAAAATACGAATTCCATTCTTAATGAACTTTAAACAATAATCTTGCTCATGAAGACGGGAAATAGATATTAAGTTCTTCCCAAATGAAGGAACGAAATAAACATTATTCAAGTTTAAAGTGCGGTCTTCGAAAGACAGCATCACAAATCACACAGCCTTCGCAGACACCAAGCTCTCATCACCCCATTTGAAACAGAAGTCGCCATCCTCTAAGTTTTTGGTTTTCTTGAAACCAGTCAAGGAACAAAAAATATGGTTAGTAGCAGTGGAGTCAAGAATCCACGTTGATACATTATCAGCTACTAAGCATGCTTCGGTAATTAGTACAATACTATGTTTCTTTGCTTTGAGATGGGCAGGACAGTTCTTCTTCTCGGCCTAGTGAGGTCTCTTCTTAGATCCAGAGGCGGAGGCTTTGTGCTCAGTAGCATATGTTTCTCTTTGGTTCCTCTTTCTCTTAGTGAGACCTTCAGCAGTGTGAAGCTCCTTCAAAGCTCGATAACAATGTACTCTTGCTTGTTCATGGAGTAGTTCAGCTTGAAGGTATCGAAAGATTCAGGGAAAGTTTCCAAGATCATTTCTGTTGTGGTCTCCTCGTCAATCTCAGATCCTAGGATTTCCATCTCATTCAGGTAACTAATGATCAGCATCATATGGTCCCTGATAAGAATCTCAGCCTTCATGCGATAGTTCATAAACTGTCTGACTGCTTGCTGTCTGGCCTGACGTCCTTGCCCTCCAAACATCTCATGGAGATTGTAGAGCATGTCAGCGCCTGTCTCAATGTCACGATGTTGCTGTTTCAGCACATTGTTCATAGATGCTAAGATATATCACCTCACAATCTCATCGGAGCAGAGCCAGGCCGCCAAGGCGTCTTTGTCCTCTTGAGTCGAATCATCATTCATATGAGGACAGGGGGTGGTGAGTACCTATTTGTGCTTGTCGACAGTAAGGACTATGTCGAGGTTACGTTTCCAGTCGACGTAATTTTCGTCTTCGAGTTTATTCGAGGAAAGAATGGTTGAGAGACATTTTGCCTATAAGAGTTGAAACAAGTTTATGATTAGTCTTTTGTTTAGGATTTAAGTTTTTAAGATTTGATAAAATCCAAAAGTGTTATAAACGAAATGACAATCTACTCCCTCAACAGAAGGCCGCAAAAAATCTTCTTTTATAAGTAAATGACACATCATTAATGCTTAGCCAAGATGTCAATACACCAATTTTGACTAGCCACCTTTTAAATTGGTTTGATCACTCACATCCTTTCGCAGAGCCTCAAGAGATGATTACTAGGGATTGAGTCTAAGTGTGCAACCAACCACTTAGTCCAAAAGATCAACTTTGAAAAAACAATCCCCCAAGAGGAGGCCTTGATTTCATCGTCTCACTCTCGGACGTAGCTCATTGAGCAATGATCGAAGCAAAAACCCCATAGAGTACTCTCATTAAAGAGAGGGCCACAAGAGTGACTCTTAGTCTCACGTTTAATTGCTTCTTTCATTAGTGTTGGGGATCGTGGGTTACAAACAACAACTATAACACTCCCACTTAGTTTTTAGAGTTGGCACATCGTCTCTTATAAGTTCGGAAACAAATTTTCTAGTTATAGAGCGATAGAGTGGACTTCTGGAAAAGAATCCTAGATCTTCATGTTCAAGGAAGAGTAGTGTTAGTGCATAAAGACACAAGGTACACACTCTGGCATTTTCCTATTTTCCATTCGAGAAAGTGCATGAGGGAAGTGTGAACTTCAACTCACTCGAACACTTGAAAGTTTGATATTACACATCTTTTCGGCTCATCTACGAGGAGATCTCCCACTCAAATTTTCAAGAGCATATATATTTTGAACATATGTGATATAGATATAGTTTTGAAAACATTTTGAAAAAATATTTTCAAGTTTGAAAGCGAAAACGGTTTGTCAAAATTCAAACTAGTTTTTGTAAAAATTCAATTTCAATTAAACTTTCAAAAATCGAAACATTTTAATCTTTCACATTATGTTTATTATCTTATAAAAAATAATTTTTCTCAAGGAAATTTTCTCATTAGAGTTCTATAGCTCATGGAGTGGGGTCCTAAATTCGGAATTCGATAATTCTAAAAAACTGGACATTTGGAACAACTGCGCACCTCGAAGTAAAATTGTCCTAACTGGCGGCCCCAACGTTCTTTTGACCTAAAACCAATTGCATTGGAAAGAGGACCAACAGATCTTTATTATTATTTAAGAATCATTAAATTTAGAATTCTGAGTAGAGAGTTATGCCACTTTACTGCGGGTTTTTCTCGAGCTCGAAGAAAACTGGAAATAAACTTTACTGCGGGTTTTTCTCGAGCTCGAAGAAAACTGGAAATAATTAAAGTTCGGACTTGAGTGCGAAAAAGAATCGAATGTAACGGAACGTTTTAGAGAGTTGTTAAAGCTTTTATATGTGTTTTATTAACATGGTAACAACATAGTATAAAAGAAAATAACAACAAACATAAAACGAATCGAGTAAATAAACGAAACTAGCAAGACAATATAACTAGTCACAAAATTACTCGAAATAATCTCTCTTTTTCTAGCTATGTTGGGCAGCCAAGGGGCATCTAGAAGGAGCTTCTACATGTTTCTTCATTTGTTCATGACAACATAAGAAAATCTCATTAAGAATTTTCATGTAAAATTCCATGAAATGAAATTAATCCTCAAGGCCCAAAATCTTATCATGGCCGAGTGGTTTATTTGTCATCATATGACAATGTCAAAAAAATTATTAACATTCATTTCATTTTATGTCCAAAAAGGCAAAAATACCCTTTAGACAATTTTCGTAAAACTTGTCTCGTTCTTGTTTTGACTTAACTTCTAGTTTAACTAATCCTACTCGATATGATTTGTAACAGTGACCTCATGGATCCAAATGAACAAAGCTTGAGCTAACATACTTGGACTCAAAAGTTTAAAAACCTTTTCTAAGTTTAGCTTAATGTCAACTGACTCCACTAAAGAGTTGACACTGAGAATCTCTCGGTTCAAATGAATTTATTTTCTACTCAAGAATTCAACTTAATTGTGATGAGTGGATCCACTGAATATTATCTATGTTTAACCTTCATGAATATCATCAGCTAGTCGAGATTTACAAAATTACCATTTTACCCTTCTGGCTGTTATTTCCTCAACTCATTTGTCGCTTGTGAATAAGTTAGAAACAATGTATTAACGAGCTACGTTGGGAGACGAACGTTTCAACCTTCCTAAGGCTTCTCAACGTTCAAGCTTCACAAAGGTTAGTAAACGAGTAATGCTCTTTAATAGTTTTAATTTAAATATAAACATATGCTTGCTCTTTGTCTAGGTTGGTAAAATTGTTTTACTTGTTTAAAAGAAAATTTTTATTTTCCACCGCTTGCTCGAAGCGTTAAATCTTTTCTTAACCCTAGATCAATTCCAATACAACTGGGACATCCAACAGGTCGACGTAAACTACGCGTTCTTGAATGGAACTCTAAAAGAAGTGGTGTACATTAGCCAACCTCGGAGGCTACATCCAACATTCAAAGCCCAACCATGTATGTCTACTCAAAAAGGCATTATATGGCCTTCGTCAAGCTCTGCGAGCCTGATTTGATCAAATGAGCCTAGCCCTATTTGCATGGGGCTTCACAAACTCCACTTCTGACACACCATGTTCATCTACAGACGAAACAAAGCATGTATTCTACTGCTTGTCTACGTTGACGATATCCTGGTCACATGCAACGATCCAAAGCTGATATCCAAAGCCATCTCGGATCTCAACAAAGCCTTCACACTAAAAATCTTGGGTTCAATAAGTTTCTTTCCTGACTTTGAAGCCACACGCGATCACACAGGAATGAGCCTCACTCAACAGAAGTACATGCGCGAAGTTATCACCAAGATGAGCATGTTGCAAGCCAACTCAAGCCCTACTCCGATGTGCCCAAGTCACAAGCTCAACAAAGAGGACGCCGAACTCTTAGACCAGCCATCGTTGTGCAGAAGCACTGTAGGCTCACTCTAGTACCTTACAATGACGTGTCCAGATATCTCCTTCGCCGTGAACAAACTAAGCCAGTTTCTACAAGATCCAATAACTCCACACTAGACTGCCTGCAGTCCTTCGTTACTTAGCAGGCACACCAGATCAAGGCTTGAAGTTCAGCCCTGCTCCGCGACTTACCCTAAGTGCCTTCTCCGACGTCGACTATGCTAGCGACCTCGATGATCGGAGATCCACGACGGGTATGTGCGTCTTTCTTGGAGACAGTTTGATCTCCTAGGCTTCCAAGAAACAAGACGTCGTGTCGCGAAGCAGCACCGAGTCAGAGTACCGTGCCTTGGCATCCACGGAAGCAGAGCTCATCTGGCTAAAATCCTTGTTCAGCGAACATGGTCTACAACTACATCCTCTGCCACCAGTAATTTTGTGTGACAATCTCGGTGCAGCGTCATTAGCCGGCAACCCCATGTTCCACGCCCGAACGAAACACATTGAAGTTGATTCTCATTTCGTCCGAGAGAAGGTCATTGCCAAACAGCTCAAAGTTCGATACTGAGGACCAAGTTGCAGATGCTTTCACCAAGCCACTCACGGTTCCTCGCTTTGTAAAACTATTCTCCAAGCTCAATCTCGCAAAATCGGTTTGAGCTTGAGGGGGGTGTAATGAGTATAGTGAGCTAGGATCAGTGAGCTGGACTAGCGAAAGGCTAGAACCACATAATAGTGTGTTAGTTAAAGTTAGTTATAAGCCAACGGTTAAGATCAAATATAAATGTAATATATATATATATATATATATATATATATATATATATATATATATATATATGAAAATCAAAGTAAAGTGACGAGTTTCAATCACTACAATCAACACTCTCATTCATCTTTCTCTCTCTACTCTCTTTCTCTATTCTCATCTCGTCTGAGGTCAAATATATGTAACTATTTAGCTTGAATAGCTGTCACTATACGGATGCGCTCATAAATAGCTAAAATAATTATGTAAGTAATTATGATATGATATACGATTATTTTATAAGTCAAGGTGTGAACGCTTTATGTAATTTCAGACTCGGCTAGTAAGCAAATTGACTATTTAATTAGTCCATTAAAAAAGCTATATAATTAGTCCTCATGATATACTTTGACATTTCACTTTTTCATATTGTGTAATTCATATTTGCCAGTTATTGAATTCACGTAAGATAGTATATATTTACGCTTTAGAAACTCTCACTTCTAGTCAAGCAATCTCTCAATTATTTGATATATGTACCAAAAAAAACAAAAAATTAGTAAAATAGCTAATTTAAACGTTTGACATTGCTAAATAGTCGACGTTTGATAAATCTTAGATAAATAATCATAAATAATGATGTGGCCTAATATATAGAAGTGACTATTTATCTAAGATTTACATCTATAAATAAATGAAAATTGTTATTTAACTAATATTTATCAAACGTTGGCTATTTGGCAATGTTAAACGTTTAAATTGGCTATTTATCTAATGGATCCAAAAAAAATAAAGACTTCGTGAATAAATATCGCCGTCACAATATCAAAACACTAATCAATCTGTACAAAGTCAAAATTTATGCACACAAAACATAACTCCAAGCGAATTGAATTAACATAAGACTCAACCAATACATTAATTAAGACGTCTTGTAGGGTTTATGAATAATTTGCGAAAATCGAATCGGAAACAGGAAACTCACCAAATCCGAAGCAAATCAAAAATCACTGAATCTTCACCAACATGTTTTCCAACATCTTGCAAGAACGTTTTACCGGATCATAAAAAAATTGGACCCAATAGTAGTATACGATTTTAAACACAGATTAATGTCAGCCTCTTGATTATTTAATATAAATTTCATACCATAATAAATCACATATATCAGATGTCCAAATAAAAAAAAAACCACAAATCAAGTTTAATGATATAAACTATAAAAATAGAATATAATATGGATTGTCAACCCAGATACCAATTACAAACAAAAACTCCAAAAAAGAAATTGAAATTTTTACTTTTAGTCTACTGAAATTCACACCAAAAAAAAAAATTCAACATATAGCTTACATTTGATATCCATCAACTCTAAAACTGTCTACAGAATCAAATAACAAAGGCGACAACTTATTACCATATACATAATCATATATTTCTTATATTTTTTTCATGTGATTTGTAGTTCCTTTGGTTCTTCATGGATATGGGCCCTTAGGAATTCTCGGCGATGGAGGAAAATGGCTTTGTTTTGCATAGTCATCTCCATGACCGAGAAACGGATTATCGAGAGGGGAATTGCCGAAACTGCGATATTTAGAAGAAGAAAAAAAACCTTTAAAATGTAATAATATGTAAATAAAAGTACAATAATGAAGCTTATATGTTTCATATATATACATAATAATCAAGACAGTAAGAATAATCATGTAACACGCCCTCATCGAAATTTCGACTACAGAGAACATAAAAATAGACGGCGATGCTTCCATTAATTATAGACTTGAACGAAAAATGATATGGTCAAAATTCAAAAACTTTTATTTTAAAATTGTAGTACTTACGGCCGAGCAAAAGATGAATAAAAAAGAAGAGCGATATACAATAAGCTGAGAAGAAACCAAAATAGCCTCATCTCTCTCTATCTCTGATCTCTGGAAATTTAGTTTGAAAAAAAAGAAACCAAAATAGCCTCACCTCTCTCTATCTCTGATCTCTGATCTCTCCATTAATATTTTTTATATAATATTCCAGTAGTTAGGGTTGGAAAAGTCTTCGTAATGTAGCTGGCATGGCGATTTAATAAAAGCCTATTCGAGTATACAATACTCGGTGTTGGATAATCATAACTCAAAAATAAAAAATGGCCAAATAATCATACCTCACAAATAAAAAAATGTCCAAATATTACAGGTCTTATCTTATTTATCAACAGGTTGCAAGAGCCAACAGGAATGCCAATCATAGACATAAAATTTAATAACAAAGATCACAACTTATCATAATATATATAGACACATATATATTATTTTAATACTTAAAGTTTCATGTGTTCGGGCCATTAGTTATTCTCGGTGTAGGATTAAATTTCTATGAAATTATTCATGTCATAATTATCATAAAAGCATGTACTTTTACGTTTATATACTATGTAAAAATTAGAGTAATCACGTAAATTAATTTTTTTTTTCCTTTCAAATTAATTACACAGATTCTTCTAGTCAAAACACCAATCATCAATTTTAAAGTTTACTATATTCAATCCTCGGCTTATCATACGGACAATGACAGTGAAAATAGCTAAACAATTCCACCATTAGAAAAGTTTATACCAATCACTTTAATTTTTTAAACGTAACTTGTAATTTGAAACTTTGACTTTTGACTAAATGGTCAAGGGTTTCAATAAATAACGAAATAGTCAAAATTACTTATTTATTCCATTACCTAGATATAACTTCATCATAACAAAATGAAAAAAGAACCTAAACTCCTCTGTGGTAAACAACATTAATCTTTCTAAAAAATACTGGTGATACCATCATCCCAACAAAACACTAGATACATTTACCTAAGCCCTTGACAATCATACTGCCTATTGAAGAAATTCCCATGAAGGGCAACATCATATATAATATTTTTTTTATTAATTTTTTCTTTTTGCCTTGAGGCATTAATTATCCCAACTTAGTAGTATAACTAATGTAATTAATATAGCATGTAATTTAAGCGCAAAAAAAAAAATTAATCTTATATATGGTGTTGCACATCATAGGAATTTCTCCAATGACAATTGCGAGGGATTTTCCTTTACCCGAAAAAGTAAAGGCCAAACCCAAAACACTGGAAAAAGAGGATTATTGGGCCCGACCAAATAAGAGTTCAGACATCTTAAGGGAGCATGTCCGAATGAAACGTCAGAGTCAGGAGGAGAACATGACCTACCATCATCTTGACCTTTCATCAACGGGACCGCTCGATGATGGCGTCCTTTCCCCCCAACGGGGTCGTCCCTTCGACATGACCGTCTTGCGACGTTGCTTCCCCTCGACGGGAGTAGTCTAACCGCCTGACGACGACGCCCCTTCCCAGACGAGGTCATCCTTTCGACATGATCGCCCGATGACGTCGTCCCCCTCGACGGGTTCGTCCTTTTGACAGGACCGCCAGGCGACGTCGTTCTCCCTAGACGGAGTCTTCCCTTCGACAAGACCGCACGACAATGTCGTCCATTCAGCAAGACCGCCTGGCAACGACGCCCCTTCCCTCGACGGGGTCGTCGATTCCACAAGTCCGACCGGCGACAGCGTCGGCGCCCCCTCCTCGATGGGGTTGTACATTCGGTAAGACCGCCTGGCGATGACGCCCCTCCCTCCGACAGGGTCGTTCATTTGATAGGACCACCCGACGATGGCGTCCCCCTCGGCGGGGTCGTCCTTGCGTCAGGACGACCTAGAGATGGCGCCTCCCCCTCGATGAAGTCGTCACTTCCACAGGTCTATCCGGCGACGTCGACCCCCTTTGATGGGGTCGCCATTTCGACAAGACCGCTCGGCGACGGCGCCCCCACTCGACGAAAACGTCCCTTCAACGGGATCGCCCTATGAGGTCGTCCCTCTCGACGGGGTCGTCCCTTCAATATGACCGCTTGGCAACGTCACCCCTCTTCGACGGGGTCGTCCCTTCGACTAGACCGTGTGGCGTACGTAACTCCCCCAACGACAGGATCGCCCCTTCAACATAACCGCCCTTCCTTTCTATTGGACCACCCGGCGACGGCGCCATTCCTCGACAGGATCGTCCCTTCGATAGGACTAGATCGTCCCCTCGACTGGAACGCTTGGTGAAAACAAAGAAGCATGGCAAGCCGGCCCAAGAAACAAAGTGAAAAGCTCAAAGACTTAGCCGAGAGGCTGAAAAGAGGGAGCGAGGCTCACCTTCACCCCTGCAAAGGCAACGTCCATTCCATCTCAACAAACCAAGCTCGCCTTCAAACCCGCAAAAGACATAGCTCATTCAATCTAAACAAACCAAGCTCGTCTTCACCCCCCACAAAAGGTAACGCCCATTCAATCTCAACAAACTAGGCTCGCCCTTACCTCGCAAAAGACAACACACATTCCATCTCAACAAACCAGGCTCGCCTCCTCCCCCGCAGACAGCAACCGTCGTTCCATCTTAGGAGGCTTTCCTTCACCCCCAGACTCAGAGGGAACCCCCTAGTAAATGAAAATTTTATCCCAACTCATCACATCACTATAAATATGCCGACTTCTTCATTTGGAGGTAAGTTTTTCAAAACTTTAAAAACTTCTGCCTCTCTCTCACCTAAGAGTCTCTCTCTCTAGAATTTATAAGAGAGAACAACGGCTCCCACAACATACCACAATTGGGTTAATGTTGAGCGTCGGAGTGCGCGCTATAGGAAACCTCTCCGCGCCCCTATAGTTCACGTTTCTCACTTTTTTAGGCAACGAGTCATCGGAAACCTCTTTCCGGTACAGCGGATGCTCCAAGTTTGGAAATATCTTCCCCGTTCGACCACAGGGTCCGGCCCTAGACCAAACTGCAAACCGGTTTAAAGGTTGATCTATTCTCAGCCATTAACATTTTGATGCTAGAAGGAAAGGACACGAGAAACAACCACGAGATCCCACCAACAAATCCACTTTTCCAGGACTTTGAAGGATCGGCCACCTTAGGTATTCCTACTGAGCATGTGGAAGCTCACCCCCCTTTTTATTTCATTTCCCCTCACAGGTGGTGTACAGTGTGACTTCCGTGACGAACAGTGAGAGAAGCTGATCTGTAGGCTCAAGCTCACTTGTTTGGCCTCATTGTACACGTGGTGAGTTATATGTGAATTGCTTGACCATTTTGACTGATCAAATATTTACACGCATAAATTAACTGCAATGCCATATCAAAATATTGATTATTTATCTAAACGTTATTTAAAACTTACAAAATATTGAAGATTTAAGTAAAATTTATAAAACGTTGGCTAATTAAAAATTTATGTAGTTTTACGTGGCTAATTTACTAATTATTTTATAAAAATATGAATAATTTAACGAAAAATTCCGACTTTGACACGGAAATGTGGGTTTACGTATTAAAAATTCAAATAAAACTCACCCAAGATAACTCTGATTCTACCAACAAATATATATATATATATATATATATATATATATATATATATATATATATATAGTTAAGACTCACAAATATACATATATTGTGGGCATTTAACATAGCCAACATTTTATATGTTTATGTTTATTACATTACTTTGATTTATAGTTTAATTTGGTTTTTCTTCATTGTTCTGGACCAGTATGAATCGGCAGCGACGGATGAGATTCATTTTTTTCGTCATCTTTGCGGCCGTATTGATCACTGCGATATACAAAAACAAAATCTTTTTAAAATGTAATGAATAGAAAATAAAGTACATATGTGAATTTTTTTCACTTTTATATTAAATCAAAATAAGAGTAATTATGCGTCATTCTAAGGCACGAGCCAAAGAGAGGGCTTTTGTATAATATTTAGTATATTTGTTCACATACAAAAACTTTTATGGAAAATTAAAAAAATAACATATTTAAAGAGCAATATTTTTTAAATAGCAGCTATTTTAAATTCTTTCAAAAATGGCATTTTTTTTAATTGTAAACACTTATTGAAATTATTTTCTTTATAAATAAAACTAATAAACATAGTTAAATATAGAGCTCAAAGCAGTAATAAACTTTTCTAAAAATATATGTAAACATAATTAAAAAAAAAATGTTTATAACTTCAAAATGCTATTTACGTTATTGACATTTTAGACACGTGATGAACGCACCATCTAATTTCCAAATTATGCACATACAAAAAAGTACAGTTTTTTTTAGGGGGAAGCTTAAACCCCTTTGATTATTAGTTTACTCAAATTATGTTGATTAGCAATTTTTGAGATGAATGCCTCAATTCCTGCTGACCCTATAATCGACTTCGATTACAGAGTATCAAAATCAAAGATGATGTTTCTAGTAATTATATATACATAGAACTGAAAACTAACAATATAGTGCAAAATGAAGATAAACTTTAAATTGTTCACGTATGTAGGTTTGTAGTACTTACTAGCCAGCAAAAGATGAATGAAATAGAAGAACAACGTACATGAAGCTGAAAAGAAACCAAAATAGTCTCATATCTTCCTCTCTCTGGAAATCACAATAGAAATTTTGTCTGAAACTAGATCTATATTATTGATTAAACTCAACGCATTGTTTCTTTAATATATGGTATAAAAAAATTGGATCAAGTTTTACATGTGTCCCATTAGTAAGCTTTGTGAAAGTCTTCACATAATGTGATTGGTGCGGCGATTTAATAATAGTTTGTTTGAGCAACATATGATTATTTTAAAGTTTTGAGCAAATAGAAAATATAATTATTTTAAACTAAACCTTACACATCTAAAAAAAAAAGTCGTTGAAGAAATTTCTATTAACGTGTTATTTTTTATAACATTCAAGGACACATGGCGTGAACAAACTTGATCACATGTCTTATTTCGAAAAGTCACTTTTTTAGACCTCGAAAGAACCTTGACATCCGAGAGTTTCGGATGGTTTCAAATCGTTACAAAGGGTGAGTAATCAACTCTTTTATAGACGAGAGAGAGTATTTTGGGCCTTAAACCCGAAACGTCCATCAATTCGCGATTCTAAGGAGAGATTCGAGAGTGGTGGTGGAATCCGCTCGTTTAGAAGTCAGAGAAAGGGAGAACACTTTGCAGGCATTAGGTTTAAATATCCTTCGATCTTTGATTCTTATAAAAGATTTGAGTGTGAGATATTCTCAATATTAAGTGAAGAACATGATAATTAGATTTCTCAAGTTCTTGAACACTATTAGATATGAAATATAATTTAGCTTGATTTTAGCAATTATTTTGTAAAAAAAAAAATGTTTGAGAGAGAGAAAATTCAATTCTACTATTATATATAAAAAGCAAGTAGATTATTCCTCTTTTTGTTTTGAGATAAGAGAGATGATAAGAGTTGAATGCTTTTTCTCTTTCTTTTCTTTTTGGTGTGATGTTGTATGAGTGGAATGGCTTTTTTCTCTCTTTTTTTTTTAATCTCAAATGTGGTTTTATGAGAGAAAATAAAGTAGAAAATTTGGCATTAGTCTGCCTCGAAAGAGAATGAAATTACTCTCAAAATGGTGAAGTGATGGTATATTAATATTTATTGGATTTTGGAGTTATCTATATGGGTTAGTGGGCCTGGATCAAAATTAACCCACGAAAAATGGAGTTGGACTAGCAAAATTGGACCCGTGGGCGAATAGAAACCCATGTTGGGCGAGAAATCAAGGTAAATGGGCGAGTGGGCTTTGTAAGAAACCACGTGCATCGGTGAAAATCTTGGCGGGCGAGTGGAGCGCGTGGGAAGTCTGGGCAGCTTGGCTTTTGGGCCCGTTGTTTTGGGCTTTGGAAATCTGGCCCAACAATTCCTATAAACGAAGGGCAACACCACACTATATATGTGTGAGATCATAAGAGGGTATAGGAAAACACATCATTGCTCTTGGACTCTTATTTTACATGCTTGTACTAATTACGTTAACAGTATTGGTTTTCAGTTAATCTTTGTTGAGTTATACAGCCTGTTTAGCACACCATTAATAGGCCATTATCATTTAAATTAACAAATTAAATGAATTTGTGTGTTTTTTTTAGCAAAAACTTAGAAAACATTAAACTCATTTAAAAGGGTGTTTAAATGGCAATTTTTCCATTTTAATTCTACTATATAGGTGAATTAAACTCAATAAAATTTTCCACCATTTAGTATATTAGTTATTATGTATTAATGTTTTTCAAATATATTATTTAATTATGTATCTAATAATATAAATAAAAAATCAATATACTAATATTACATGAGCTTCAAATTAAGTTATATTTTTATAATTATAATTTATAACTGATTTATTTTTATTGAACAAAATATTATAAATTGTCATAAGAAATAAATTATCAATAATATAAAAATAATAATTATTTGTTTTATATAATATTATATTATTGAGAATCATTGAGTATATTAAAAAATGAATAAAACATATTAAATATTTATCTATAAATCACATATAATAAGTTAGATTAAAATACTTAACTTCATATTAACCAACATTTGATGATACTTTCACAGTTAAACTAATATTAATGTAATTAGTGATTTTTAAATAATATAATAAAATAAGATATAACAATTAAATGACTTCGTATATTTTTATTATAATAATACTAATTCATTTCAATTAATAATAGGGTAGTGTAGCTAAATAACTAAAATACATTGTACTCGACCTTTATGAAAGATTTTAAAAAATACCCATGAATCAAAATCAACTACATAAAATGTACGAGTATACTATTTCACACGCTGCTTTATTTAAACGGAAAAAATAAAAAAAATTATAATAAATATCATTTGTACATATTTTGCACTTTTTATTTGACATTAAACCTAATTTATTTAAATTGATTTGTATAACTTTGTTTAGTTTTGTTCATTGCTTTTAATTTGCACTTAAAACTTGTGTGGAAAACAAAATTAAAATGAATAATTGATTATCAAATATACGTGTATAAATTTGGGTAAAATAAAAATAACTAAGAAAAGTTGGGTATTTCACAATTTATAAATCTTAAGTGGCTTAATAAGTGTAATTTTTTTCAATAACATGAGTTTTAATTTTTACGTCACTGACATCATATACTGTTTGAATGATGATAACTGAACGCTAATTTATCAGTTTTTCGTTTGAATGATTTATTTCTTACGTAACTTCCCGAACGACATTTCAAATGACCAGTTTGAATGTCCAATTTATAATAGAACAGTTCGTATGAGATGGGCAGTTCAAATGATGTGCCAAACAGACACATAGTCATTTAACTCATTTTTTTATCATCTATGATGAGAACAACGTCAAATTCCATGTGGCTTTTCCTCATATAAGTGAAACATTTAACATATGATTTATACTAATTAAAGCTCTTACAACATATTCATTAATTTTTTTTTTACAAGCGTGGGTTTTAATCCCTAAATATTTCCAAATTCAGTTCAAGAGAAATAAAATAAAATCTTATAAATAGGTAGTGGTAGTTCGATTGTAGTTTTACGTGTGTATGTAAGTTATTGTTTGTTTGGATATTTTTTGGCATAGGTATGTTTGGAAAAACAAATTGTAATAGGGTTGGTCAAGCCAAAGCATCAAAAAGTTGTTCAAGCAACTTAAAACTGCAGCGTACTTGTGTATTTTCCGCCTGCGCGAAGTAAAAGAGGTAACTACACATTTTGTTTAGTTTTCTATTTTCATGGTATATAAGATCAAATTTGAAAAGTCCAACTTTACGAATTGTTCGCGAGAGATTAGTAAAGTCGATCATATAAAATCCACATAGGGTTTATTTGAGTGCCTTCCACTTTTCTATTTGGTAATTAACATCGCCTTAGCTCTGAGTTTGTCTCTCTATTCTGGAGATTTTCATCGATAACAAACTCTGAGCAACGCATAGATTTTGTACCATCGTACTAAATGTGAGAATGTGTTTTGTAGTTTGACGTGATGAGGGAGTTTCAAACCTAAGAGGAGCTTATGTTTGCAAAGAATTCAGAAGGTGTCAAAGACGAAGGTGTTTACGGATGGGAACTTATTCAGACTTAATATTCATGTACATTTGACGATTGATAGTGGATTGTTATTCACCCGGACATATCAATCCCTCTGAGTAGGTGGTTTTCACCGAACATGATTATCAATATTGTGTCTTTTATTGCTTTCGTTTATATGTATGTTTGATTGATCGCTAAAATTAGTAATCCTACTAAAATAAATCAATTATTCAGCAAGTAATCACAAAAATTTAGTTGAATAAGTAATTTCATTGTTGATAAGGATACAAATTCAAAAATGTAACGTTTACATCATACCTCTTATTTAATAACTACCAAGAGAGTTACTAACATTATTGCTAATTTCAAATATAACCCTTCATATAATTTAAATTTAATACTTATAAAATTCACAAAATAATATCATATCAAATATGTCTTTTAAATCATAGGACCGCAATAGTTCGAATCTATCCATTAGTCTTCGTGAGTATTTTGAAAAAGACTCGTGTATGTTAGAATAGTAATGTGCTTTTTGTTCTTGATTAGAAACATGCACAAAATGAACGTTTACTTGTATTTAATGGTGGATCATCTCGATTTAAATCTATATTATGTCTTGTATTTAGATATTATTCTCCCGTATTTTTTTTAGTGTTTCACCTAACTCTAATGAAACTTTGTGCAATTTTTTTTAAAAAAAAAGATACGTTCAAAAATAACTTATAGTGACATTGATGCTTCTGGTATACGCTTTTAAAGTTGGAGTTACTTATTTTCAGTTTGTCTACAGGATAAACCGAGAATATTAAATATAGTCAACTATAAAAATGATGCTTGGAGTCTCGACTAAGAGCTTGTGTTAAATTATACAAACAAAGATAATGATGCTTTTGTAAAAAAGAATTTGATGATTGGAGTAATTTTGGGTCTGACACGTGAAACTATATGTCGTAAATTATTGGAAGAAAATTTGATATTGTGAATTTTAGTCGTATAAGAAAGAAAAAAAAAAGGATATAACCCACTTAGCTACTTCATTCGTAGTCCATAACATGTGAATAGCTTTGAAATTTCACATAAATGTACGAAATGTCCAAGTTCATAGAGGAATACATTTTGGGGTCCCAAATCGTCGCAGTTAGAAGTGTATAGAAATATACATTTTATTATAAACGATCAATAATGAACGAATGTGATTATTAATCACACAAAATTCTTGGCCATAATTCAGCTTCTTCTTTTTTCTGCAAATTCAACTGAAGTTCTAACAAAAATTTCTTACATTATTGACAATGATACCCAAAATTGGACTAGCAAATATACATTTTAAATGACATATCTAGCAATTTAAAAAAAAATAAAAAAAATCAAACCTTAAATCACAAATCGAAGATATTCAAACAAAAATCCTTTTTTCATAACAAATTACAAGAACTATCATTTACCACTTAAAATTATAAAAAGAACAAAAGTTGAAGAAACAATTCAGTCAGCATATTCATGAAAGTAAAAATATCGGAATTTCACCGAATGTAGTAATGCATTAAAAATAGCTTACATTTCATCCGCGTTTGACAAAAAAAAAATCCGTTGAGTCAAATAAAGGCTACAACTTATTACCATATACATCATCCTATATTATTTTGTTCATATAAATCATAGTTTAATTGGACATTTTTTATGGGCTTCGGCTTAGGGCATCTCGGCGAAGGAGGCAATCGTATTTGTTTCATGTAAATATCTCCCACGCCATAGCTCGTAAGTAAGCAAAGTACAATTACACACACATGTATAAATATATAAGAGTCATTAATCTTGTAGCAAACTACTCAACTTCAATCACATAATATTGAACTCGGTGTTTTCAATAAGGAAAGACTTGAAAATGAACAACAATGTGCAAAACCTTATTCAATAACAACATTGTGTAAAAGAGTATTCGATAAATTTAAATAACTTGAAAATGAACAATATGTAGGTTGGTTCGTAGTTGTAGTAGTGCTTACCGGGCAGCAAAAGATGAATGAACCTGAAGAACAACGAACATCAAGCCAAAAAGAAACCAAAATAGTTTCATCTCTCTAATTGTTGAGACTTGAAGTTTTTAGGTGTTTCCAGGATTACTTAGTCTCTAAGTAATCGTTCTTTGTTTAAGCGAGTTGTGTTTAACTCAGTCTTTTTTGTTTATTGTTTTACCTTTTTTTCCTTGCTTTGGTTTTATAAGTAAGGCTAATCTGGTCTTTTGTTGTTGACCGGTATTAGTTAAATACTGTTTCATTGTATCAGAATCCTTCAATCAATTTTATTCTCAGTTTTCTTTTTTCCCAATTTCGTCTTCTTCATTTCATATCTCTCTGAAGCTAAGACGTAAAATGGTATCAGAGCAAATCTCGCTTCTCGTCTGATCTTAGCTTATCTCCGGCGAACCTTTCTCTCCTCAATCTCATCCTTGTTTCCTCGTCGATATTTTGTCAATGGCGAGCCATGGAAATTCAAGAGAAGATGAAACAGCCACATCGATCACTCAACGCAAATCAGCCACTGACGAAACCCTAGATCCGTTCTATCTTCATCACTCCGACTCCACTGGTATGATTCTTGTCACACAACTCATGAATGGAGACAATTATCCAACCTGGAGCCATTCGATGAGAATCGCTCTCGAAGTCAAGAACAAGATGGGTGTCGTTGACGAATCTATCGAGAAACCTACTGGAGATGATCTCAATCGCCTTGCATCATGGAAAAGGAACAACAACATTGTGATGGCATGGATTCTCAATTCCTACACGAAAGAAAATGCCTCGAGCGTCATCTACACTCAAACTGCGAGGGAGATTTGGAAGGATCTGGAAGAGAGGTTTGCGCAGAGCAGCGCACCAAGAATCTTCCAGTTCAGGCGTGAAATCATGAATCTGGTTAAAGATCAATCCTCTGTTGGCATCTACTACACAAAGCTGAAGACTCTTTGGGAAGAATTGCATAATTTTCAACCTCAGTGCACATGTACTTGTGGAGGATCAAAGAATCTGATTGACTTCATCCATAGTGAGTACACCATGAAGTTCCTCATGGGACTCAACGAAAGTTACACCACTGTCCGTGGTCAAGTCCTCCTGATGGATCATTTGCCTTCTATCAATAAAGTGTTTGCCATGGTAACACAAGAAGAGAAGCAAAGATCCCTCAGCTCGGAGGCAATCGCAGCCCAAGATTCCTCAACCTCTCTTGCAATGAATGTTCGGGATGATCAAAAGAAGAATAACAAGAAGGACCACCCTGTTTGTACTCACTACAAGATAGTTGGTCATACAGTGGATAAATGCTACAAGCTACATGGTTATCCACCTGGCTACAAGACAAGGTTCACTGGAAAAGCCAACGCTGCTGAAGGATCAACAACTAATCCAAATGGCAATCACGATTCAAGCAGCTTCAATCAAGCCAATCTCTCTCCGGATCAGATTCACCAGCTGATCAACATGCTCTCTAATCAGCTCACCTCTTCTACTTCATCCAGCAAATCAGGCGACATCAATATGACCACCTTCAACACAGGTTCTTGGTGTTATAAAAGTTCTTTATCAAGATCAAATTTTATTTGGATTCTAGACTCAGGTGCTACCAAACATATATGTGCACATAAATGTCTTTTTCAAAGTCTTAAGCCCTTACACAATTCCACTGTCACCTTACCAAACGACACGGTAATACCTGTTCATAATTGTAGTGATATCAATCTAGGCAATGATCTAGTCCTCGAGGATGTTCTCATGGTTCTTGGTTTCAAATTCAACCTTATTTCAGTCCATTATTTGACCTTAAACCCATCTATTGTTATCACTTTCTCAAATGATGGCTTTTTGATACAGGATACCAAGGGCTTGAAGACGATTGGCAAGGGTGATAAGAGGCAAGATCTATACGTGCTGAATGAAGAGCCCAACTATACAGTCAACAACCTAACTGCTCAAGTTTGGCACAATAGATTAGGCCACTTATCTTTTAAGAGATTAGAGTCTCTTAAACCCAAGTAGCTTATCTTTCTTGCAATAAATCTTTACCCTGCTCTATCTGTCCTTTAGCTAAGCAACATAGGTTGCCTTTTGTCTCTAATAACCATGTCTCTCATAATGTCTTTGACCTTATTCACTGTGACATTTGGGGACCTTACTCTGTTATATCTCATTCTGGTTACAAATTCTTCTTGACTCTTGTGGACGATCATAGTCGTTTTTGTTGGATTTACCTAATGAGAAATAAGTCTAATGTTCTTTCTCTTATACCTCGTTTTTGTGCTTATGTCTCTAACCAATTCTCAGTCACTATGAAGCAATTCAGATCTGATAATGCCAAGGAACTTGTTTTTGCTGATTTTTTTTCAAAACTTGGAATTGTGCACCAATATTCTTGTGTTGAGACTCCACAACAAAATTCAGTAGTGGAGAGGAAACATCAACACCTTCTCAATGTTGCACGTTCCCTTTATTTTCAGTCTCAAATTCCTATTGCTTACTGGACTGAATGTGTCTTGACTGCTATTTACTTGATCAATCGTACTTCGAGTCCTCTTCTTTATCATAAATGCCCCTATGAAATTCTTTATGGCAAAGAGGTTGACTACAATTTTCTACGTGTCTTTGGTTGCTTGACTTTTGCTTCTACTCTACATGTTCACAGGAGTAAGTTTCAACCTCGTGCACGTAAATGTGCTTTTATTGGTTACCCTCCAAGAGTGAAAGGATACAAGTTATTAGACTTGACCACTAGAGAGATTTTCATCTCTCGTGATGCTGTTTTTCATGAGCAAAATTTTTACATTTCAGGTGATCATTACAAGTCAAACTCATGTTGATCCTTTCCCTGATATAGTCATTGCAAGCACTAACATCATTCCTACAGATCACCTTGAAGACACTCTTCCAGAAGCACAACAACTTGTGGACACAACCTCTAATCAGGGCAATCTGAGCTCATCACCACAGACACATGCCAATGATGAGACCTTACATCACACGACAACCTTGCCTGCTGAGTCATCCAGATGCTCAACGAGGTCAAGAATGCCACCAACTCGTCTCAGGGATTACCATTGCAATCTTCTGCACATGTGTCCAGGTGTACACCTTCCATCCCCTTATCTATTGTCTCATGTTCTATCCTATGACAGTTTTTCAAACAAGTTTCAGTCTTATGTTTTATCCGTCATTGATCATTATGAGCCTCAATTCTACCATCAAGCTTGCGAACACCCAAACTGGGTGCAAGCATGAGGAATTGAAAGCCATGGATGATAACAAAACCTGGTCAATTGTGCATTTACCATCAGACAAAAAGGCAATTGGTTGTAGGTGGATATACACCAACAAATTTATATCTGATGGTACTCTAGCGAGGCATAAGGCACGCTTAGTGGCCAAAGGCTACAATCAGAAAGAATGGATAGACTTCATTGACACTTTCTCCCCAGTTGCAAAACTGGTCACTTTTAAGACTCTTCTTGCCTTAGCTGCTTCTCAATCTTGGTTTCTCAACCAGCTTGATATCAACAATGCTTTTTTGAACGGAGACCTTTTTGAAGAAGTTTATATGGATCTACCTCTAGGGTATTTGATTCAGGGGGAGCAATCAACTGATGGGATCAAGCGTGTGTGCAAACTGCACAAATCCATTTATGGCCTTAAACAGGCTTCTAGACAATGGAATATCACTTTTACTAATGCTATTGTATCTGCAGGTTTTACACAATCAAAGTGTGATTATTCCTTGTTCACTCGTGGGAGCGTGGAACTTCTTTCATTGCAGTTCTTCTTTATGTAGATGATATCATCCTTGCTAGTCCTACTGGTTCTTTAATTACTAGTGTCAAAGATTTTTTGCAATCTCAGTTTAAGTTGAAAGATCTTGGTCCCTTGAAATACTTCCTTGGTCTTGAGATTGCTAGGTCTGCAAACGGTATTGTTCTCAATCAGAGACAATACGCTTTACAGTTGCTTAAGGATTATGGTTTTTTAGATTCTAAACCCATGTCTACTCCCATGAATCCGAGACATAGTCTGAATTCTTCTGATGGTGTTCTCTTACTTGATCCCACACATTATACAAGTCTTATTGGCAGACTGTTATACTTGACTATATCTCGACCAGACATTACATATTCTGTAAATGCTTTAAGCCAATTTTTACAAGCTCCACGTGATCTTCATTTACAGGCGGCACATCACCTACTCCGGTATATAAAGAGATCTCCTGGATTGGGACTTTTCTATCCTTCTTCATCCTCCACTCAGCTTAAGGGATTCTCTGATGCGGATTGGGCTACATGCAGTGATACAAGACGATCTGTGACAGGCTTTTGTGTGTTTTTAGGCGATGCCCTCATTTCGTGGAAGTCAAAGAAGCAGACCACAGTTTCGAGGTCTTCAGCGGAGTCAGAATACAGAGCTCTTGGTACGACCACAAGTGAACTCTTATGGCTCAAACAGCTTCTACTTGACCTGAGGATTGCATCGACTAGTCCGAATGTATTGTTTCGTGATAATCAAGCTGCTTCACACATCGCCTCAAATCATGCCTTCCATGAACGAACAAAACATATCGAGATTGATTTGTATTTTGTTCGTGAGCATTTACAGCGCGGTGACTTGAAGTTGCTTCCAGTTCGGACTCACCACCAGTTGGAAGATGTTTTTACTAAACCTCTACCAGCGCCAAGCCTAAATTCTATCATGTCCAAGCTGTTCCTCAAGGACCTTTTTCGTCCACCTAGAGAGGGAGTGTTGAGACTTGAAGTTTTTAGGTGTTTCCAGGATTACTTAGTCTCTAAGTAATCGTTCTTTGTTTAAGCGAGTTGTGTTTAACTCGGTCTTTTTTGTTTATTGTTTTACCTTTTTGTCCTTGCTTTGGTTTTATAAGTAAGGCTAATCTGGTCTTTTGTTGTTGACCGGTATTAGTTAAATACGGTTTCATTGTATCAGAATCATTCAATCAATTTTATTCTCAGTTTTCTTTTTTCCAAATTTTGTCTTCTTCATTTCTTATCTCTCTGAAGCTAAGATGTAAAACTAATCTCTACGACCCTGGACCCGATTGCAATAGAAATTTAGTTTGAAACCATATTTATATAAGGCCTATTGTTGAATAAACCTAAAGTATTTTTTTGAAATGTGGTATAAAATGATTGGACAAGGTTTATATATATATATATATATATTAGGATTTGTGAAAGTCTTCCTGATGTTGTTGGTGTGGCGACTTAAAAAAAAGTTTTTCTTTGAGCAATAACTTACTCGAATTTCAAATGTTTTATCTAAGATTTATCAAATATTGGCGCTATTTAACAATATCAAATATTTAAATTAGCTATTTTCTTAATTTTCTATTGATTAAATGGTACATATATATCCCCTTCGCTTATTTTAGTTGACTTTTACATTGAATTTAACAAAATGACAAAAACAGCCTTGACTAAAGAAATGAAAAAATAAATAAATAATAATTCAATCACATGTTCTTCTCCTCTTTAATCTTCTTCCTTCTTTCATCTTCTTATCTCTTCTTAACCATATACAAAACTCTTTTCACTTAACTTATGGACAAGTCTTTAACTATTTCATTTTTTTTTCCTTTTCTTGAGATAATCACTTATGCTAAGGACAAGCTATTTCATTTTTTCCTATACTTGTGGTGGTGTTTTTAAGGGACATGCATATGTTTACTTCATAAAACTATGCCAAAGGCTTAGAGCTCTCTTTATCCAAAGTAAATTGTTTGGCTCTCCATAGTTGAAATCTAGCTCTATCACGTTCGGGCGTGAAGAACGGGACCTAAATATTTCTGCCGTAAAAATATCAACATCTGCACCATTAACAAAATTGAAAATTGAAAAGAAAAATATATAAAATTACTAATTCTCAATTGTTTTTAATTTGCTGGTTCGTTTTTAGTTTGGGCAACACGGTACCAAGGGTGTTTTCATCATCTTGTTAAAATTCCCTGTAACAATCACTGAAACTATTCATAAGGGGGTAATTTTTTCACAGCTTATCAAACACAAAAGCCAAATTGACACAAAATTGAAAACAAGAGGGAGATATGTGAAAGACATCAAAACACAAGGTAACGATGAACCATTTCAAGAAATCTCAGGGAGTACTTACCCGAACAAAAAATTGTTATTTGTAATAACCCAACTACACGCCTAATCAGCTAACTCTAAACCTCCCTCGCCTCGCCTCACCTCGTGCCACATCAGCAGTCTTTCTGTCCGAGGAGAGAAAGAAAACATATGAAACACACAAATATACATTTATACAAACGAAACAAAGAATGTTTTTCTTACCCCTCGCTTGCGACGTGGCAGCGCCTCCGTGGAGAATCCGACGATCAACAATGTCGGCCAAGAGAAGGAGCGGGATCTTGATCTCCCAAGACTCCGTGATGGTCGAATCCACTGCGGCTCGGACCATCGTCAACCTGTGGACTACATTGTAGCCTTCGTAGACGAGCCACGATGTGTGAAAGTGATCTGAGTCTGAGCCTGCTTTGACCACTTCCGCGTAGGAAGTAGTTGAGAATTTTTCTTTCAGAAGTTGATTCCTCGGTCGAGACGAACTCAAAATTAATCGTTCCGAGATCTTTCACATCACTTTATATATATTCTTATTAATTTAAATAAATTTGTTAGACCATTTCTCGAGATTCATTTGCAACAAATGAAATTTGTTTCTCGAAACTCTTTATTATTTCCGAATTTACAATACAAGTAATACAAAAGCATGTACTTTATATATATATATATATATATATATATATATATATATATATCTCTCTCTCTCTCTCTCTCTCTTCTTGATGTTCATGGATTGGAACGTGAACGCCTCTTAGGAGCCGGAGGAGATTGTTTGGACGGTCATCTTCGGCCCCACCGGGAGAATTAAGGACTTCCATGTTCCGACTGTCAAACTCCGTGAAATTATCATACATGAAATATCGTGTGTATATATACACACATATATGTGTGTGTGTGTGTGTGTGTGTGTGTGTATGAATCTTAAAAGCGCATGTGTGTATATATATATACACTTACCCGCGGATGGCGATTGAAGAATAGAATAGAAGGTTGAAGGAGATCATCAATGTTATAAGAAACCAAAGTAGTCTGATCATCTCGTTTTTCCTTTCAGATCTAATATTGGAGAGAGTTGACCAATACTCAACACAGCATAAGTAAACTTGGCCATATAATATAGAGGTGGAATCTTTTAATAACTAATGTCATTGCCAATATACTTAATTAACATCTCCTTTAATGTGGGGTATGCTATTTTTTTTAACAATATCAAAAAGGGAATAGAAAAACACAACGTTTGCCAATTTGTGAGACTTGACTTGAGACTTTTCTAGGTCATTAAGAATTGAGTTTGACTTTGAACTTTGAAGTAACTAACGAAATTTTATTAAAACGATGTACGAACATAAATTGAAAAATACTTCTTTAATTTGTAATGCTATAAAGAAAGCGTGTTTTATTTAGAGGCGAACTTAAAACTAAACAAAAAAGGATCAAATTTATAGACTATTTCTATGATTTGTATTATAAACAAAGAAAATACACACATCCTCCTATTGATATTATATAGGGATGATAATTTAGTCTGGACACGAAACACGAAACGGTTACTACACAATTTAAAGCGGATTTGAATCTCAATAAATAGTCGATTCTTAATATAGTCGAACACGCTAACACGAATAAATAATTAGTCAAAACAACACGATTACGGTAACACGATTAAAATCCGATTAACACGATTATTGAATAGTCGACACGAAACACGATTACGACCCGCACGAATATGACCCAATTAATAGATGACGAGTAATAGCACGATTACGACCCAGTTAAACACGATTAATATTATATATGTAAAATTAAAAATTTATAACTATAAACATAAAATCAATATTCGATCAATTAGTTGTTTTCAATTACTGATTTAACTAGTATGTCTAATGGGTGTTCTCATAATCACAATTTATAATCACAATAACAATAGTCTCGTGATAACATATCGTATTCCATTTTATTTTATTTCAATTAAATTCAATTTATATCGAACAATTACAATTCACATACACAATAACAATAATCTCATAATAACGTTTTGTATTCAATTTTATTTTATTTCATTTCAATTCATATCGAACAATCACAATTCACAATAACAATAATCTCGTAATAACATATCATATTCAATTTTATTTTATTTCAATTCATATCGAACAATAACAATTCACATTTCATAATCACAATAACAATAGTCTAGCTAATAATAATGTACCATATTGAATTTTATTTTATTTCAAATCAATTCAATTCATATCGAACAATCACAATTCACAATCACAATATCAATAGTCTAATAATAACATATCATATTCAATTTTATTTGATTTCAATTCAATTCATATCGAACAATCACAATTCACAATTACAATATCAATAGTCTAATAATAACGTATCATATTCAATTTTATTAAATTTCAATTAAATTCAATTCAATTCATGTCGAACAATCACAATTCACAATCACAATAACAATAGTCTCATAATAACATACCATATTCAATTTTATTTTATTTCGATTCAATCCATATCGAACAATCACAATTCACAATTCACATACACAATAACAATAGTCTCATAATAACGTTTCGTATTCAAATTTATTTTATTTCAATTCAATTTTATTCAATTAAATATCGAACAATCACAATCAGAATTCAAATTATCCTAAAAAATTATTAATTCATTTTACCTTACCGATGTTATTTTTTATGTAATTAACAAACTATTAATATTTCATATAATTATAAACTTCTATTATTATTTCATGTAACTATGAATTTTTAGATTAATATTAAAATATTGTATCCCTCCATAACACTCCCTCATTTTTTTCAATGAAATTTCAATCTAATATTTTAATTTTGTTTTACCTCTTTCCCTCTCTTTTCCAATTGATATTTGGCTAATTTTTTGTTTGAAAAAAAAAATAAACAAATAAGTCTGAGCATTTAAAAAAGTACAACACGTCATTGTCGTTAAAAGTCATTGTCATTATACATTGCAACTTGCAACAGAGTTTGAAATAGGGAAAGAAAGAAAATTAGGGATATCAATATCACCGATTTAGGAGAGACGATTACAGAGACTTAAAAAAAATAGAGATAAGTTGTAACAGACAGAAAGATCAGGTCGTTTGCAATGATCACTGAAGGGCCTAGCTTTGCGGGGTTTGTTGTTCGCAACGCGAGTTGCTAGGCTTTCGTCACATGTGGTGAGAGCAAACGAGTCTGAGCTCGGAATGGAGTTCGCATTGGGTTGACTTCCTCCAAACATGATTTTCCTTCTACTTTCTTTATGTCTGACCGCGGAGAGATGGTAGTGGTTTCGTACTGATAATTCATCCTCTAACCTCGTCGAGGTCCTTGTTGAGTCCGGATAAGAGCTTGAATACCGTTTGGTATCCACGATCATGCGGTAGAGCTTTGCGTTCTCATGGCAGATCTATTGGTGATGTTCGTAGAGATCGATCTTCTGCCATAGATGTGTGAGTGAACTGAAGAAATGAGTAACATACATCTCTCCTTGACGTAGGTCGTGGAGATTATTCTCAGTTTCAAACAGCTCGGACACTCTTCTGAATTGGAGAATATTTCTCCAGCACCTTGCTAGATTTTTGCCGTTGTGGAGTAAAGAAGGAAGGTTTCCTCGATTTCAGGGTTCATGGAGTTTATGAGCCAAGACATCACCATGTTATTTTCAGTCTTCCAACTTTTGAAAGCCGGATCTTCACACTTCAGAGCTATAGCCACGCCGGTGAGATAGTCGTCCTTACTTCGCCCAGAGATGAACATGAGCACAGATTGTGACCACTGAAAAAAATTGTGGTCATTGAGTTTGTGACTCGTGGGGAGAATTGATCGGAACTTGACTGAGTGGGCATGGTTTGAGTAGTGATCGAAGTGGTGTTAAGGGGAAATGAGTTTTCGAATGAGTTCATGGTGTTTGAATTTCTGGGCTCTAATACCATGTAGAAATTTAGAGAGGAAAAGATTAAGAAATATTTTCTACTTGTGCATTGGAAGAATAAAGACAATCTAGGAAATATACAAATATGGGAAATAGGAAATACAACTTTCAATGAGATAGTGCAACTTCCAAGAGATAGTGCAACTTCCAAGAACTTGTGTTTTCAACACTATGTAAGCTAATACAATAGAAGGGTTTTTGTGTTTTGAGTAGCTTCAAAGGTGAGACACAAACATAGCCTAGTCAACCATTATCCCATAATTTGGACTATTTCTATTATATGTATTATAAACACTGGGAATACACACGTACTCCTATTGATATTGTACAATTCTCTAGTTTTGTACATGGTCTTACTAATTCATCATTTCTTATCGTCTTGATGAGAACACTGTCAAATGCGTTGTTTTCCTAATGACTTGATGGGTCATTTAAAATACAATTTCTACTAATTTAAGCTACTACACATATTTATTATTTTTATAAGCATATGCTTAAATCTCTTATAATCATTCTCAAATTCAAATCAAGAGAAATAAGACCAAAACCTTAATAGAAAAAGTGATACTAGGCCCATAATATTGAATTAACAACCTAAATAGGCGGCAGTAGCTCAATTGTAATTTGACTTGGGTGTGTAAGTTCTTGTTGATAAGGATACAGTAATATAATCATTAGATAATTACTAATAATTATTGTTAATTTCAAATTTTGTTTTACATCAAATAAAAATTAGAACTCATCATACCAAATACTTTCCTAAGTTACAAAGTTTCAATAAATAGGAAAATATTAGTACTTATGAATTATGATACTATCAAAATCTGAGTCCCAAAACGATAATAAGAACGGTAACAATATTTCGATATTTGGTTTCAATTACAAGATTCACATTCAAAGCAATTTAAAGTGACATTAATGCTTTGGTATACGCTCTTATAAAAGTTATAAAAGTTGGAGTTCGCTAGATATATAGCGTTATAAATATAATAATAATGTTATATAGCCAATTTTTCGTTAATTGTAATAATAATGTTACTTATCACTAACAAAGATTGGCTATTTATCCATTCACAAACTTTTGATAAACTTTGGATGGATTAGTTACTTCGAAATTTAATATAAAATATACTTAAAATAATTGTTGTACAAATTCAGAATAAGAAATTAGAGTACATGTGGACCATTTCGATATGCCAAAATTTAACCAAATTTTGTACAAATATAGAAGGTAGAATTTGAAAATTACCTAAAATCAAGACGATTAGGAATACATGTACTAGTTTTACATGTGAAAAAAAAAAAGTAAATTATTTTGAAACGAAAAGACCAAATCACTTTAAACTACACATATATAAAGTATAATTTTTTAATTATTTTATTTTATAAAATACTCAACGGTGTCACCGTATTTGAGTTAATTTCTGATTGGCAAACTGGTAACGGAATTACAATATCTGGAAAGGTTGTAATAAGACCCGACTTTTGTACGCGTCAGATTTTGAAAGCCCTCTGCAATGCTTTTTTTTTCATTTGATTATCAGGTTGTTCTTCTACAGCCATTCTCGTGATAAAGAGTTGTGTTATAACTTATAACCTGAAGAGTATGTTATATCAATGATTGGTTGTTGAGCTCTGTGAACTTATTTCCCTGCCAGTTGATTTACACAGAAGCTTCATATGTGTGAATCACACCAATGATTAATGAAGTTATAAGTAACTCAGAATATCATTCAGAAACTGACTCTCAAATCCTCTCTTTTTAAGGAAGAGAAGAAAGAAAGCATAAAAAATATACAAGAGCCAAGCCAGCTCACTAAACAACTATGAAAACGGATTAAAAACATAGAATTGCATAACATCGCATGAGCTCATTTAAAATCTGTTTTTATTTTTATTTTCTGTGGATAGAGAAATATGAAGAGTGTAATAATATTAATAACTACCTACCTTATCTGAAACCAAAAATGGGAGTTATGTTTCTATTGGGTAACTACAATAACTATTTACCACACAGACAAGAACAGAAAATCTTCAAATCACCACTTCCATGGCCACTAAATTTCCTTCCCTCTTTTTCATTTCCTCTCCAAGAACTACATATTCATTACAATACAACCTCGTCGACACCAAATTTATCACGATCACAGTTCACATCAAACAAACTAAACTTGCAAAACTTTTTTATATCAGAGATTCAAACCCGAAAAAAAAAAGAACAAGAAGTTTGTTTCTTTTCTGTTTTTTTTTTTCTTTTTTTTTTTTTTTTTCCGAAACATCAAACATTGCACTTGCATTGCCGTGACTGATGATAAAAATACAAAAAAAACTAAGAAATTACCATGGATTTCACTTCACCATTACGAGAAGCCCTTGCCGAGCTTCTGAATCGCGGAGAACATCTTCCTCCGAGACCCGACAGCGTTGATTCCCATGTCCTTGAGATCCTCCAGAGTCAGCATCGGAAGAACTTCGTCGTCAACCTCGTGGATTTCAAACACCGGAGCGTATCTACTCAGCCCCAATCCGTTCAGCCAAACCCTAACTCCGTCCTCTCCGTGTCCGTTGCCGATCCACTCCCTCGCCTCAGTGTCTGACGGCGCAGAGAGAACATCCACTCCGTCGCGGTGGTTATGGCGGTCGGAGATCCTCGAGTGTCTCCGAGCGTAGACATTTTCCCTCTCCTCGTCCATGGAGTTCGCCGGACTGTCGGAGTTTTCTCCTCCTCCATCGACATCGTCGTCGTTGTTCTCGTCAGCGTCGTCTCCGCCGCTGAATTTCTCGTCTCCGTCGCCGGACTTGGCTGAGGAGATCCAATTCGATCGGACTCTCTTCGCGGCGGCTAATCCTCCTCCTCCTCCGCCGCCGCCGCGTTTTCTGACCGAAGATTCTTTGGAGATTCCGTGCCTCCAGCTTCCGATCGCCATCGCCTCCAGATTCCCCTCCCTCTCTCTCTCCTCTGACTCTAGGGTTTCGCTGAAGTTGACCATGGACCGAGTCTTGGAAGAGGCTTTTGCCGCGGCGGTGGTGGATTCTCTCCCCGCTCGATTCTCGACGGAGATTCCTCCGATTCCTCCGCCGCCGTGGCTCTGGTTGGTCTTCCATGGCTTGGGAGCGCGGCGAGAGTGGGAATCAAAAGTCTGGTCGCCGCCGAGATCGCCTAATCGGACGCTAGGGCGTCTCTGGCGCTTCGTCGCGCCTAGGGTTTCGGAGGAGGTCACGGGAAGGAATCCGGCGGAGATTGTGGCGGCGCCGGGGAGGATTGCGCCGGCGGAGACGGCGGTGCTCGCCGCGGCGGCTGATCCGTTGCCGTTGATCTGGACCGTCGTCGATTCAGGTGGTTGAAGCTCTGCCATTGTTTTCTTTAATGGAATCTCCTTGAAACGAAAGGAAAGGATTGGTACGTTTTCTTTTTCCTTTCTTTTTTTGGATTTTTAGAAAGAGTGAAGTCTTGAAGAGATTGATAAGAGAGAGAAAGAAAAGAGAAGTGAAGTGAAATGGGAAGAGAAGGGTTTTCGGATATTGACGCGTGTCTGATTTATTAGGGTGTGTGTTTTTCTTGTTCTTCGTAATAATAATAAAAAATAAATACTTTTATGTTAGGGACAATTAAATTAGTAATTCAATTTCTTTTTTAAATAGTCAAAATTTTGTAAATCAAAATAAATTAAATTAATTGTTTCATTTCATCTAATTTATTTCGGTCAAACAGATTTTTTTTCAATAAAATAAAATTCTAACTGAAACATTAAACAAAATTAAAAATAGCTAATTACAACTTATCTCTCATTCTTACCAATCAATTATTCTTCCAACGTCTTATCGCTTTCATCATCAGTCTTTTCCCATGTCTAAAACTAAAACTAGCAAAGAAAGCAAAAAGAAGTTTCTGATTGTTTCTAAAACGTTGTCTATATTTTAAACGAATATAGTTTATGGGCTTGTTTTGATTTCGCTAAAGCATGCTTTTTCGCAGTTAAATTATGGAAAAAAAAAAGCTAGTTGTAGTTGAATAATAAATTTTCAAGAAGAGTACGATGCAATTTTGTTTTACCATAATCAATTGCAGATTGATGAGAAATATATAATTAAAGAGAAAACTAGTCAACGAATAATCCCACGATTCTTCAACAGTAAGTTTCTCATCACTAATGAGTCATGATCCCCATCCTTTATATATATGTAATCCATTTTTTTTTAGTAATAAGAATAATCGTTAGTGCTCATTGAAATCTTCATTTTTAATCATCACACAACATGAAGATAATTTTTAGACCACATTACATTTGTTTAGTGTGGAAATTAGGAAAAAAAAAAAAAAATTAGATGCCACAAGAAATATGCTTCTTTATCTTGATGTCGCAGTTGGTTTTTCATTCTATTATTGGTAAGCTAAAGACACGTATTTAATAGAATTTAGAATCCCTATATGCTCTTATCAAATGAAGTAGCTTGGAACATTTTATTTTTTTTCCCACATTTGAGAACGCGAATGGAATTACGCGTCCATTATGTTTGTGGGGTCATTCGTCGATTGAGATTTGGCTTGTTTGGGATTTGTGTCCAAGTGAAGAGAAAGCTCAGTAGCCACATTAATGAAACGTCCTCTGTACTAAACTAAACAATGGACGGTCGTGCATTAATAACTCGAAGTTTATTATGAATTTATAAATAAATAAATGAAAACGAACTTGTACAATTATCTTCATCATTCTACTTGTTTGTTGGTACAGAAACAAACATGTTAATCAAGAACAAAACCTTGAATGTTTACTTAGGAAGAAGATAGAGGATAATTTCCCCAATGAAAAAAGCAGAACTCCATAAATAGAATTATGATGTAATGCTATTCATTTTGTGTATAAATTATACTAAATATTAATATATTATTTTAATCTAATTAAATATGCATAATTTATTAAACTCTAACTAGTTCAGTTAAAATCATTAAAGTAAATATATTTGAAATTAATTCTATTATTTCAAACATTGATATGATAAATGTTTGTTTAGTTTTAAAAAGAATTAATAATTTGTGTAAATTAATTTGGAGAAATTTTTATATTTTTATATTTTTGTATTATAAAATGATATAATTAATGTTGAACTAATTAAAAAAATTATTAATTTTTTTTATTAAATTAGAAGTTGGCACATGTTTTTTCATCCAATTTAATGGATGAAGTACTTACCACGCATCTAAAACGCAACATTAAGTATTATTGCCGACACAAAAAAGAATGAATATAAGTATCATTTTCGATAAACATTAAATATTTTTACCGCCATTAATCCTTCAATCAATTAGCACTTAATATCACCGCGTCTTACAAGCTCAAGTTGCGAGATTTAATCCATAAATATATTTTGTTTGTTCTGAAGAACAAAAGTGATATACAATTTTGAGAGAGAGAGATGATTAGTATCGTCCCCAGATGCATATTTCACACATGTATTTATATTTTTAGGTGTGTATCTGTGTATGTATGCATATTTGTATTATACGTATTTTATGTTAATGTGTGTGTATATATATATATATATATATATATATATATACATATATATATATATATATATATATATATATACATGGATTCGTGTTTTATATGCAACTTGTGTTTGTCTATACATATTTGTGAAAAATAATATAACACTTTTTGGTTTTGTTTGAAGGAAAAAAAAATGTAATATACAGCAATATTTCGATAAGTTTTGTAACAGTTTCAAAAATATAAATCCTAAATATAGTCACCAAGCTTATGTTTAAGGGAAAAAAAAAAAAAAAAAAAAAAAAAAAAAAAAAAAAAAGTGTTGTCAAACTCAATCAGTCGAGAGATAATTTACTGGTACGCAGCTTCACCTCCTCAAAATGTAGAGCTTGTTACATTACATGGAAGTTTCTAAAAACTGTTATCATATACCACAAAACAAACCATTATAAAGTATCAGAAAAATAGATTGTTTTTTTCTCTGAAACAACCATATCCGTACTCTGTTTTAGGTTGGTTTTCCCTTTGTTGGCAAATCCTAAACACCAGACTTGTTTCACTTGAGCTTATCTTGGATTCTTATACACCCAATGTCAGTGTGCAGATAGCAAAAAGTTAGATATTATTTTTGCTAAACATGTATCAAAAGTATAGGTCTACTAGGGAAAGTGGTTTTTTCCCATAATAACTGATTTTCATCCATTCATTTCAAACTGGTAAATAGCCACCAATTGGGGTTTGTAAATGTAACAAACGGAATCACACAACGAAGATGGCAAAATCTTTTACTCAAACAGCAACAATTACATGTTGTGTTTAATTCGGCTGGCTACGCTTGTGCAGCAAATTACAGATCTCCTTCATGAATTAAACTGAAAGAAAAAAGACCTAAAATACTAAGAAACTAGATCTTAACCAATTTAAAGTGTAGAGATACCTATTGCACTCTTTAAAATAAGATGGGCCAAAACAAATCATTATGATTTTTCCGGCAACGCTCGAGGTCTCCATAGCCCCACTCTGTACTTGTGTGTGTATTTCAGAATCAGCTTCCTCTGTAACACGCAGATCAAACAAGATTCTCAGTAACAAGTAAACCAGTTCTAGTAGAACATGAACTTAAGTAGATAAACTCTTCTAAAAACCAATGTTCCATTCTCATAAGAGAAAATAGCTCGAGAAGAGAGTTTATGACACTGGTATGACTTATGATTGATGATGCACTATTCAAGAAGGACTGATGAACCTTTTATTTTAGTTCTAAAGTGCTAACACAGAAACCGTAGTAGAAACCATAAAAAATAGATTAGCTATCAAAAGAATACGAGTAATCTGAGCAATCTATTTATATATGAAATCAAAATAAATAAATAGAACCTATGCAATCTGTAAGGTTGGCAGGTAGGAATTAAAATAATAGAACTATAAACTTAGCAATCTATTTAATTTGGTTAATATTTCCCTTAATTCATCTTGCTTCTCCACAAATAAACGCTTATAGCATCATTCCACAAGTAGAAGCTGATTTTCAACCGAGAGATAAACATATAAAAGATGTAGAAAACTAGTCTAACATGTCGAGTTTAACTTTTCGGAAAATCAATGTTAAAACTTTTCTACAGCACAAATAGTCTATAGCTCATATAATTTTACAGGTACAGGCCATTCCTAAATAGCAATCAATGTGAGTTTACGAGGTTTAACGGTATTCGCTGAGTTTAATTATCCCGCCCTACTTAAGTATTTAGACCCAAAAGACTTACATGCTTGCAGGGAATTCCGAGCTTCTTGAGCTTCATAGTGCGAGTGAGAAGAAATTTCTGAAAATCTCCAATCTCTGATTCGAGCTTGGTCACATGAGTTTCAACTCCATTGCCTACTCCTTTCAAAAACTCGGGTATTCCAACTTTCACTGCAACAAAACAATATATAGTAAAGCTTTTTGCCGACACTTGATTTGCAAACAGCTTATGAACTTTATAAAATTATGTTGATAAATTTCTCACTCTAGAACTAAATAGATGTGAATCGAACGAATCAAATTCAATAGCTGCCAAATGAAGTCAGCAACGATTACCAGATCAAACGAAAACTAGAACAGCACAGCTTCTTCACTAGCCATGTCATTCCCAAAAGAAATAAATCTCGAAATAGAAATTCGCTGTTTCGATTTTCTACGGAAATAAATAAACAAATAACGCCATAAAAGATAAAAACCCTAAAGTCAGAAATATTGCATACATTCATAAGCGATTCTTTTGGAGAAGAATCTTGAGAAACCAGGCGTGAAATGGCTCGAAACGATTGAAGCTTTGTTGAAGAGCATTTGATTCCAAGCCATCTTCTTCGTTAATCAGAGAATCAACCTCGCAGGCTTCTTGTCAATTTTTATTTTATTTTTTAATCAGAGGTTTCTTCTCAGTCGCTACGACGTTTTGGGGGGGTTTTTTCGTTCTATACGACGTCGTTTAGAATATGTATTCGAAATAGCACCAGCAAGCAAGCTATATTTATATTTTCACCCCGTTTCTTTATAATGTTTTTAAAATAGGGAATATTGCAGTATCCCTACAATTTTTACTTGCAAATCTTTTCAGTCTTTTTTTCATCAATTCACGACTTATTGGTACACAAACTTTCCAAGTTTTTTTAACTTTGTATGTATAAGAAAATTAATGATTCTTCTTTATTTATTTAAACAAAAAAAACTAGCTCAATATTCTTCTCCAGCTAATCTATACATTTGTATATGAAATTCTGATTAGACGCACAGATAAGATGTCGCACACAATGTGTTGACAATGTGTCCGACAACTTACTTGAGCACATATTATGGATAAATAACAAAACAGTGCAGTAAACAAAGTACACACGATATGGTTACCCAGTTCGGTGAAACACACCTACATCTGGGGGCACGCTGCCAGTGGAAAGGTTTTTCACTATCTTGTAGTCAATAGTACACACAAGGTTTATATCTGATTACAATCAACAAATCAATAAACCTAGAGACTATTACCACCAGTTATCACCTATTCAGGGACTCCCCCTGAATTTGAGCTCCGTCTCAATTCCACCCTTCGAGCAACCTCCTGGCTCGGATGACCTTTAGTCTTCAGCTGTACGTAAACCTTCAATCACAAGAACACAAAACCCAACTCTCACAGACACTCAATCTTTGTGGAATAGTGTTTGAGAGAAAACACCGCTTATCACCAAAACACACAGTCTCCCAGTCCGCCGGTCTTGCACGTCTAAGAGCTCTGAGTGTTTGATGAAAAACGTCAAAGCTGCTAAGGGAGAGCGAATGGCTTTTATAGCAGCTGTACAATCCTGGAAGGTATCTCGGGTTTCCTTACCCGGCCTCAAGTGAATATCACAAAGTAAAGACTCCAGTGAGGCGAATATTGTGCAATGAAGATAGTAACAGCGAGATATCTTGAAATGAAGGCAGAAGCAAGAAGATATCTCGAAGTAATGACAGCAGCAAGGCAATATTTCTTAATCAATTCACCAGCGAGGCAATCTGTCAAAAACAGGAGACTTGCCTGTAAAAGAGTCTGCACACAGGAGGAAAGATGTCATACCAAAAGAGGAAACATGACGACCGACATCTTTCCACACATCTTGCACTAAAAAATAAAGCCAATAAATAACGTATCAACAATCTCCCCCTTTGGCTATTTTTTAGGCAAGCACTTCCAAGACCAGTTCTCATACAAGCGTCATGACCAGCGAAGAGAGTAAAAAAAATGACCTTATGACGCCTCTCCCCCTGATTGCCTCAAAATAATACCAAAGGCAATGATAGACCAACACAGAGGGAGGAACAACAGCCTGTAAAGGAATGAGAACTAGAACAACAACATATCATTAATCAGCAAAAGTACGAGAAAACTGTCTTACAAAACATCCAGAGAGAACACTCAGTCTGAAACACAATCAACAGTAGCGAAGAAAACCAACAAAAAGATGTCTAAGAGGAAGTTAGATGTTACAGACCAGAACAAATAAACATCAACTAGAGGGATTAGAAACATCGTTGGTATGACCTTCAGGACCCTGTGAGTCGCTACTGACATCATCCTCTGTATCTTCATCATCAGAACCAGCAGAAGGACTCGGCTGAGAGGTAGATGCACCAACAGTGGTAGAGGAAGGAGTCATGATAGAGATAAGTCGCTCACAAGCGGTCTTCCTTCGAGTAGAGATGTCAATGATTTCCTTGAGAGCAGCAACTTCTTCCAACAGGCCTTTGAGAATATCGCTCTTGGTATTTTCCGGCAGGGGAGCAACTTTGATGGTACGACCAAGAGAGACAGAAGTTGCGACAGAAGGCATAACAAGATCTCTGGCATGTTTCCCTTCAAATAACTTAGGACTGAAAGAGAGTTCACTGGGAGGTTTACCTGTAATGTCATCAGCCCTTAGTAGATCTCTCTTCTGAGCCACTAGCATACCTGACAAGAGAGAGGGGAAGCCAATAGGAAGCTTCACGGCATAGGACTTAGCATGCTTGGCCAGGTGGTTGAACACAAACTCCCCAAAGTCGAAAGACGCCCGGGTGCCAATCTGATAAATGAGGCATGGCAGGTCAGACTTGATGCTTGAACCGTGAGAGGAAGGGGCCCAATTTGCAATACCAATTCTGTACAGAACCAAGTATTTCGCCGAGAGATCTGAGGAAGGCAGAGAACCCTTAGAAGGCCAGGTCTTCTTCTCATCGTTAGTGAGCTCTTTGGCAATCACATCCAAGGAGGGGAGCCGATCGACAGTGACAATTTTTCCTCTTCCCGGATACTCGTTGATGGCAGTGGAGGAGAAATTGACTATGCACTCTTTCACCAGTTTAGGATAATAGGGCCCGATTCCAGAGACAGTTTTGCCGAGTTGAGCATCGGACAAAAGTTCCATGATCACATCAATCTTCAGGGCTTCCTTAGACAGTTCCTTTTCCGGAAAAATAGATATGTGATAGACGTACCTCCATTTTCTGACGCGGTCTTCCTCATGAAAGGAGACATTATCCAGAGGGGCGGCGGGAACATCCTTGGGAAGCTTTTGACCTCCAACAGACTTCCTGGAGATGTGGGACACGAACTCAGGACGGGTATCTTCATCTTCCTCCTCAATATCCTTCAGAACATCTGGAATTGGCTCCTCAACAGTTTTTCCCTTCAGCTTTTTCTTGTTCAAAATCATCTTCACGGGTTTCTTCATCTTCTTCTTAGCAAGGATGGGAGTGGCAGCAGCACTTTCTTCCACCACCTTTCTTTTCTTCTTTCTCTTCTCCGACAGAAGAGTGGCAAGGCACACGTCGTCATCTTTCTGAACCTTCTCTTTCAGAGAAGCAAGAATATCCTTTTCAACATCCTGAACTTGTTTAGTCGTTCCTTCTTGCCCCGGAGAAAATGTTGGCACATCTTTCGCGACCTCTTGACTAAAACCCAACATGCCTCCAACGGCATTCACAGGAATAGGCTCTTGAGCATGGGGAAGCGAATTCCTATCCCTAGGAATATCAGTTGGGGTGACAGAGGCTACAGGATTACCTTGAACAATCTGGTGAGAGCTTTCGATGGGAGATCCACCGGTGAGGGTTTCTCCTTCTGGAGCATCATCATCTTTTCTTCCTTCATCAGACGAACTGCTGGAGCTTACATCTCTTGTAATATCGGTGATCGAGAGAGCGGCTTTCTTGAGCATGGCGCTTCTGACGGCGGAGAGGGATGGATTCTCAGGGGGAACTGATGACCCAGCGATTGCACCTCCGGCCTGACCATCGGCGCGTTCACTGGGGTGTAGTCCCCGTACCCTAACCCCGTGCATGTTGCTTTCAGCGTCCGGTTTCCTTGTCGCGACATTTTTCTTTTTCATTGTGGCTTTCACTTTTCTCTGATGGAGTGGTTGTGCTGATCCCGCTTCTGGTGCCAACCATTTTGAATAGAATTTTTAGAAAACTGTCACACAGGTAACCGTCGAAAAGGGTAAGCGAGCAAATATGGGAATCAAGGCTCAAGAACAGCGAAGAAAAACAGAAAATTTCAAAATTTGAACACGAGGTAACTTCCCTTTCTTTCTCGAGGAAAACGACGTCGTGATATAAAGTGGGCCTTGATCAATCTTAGGCCCAGAGAAACAACACTTGGCACTTTAGCCCTGCAAAACAGTCGAATGAGCCAACCAGATAAATGGGCCCATGAGAGAACTTTCACAAAAGGAATGTGAACAAGAATCAGAGAGGGGTCAACACAGATGATAAGACCAAAACTCCATCCGATAAACAGTAATTGCTATTGATCAATAACGCATAAACCAAGAGAGGATCTGAGACTTTCAAACCGGTTAGCATCCAAAGCCTTGGTGAAAATATCTGCAAGCTGTTTTTCGGTGTGAATGTATTCGAGTTTGATCTTCTTTTCTTCTACAAGATATCGAATGAAATGATGTCTGATCTCTATATGCTTGGTCTTACTGTGTTGAACAGGATTCTTTGAGATGTTGATTGCGCTAATGTTGTCGCAGAACAATGTCATGACATCTTGTCCAACATTATATTCAGTTAGCATCTGCTTCATCCAGAGAAGCTGAGTGCAACTACTCCCAGCGGCGATGTATTCAGCTTCAGCTGTGGATAATGAAACACAGTTCTGCTTCTTGCTGAACCAGGAGATGAGATTGTTTCCAAGGTAGAAACATCCACCAGAGGTACTTTTTCTATCAACCGTGCTACCTGCCCAGTCAGCATCACAGTATCTCACAAGCGTGGAGGAAGCATCACAGTATCTCACAAGCGTGGAGGAAGTATCATTAAGTATATAAGAGGCCAAAGTTGATAGTTCCTGAGATGTACCTTATGATTCGTTTGGCTTGAGCCAGATGACTAGCTTTGGGATTGGCTTGATATCGCGCACACACGCCTACAGAGTATGGTATGTCTGGTCGGCTGGCAGTAAGGTAAAGAAAACTGCCAATAATACTCCTGTAGAGGCTTTGATCAACAGATTCTCCATGCTCATCATTAGAGAGTTTGATGTGAGTAGCGGCAGGGGTCCGCTTGTGAGAAGAATTTTCCAAACCAAACTTCTTCACCAAGTTTTTGGCATACTTACTTTGAGAGATAAAGATACCATCATTCATTTGTTTGATCTGAAAACCCAGAAAGTAGTTTAACTCACAGACCATACTCATCTCAAATTCAGACTGCATTTGTCGGACAAAAAGGTCCACCATCTTGTTAGACATTCCTCCAAAGACGATATCATCAACATAAATCTGAGCTATCATGAGATTGTCATTCTCCTTTTTTCACGAACAAGGTCTTGTCAACTCCACCCCGGGTATAACCATTCTGCATAAGGAACTGTGTCAGTCTCTCATACCATGCACGAGGAGCTTGCTTAAGGCCGTAGAGAGCTTTTTCTGAGTTTATAGATATGCTGTGAAGAGCTAGGATCTGTAAACCATTTTGGTTGTGCTACATAGACTTCCTCATTCAGGTACCCATTGAGGAAAGCACTCTTAACATCCATCTGGTAAAGCTTGAAGTGCAGGTGACAAGAGATGTCCAGCAGGAGTCTGATAGCTTCAAGTCTCGCAACAGGGGCAAAGGTTTCATCAAAGTCTACGCCTTCCACCTGTGAATAGCCCTGCGCCACAAGTCTAGCTTTGTTCCGAGTTATATTACCATGTTCATCAGATTTATTCTTAAAAATTCACTTAGTTCCAATGACATTCACATTGTCAGGTTTAGGAACTAGCTCCCAGACTTCATTTCTTTCAAATTGAACAAGTTCTTCTTGCATAGCATTAACCCAGTATTCATCATCAATAGCCTCATTAACATTCTTCCGTTCAATCTTAGAGACAAAATAGAGATTACCAATCATCTCCCGATAGTTAACCGGAGGTTTTGGACGAGTCTTTATTCCTTCACTGATTTCGCCAATCACCTCGTGAGCAGGATGATTTTTCTGGATTCTTCTGGAAGGAATTCGTTGTTCAGTTTCAGGAGGAGATCCTTCATCTGGAATAATGTCGATCACTTTGTCATGAGCACCAGTCCTGACATTTTGGTTTCCAGAAGAGATGTCGTCCAACGAGTTTTCAGCATCTGTCCTGACATCTGTGTTACCAGGAAAAATTTCATCCTCATCATTAGTACTGTTAGTAACATCATGATCATCGTTTACCACCACATTTATGGATTCCATCATAGTCTTAGTACGTTTGTTAAAAACACGATAGGAACGATTATTTCTAGAATATCCAAGAAATATACCTTCATCACTTTTCGGGTCAAATTTACGCCGAGGATCTCTGTCAGCAAGTATATAACAAATAACACCAAAGACATGAAAGTATTTCACATTCGGCTTTCTCCTTCTCCATATTTCATAATGAGTGATGGAAGTACCTGGACGAATAGTAACTCTATTGTGAATATGGCAGGCAGTATTGAGAGCTTCAGCCCAGAAATGTGGTGGAATATCTTTGGCCAACATCATCACTCTAGCCATCTCTTGGAGGGTTCGATTTTTTCTTTCAACAATTCCATTTTGTTGTGGTGTGATTGGAGCAGAGAATTCATGGGCTATCCCTTCTTCAGTACAAAACTTAGCAAAGCTCATGTTCTCAAATTCCCTCCCATGATCACTCCGAATTCTGATCACTTTGCCGATGCTCTCTCCTTTTTCTCTCTGAACCTTCTTACATAGAGCTTCAAAAACAGCAAAAGTGTCAGATTTCTCACGAATAAAATCAACCCAAGTGTACCTGGAGTAGTCATCCACACACACAAACAAGTATCTCTTCCCTCCAAGACTCTCGACCTGCATCGGTCCCATCAGATCCATGTGAAGAAGTTCCAGAACACGAGATGTGGTAAGATGTTGCACCATCTTGTGAGACTTCTTGACCTGTTTCCCAATCTGGCATTCACCACAGATTTTTCCTTCAATAATCTTCAAATTTGGGACACCGATGATGGCTTTCTCAGAGACAATTTTCTGCATGCTTCTGAGATTCAGGTGACCAAGCTTTTGGTGTCACCGCTTGGTTTCGTCAGCTTTGATCAGGAGGCAATTGTTGTTTGGTACGGGTGACCACATGTAGCAGTTGTCACGTGATCTGGTTCCTCGCATAAGTTCATCTTGTTCCTCATTAATCACCACACACTTATCACGAGTAAAATTGACACATAAGTTTAGATCACAAAGCTGACTAATACTGATAAGATTAGCAGTAAGTCCTTCTACCAACAACGCCTCAGTCAAGCAAGACATACCAGGATAGTTTAACTGACATTTACCCACAATTTTGGCTTTTACTCCATCTCCAAAGGTAACATGACAGTTAGAATAGGGTTTCACGTTGGTCAGGAAGGTGTGATCACCTGTCATGTGACGAGAGCAACCACTGTCGAAATACCAGTCACTCCCGGTGGATGCACTCAGAGATGTGTAAGCAATATTGGCATGATAGGACGTATTTTTCACTCTCCATTCCAGCCGAGTAGAAGGTTGTTGACGAGGTAGGACATTCCTGTAACTGGACTTTTGCTGACGGACATTTCTTCCGTATAAACGATAGCAAAAAGGTCGAATATGACCCTTTCTACCACAATAATGGCATACCCAACGAGGTCTGTTGACTAGAGACCTGATTGGTCCAGAGAGATGAGTCTGAGGAAAAACATGTGTATTGTCATTACCAGATGGTTGAGGCATGTTTCGCGACATCTGGCCAGTCTGCTTTTGGGGAACGAACATAGTCTGGGATGATGAAGCTCCACGGGTATATCCAAGCCCCTTCATGTTCTTCGCAGGTTTGCCAATGGTGAGGATTTTGTCCAGGCTGTCAGTCCCAGAGTTCAGCATTCTGACTTATTTAGTCATTTGATCAAGTTCCTCATTCAGCCGACATACTTCCTTCTTCAGATCCACAATCGTCTCTAGAAGCCTTGCCTTATCTTCAGTCAGAGTAAGAATGAGAGCACTCTGTTTGTCGAGAATCTGAGATTCCTCAACCCATTTGGTGTGCAAGGTATTGTATGCTTCATTCATAGCATCGTCATATAGTTCTTCATCAAAAACATATTTCTGAGAGCATTCACCAAATTCATTAGTGGACTCATGAGTATGGACAGATACAGTAAAGGCTACAAAGTTACTTATCTAATCTGATTCGCTATCTTCATCTTCTTCATCCGAGAGAGTAGCGTTGAATCCTCTTTTCTGTTTCTTGAGGAAGTTGGAACACTCCTTTGAATATGTCTGAAACCTTCACATTTGTGGCACTGAATGCTTTTGCCTTTGCCAGATCGTTCACCACTTTTACTATTCCTGTGAGGATTAGCATTCTTCTGGAATCGTTGTTGGAAATTGTCCTTGACATCTTGCAAGACATTTTTCTCATTCATCTGGTTGAGTCTTTTCATGACCCTGCTATAATTTTTTGCAAGCATAGCTATAGTATCGTCAATATCATTGTCGGAGTCTGAGTATACCTGTTCCTTTTGTTCATGAACAGAGCTTTTGAGGGCCATCCCTCTGTGTTTCTTTTCCACCTTAGGAAGGGAGAGCTCAAAAGTCATGAGGGATCCCATAAGCTCGTCGAACTTTAACGTCTTTAGGTCATGAACTTCCTCAATTGCCGTGATTTTCATTTTGAACCTAGGGCTCAAGGCTCTCAGGGTTTTTCGAACAAGATCTTCGTCGGTCATTGGTTTCCCGAGAGAATATGATTCATTGGCAAGATCACGGATGCGAACGTTGAACTCAGCAACAGATTCATCCTCGAGCATCATGAGGGCTTCAAAATTGGTTGTGAGATATTGAAGCTTTTGCTCACGGACCTTTGTAGTTCCTTCATAGGCAACAGCGAGGATTTCCCAGGCCTCTTTGGCACTAGTGCATGTATTTATCAACCTGAAAACATCTTTATCGACTCCATTAAATATAGCATTAAGAGCACGAGAGTTACCAAGGGCCGCCTCATCTTCAGTGGGGGTCCAGTTCTTTTCGGGTTTTGTGCCAGTACGGGCCCCTTTGTCATCAATAGTCACAGGAGCTTCCCACCCGTGTATCACAGCTTTCCAAGTTCGGCTATCAAGGGACTTCATGAATGCGGTCATGCGTGTCTTCCAATAACCATAGTTGGTTCCGTCGAGTACTGGAGGGCGATTGACAGAACCTCCCTCTCGGGAACTATCCATAATAGGTAATCAGAAAAAAAAATCCAGGAAACCACCAAAAAGATCAAGGCGCCTGCTCTGATACTAATTGAAATTCTGATTAGACGCACAGACAAGATGTCGCACACAATGTGTTGACAATGTGTCCGACAACTTACTTGAGCACAGATTATGGATAAACAACAAAACAGTGCAGTAAACAAAGTACACACGATATGGTTACCCAGCTCGGTGAAACACACCTACATCTGGGGGCACGCTGCCAGTGGAAAGGTTTTTCACTATCTTGTAGTCAATAGTACACACAAGGTTTATATCTGATTACAATCAACAAATCAATAAACCTAGAGACTATTACCACCAGTGATCACCTAATCAGAGACTCCCCCTGAATTTGAGCTCCGTTTCAATTCCACCTTTCGAGCAACCTCCTGACTAGGATGACCTTTAGTCTTCAGCTGATGAGAAATATATAACTAAAGAGAAAACTTGGTAAAGAATAATCCCAGGATTCTTCAACAGTAAATTTTTCATCACTCGTGATCCCCATTCTTTATATTTATATGTAAATCCAATACTTTAGTAGAATAATCGCTAGTGCTCATTGAAATCAAAATTCATCTTCACCCAATATGAAGATAATTCTCAGACCACGTTACATTTGTTTAGTGTGGAAATTATAAATATTAGATCCCCGTAAAAATATGCTTCTTTGTCTTGGTGTCGCAGTTTTTTATTATTATTATTATATTATTGGTAGGTTAAAGACACGTCTTCAATAGAATTTAGAATCCCATATGCTCTTATCAAATGAAGTAGATTGGAACAATTTTTTTTCCCCACATTTGAGAATGCGAAAGGAATTGCGCCAATAAATTTGTGGGGTCATTCGTCGACTAAGATTTGGCTTTGCTTGGGATTTGTGTCCAAGTGAAGAGAATAGATAGCTCATCATACTGTTGTAACTATCATTATGTGTGACATCTCTTTAGAAAAACAATAAAATAACAGAATATAAAGTACCCTCTGCTTATCCAGCTGTACTATCATTTTGGGGGGAAAAAATTGATGTCTATATCTAAAGATTCTAAACATATTACAACTAACAAGAGAAGGCACAATTGAAAGAATAGTGTGTGATAGTGATATGACATACTCTAGTCTAGACATACAAACATCTTCAATTCTCAGCCTACGTTTTTTTTTTCTTTGATGCATCGAATAGGTATACAGAGTTAAAGAAAAACTAATTCTGACCTTTTTTTTTGTTTCGTATTAACTTTTTAAGGCCTTTTTAGCTCGTTGGAACAGTGCATAGCATTCCATGCTCGGGATTATGTTCCAAAGGGTACATAGTTGTGCCTCCGCAATATTTCTGATGGTCGGTCGCTTCCTTTCTGATGTTTCCGATGCGCTTCCTTTGAGATTGTTTCTTTACAATTGAACAAGCGCTAAGTGGATCTCTAGATCCTCCTCCGATCCTCCTTTACATTCGGAAAAGAATTAAACAAAAACATCAGGTAACTGATAGTCTACCTCTACCCAACAATAAAATAAAATAAAAACCAGAGAATCTTTGACTGTGTGGAAATATGTATCGTATATGAGGCCTCACGGAATTTTTACATGAATCAATAAAAAAAAAACTGCCTATTTCGATGAGTATTTTGGTTACCTTAGAATTTTCTCTGCTGCGATTCTGGCGGCTCTAATTGTACTGGGGTCCGGTACCCATTTCACAACACGATTTGGATCAATTCGCATTGGAGAATGAATTCTGATAAGCTAATGAGTCGGAACAAAAAAACGTCAAAGTTAGCACAATATCAATGTATAAATGCAAAATTAGATGCTCTATTGTCTAACTAGCCTAGCCTTTTTTATATTTATATACAAAGAGACATGTCTAATAGGCACCCGAGGACTTACACCTAAGCACTCCATCAACTGGTAGTAAGCCCTTCCATGCAAAGGAGTATGGCCTTGGCGAGATTCCGAGAAATATCTGGTCCTGAAAAATGTGATCAACAATTGCCTCTTATCAAAATTATAAACGCCGTATTTGTGAGAAGTTTTTCCAAATAAATAGCTGGTAGAAATGGCAACTCTTACCATTCTTTATAGCCAGGGTCCACTGTGAAACCATACATATCAACCGAGTCACAAATAGAGAGAGCAAACTCAAGAGCCTTGAGCCCGGTTCCTTTGGCTGCAGAACCAAACGAAGCGCCCAGCATAAGATACACCGGGTTTGTAATTGGGATTTCCTGCATAAAATAAACCCAAAATACTAATAAATAAATAAACAGGAAAGTAGCAAGACAGGAAACACTATATTTTTCAAATGAATGCATGGCAGGTCAAATGACTCCGGTTTCTGCGTATATACATACAAGTACGGGTATCTTCGTACAAAATGCTGTATTACTTCACATTTAAGTATTTAACCAACAATTGTCATAGTGATAAATTAAGATCTCCAAACAGCATAACAGCTTACTAAACGAGACTAGAAGAGATTATAGACAAACCCGAATCATTTTACTCATAATGTCATGTATAGTTGTTTTTACTATCAACGCCTCCTTCCTCAATTCTGCATAATTCAGCCCGTGTAATTAGCCGATTTATAAAATGTATTTTGAGATAATAAAACGACGTGGTCCATTTATTACCATCCAACTCTACAACTTTATCAAGAGCTTTGGCAGAACCTCTGTTGAGGAGACGAAATGTACTTTTTCTACCCACGTACTCAGTGTAGTTCTGCAAAGTAATAATAGAAAAACAGAAATATGAGTGCCGAGCAAGGAAGTACATAAAGCATCGGAACTTGCAAAGACAAAGGATAGCATTAGCCTCACCTGGATTGGTGCACCGTTTTCTCTAAAAACAGCATCGTAAGTATCAATCTCCCTTCCGAATTTTGTTTTCAAAAGATCTCCGGAATTCCCAATAACGGCACAACGGCCAAATTGCCGTGGAACATATGGAGGTGTTTCAGGGAGGACAAGTGAGACCTTCTCTATGCAAATGCGTCTATCCTTGCAGCGGTTTCTGCAACAAAATAAATGAACTATATGAAACTGACATTGCATATAAAAGTACAAACTACACTAGAATGACATTGCATATTTCTGTAATGGTTGAATCAAACCAATATAGTACAACCAATCTATCGCGTATTACTTACAAATTTTGTCCTTTATTAATCCTACGCCAAGCATAATCCTCCCAACCATTTGGCAGAGCATCAATGAACTCACGTGTCAGTACGGTTGTACTATTACGAACCTGGCCAACCAACAGACTGAATAACAAATCAATTGAAAATCATAAAACTAAATCTTTAACGATAAAGACTAAAAGAGCTAGACATTTCCGAACTAGCTATTGAAATTTAATGACATGAAACAAAATCAACCAGAAATGAGTTCATCCAATGTGCCTATGATGTCTAAGTAACATTCCAGTAAACAAGTATGCAATAGGATGAACTTCATAGGGAAAACCGACCTGTTCCCATGTAGCCACAGCTTCGCAGATGTTAAAATCATACGACACACCTTCAAGTTCACCGGTTTTAGGATCCTTCTGATTATATATGAATCAAAAGCACACATTATTTCAGAGATGGAGACCAATCATATCGTAACATTTGAACCGAATCACAATCAGTAAAATATAACCAATACTATGCCGGATTTACCCCAAAAACAAAAACTAAAAACCTAAAAACTAAATATAAGAATATCATAAATCTGTTCTACACAACTTACAAGCACACAACATTATTAGAATCGTGTACGGAAGACATAGCTCACCCATTTGGGAATGGTGTCACTAGGAAACTTCATTGTCACTTCACAATAGTCTTTGCCACTAAAAGCTTGCATACCAAGTCCATTAGCACTCTGCATAATTACAATACATAAGCAAATAAAAACTTAAAAAAAAAAAAATGCATACATATTTTCTTGTAGCATAGACATGAGAACATCGATCACAGTTCACCTTGGAAGCTATCAACCAGTTAAACTATAATGATCATTTCGGTGAACTAAATCACGAACTCTAGACCTAAAATCCTAACAAAGAAATAAATTTCAAGCAAATAGAAAAATTCTCCACAGAAAAACTCACCACGCACTTTTGGAAACCTGAATGCAAAGACCTCAAAGCTTCCGAATCCTCGTCCGAGAGCGAGAATCTCTCATCTGTTGACCAGGCAATGATTAATAAAGCAAAATTGACATCTATAAACGACAAATGCCACATATACGTATACATATAGATATACAGAACCACACAGTATACATACGAATGGTTGAGACACCGACGATGTAGATGAATAGAGCCGCGAATCCAGATGTCATGGAGACCACGAACGCTAGTTGCAAAAGCCTCATTTCCCGCCAATTTAGACAGATTCGACAGTCAATGAGAAATCGTACGGACCTGAGTTTTTTTTTTTTGGCGGAGATCTAAAGCTATTTTCCCTAATTGCTTTGGTTTTTGCCTCCGGATCTGAGAGAAACAGTGTGTAAAGTCACTCGAGAGAATTACAAACAGTGAAGGACTAGAAGAGATCGCTGTTGCAGAACCGAGCTCTGCAAGAAAGAAGAAGACGTTTGATCAGTTGGGCCATAGCCCAATCATATGAGATTTAAATGCGCCGTAGTTTTTATCTTATTGGGCCGTAGATTACTATATAGAAATTTTCTTATTAAAAAATTAATAAAAATTATAGATCTAAGGGATTATTCCTATGACCTCCACAATGATTTTGGACCAAAATCAAATAAGTTCAATTTAATCCTAAACTATGACTATCTATTTTCTTTAAGTACAAAAATACCCTCAATAACTCACTGTGACTTTTTATTGATATTAATACAAATAAGTTCCAATGTTTATTGACATTAATTTTAAAAAAAAAAAAAAGGACCAAACAAAATCCATAACAACTCAGTTACACACGGCAAAAAAAAAAACAGCATACACGGTCAAGTCTCACGGCCAAGTCCAAAAATCAGCAAATCCATGGTTAATTCATCCAAAATTCGAAAACAGCTCAAATCAACAATCCCAAGCATAATTCCAAACACAAAATTGACTCACAATATCAACAATTCTCAAGATTATCAAAACCCCCAATTTCTAATGAACATACCCTGATTTTTCGGCCAAAATAATCAAAATAATCTCCGACGCTGAAGCTCCTGGGAACGACGGTCATGGCCGCCGAAGAGCAGCCCATGGCCATCCCGGCTGCGGCGACCTCGAAGTGTCCGCCGGAACAGCCCGCCATGGATTCCGCGTAGAATTTCTGTGGGTTTTAAAGTTAAAAAATCAAAGAAAAAACGATTCTCGGGATTCTGGATAATTTTGAAAAGTTTCTGAATATTTCTGGGTTTTCGTTGAAGATTTATTGACGTTGATGTCAATAAATATGCATATTTATTGACATCAATGTCAATAAATCTTCAAATGAATTTTCCAGAATCGTTGAAGATAAATCTTCAACGAAAACCCAGAAACGTTGAAGATTTATTGACATTAATGTCAATAAAAATGCATATTTATTGACATTAATGTCAATAAATCTTCAACGTTTCTGGGTTTTCGTTGAAGATTTGATTCTGGATAATTTTGAAAAGTTTCTGAAAATTTCAGGGTTTTCGTTGAAGATTTATTTACATTAATGTCAATAAAAATGCATATTTATTGACATTAATGTCAATAAATCTTCAACGAAAACCCAGAAATTTTCAGATTTTTCTTACCCAATTCCTGTGAAATTCACTATCCTCGGTGGGTTCTCTTCCTTTCCCGGCGTTCGCTTCCCGGTCGGTCTCCACGGCGACGCTCGGCGTTCTCGTCTCCTCGGTGGGTTCTCTTCCTCTTCCTCCGCGAGCTCAACTCCGTCTCACTCTCACTCTCTCTCTCTCTCTCCCGAATTCTCGTTCTTCTTCTTCCTCGCTCAACTCGGCGACAAAGCACGAGAACCCCAAACTAATTTTAGGGGTTTGAAACCCCCGTGATAAGCCTCGACGGAGTTCTTCTTCTTTTGGACGCAAGAGAGAGAGAGAGAGAGAGAGAGAGAGAGAGAGAGAGAGAGAGAGAGAGATTTTGAACGAAGAAGAAGAAGAAGAAAAGAAACGCAGAAGAAGAAAAGAAATAAAGGATAAAAAAACAATGAGAAAAAATTGAAAGAAATAAAAGGATAAAAACGTAATTGTGTAAAAAAGCAAGTCATGTTTTTGGATTAAATTAGAGATATTGGATTTTGGTCCAAAACTATTGTAAAAGTCATAGTTTAGGAATAATCCCTAGATCTAATGTCACAGTATTTCAAATAAAATTGTAAACAACAACAAAGAAAATAAATAGATAAAAATTTAAGAATGAAAAATACGATATTCTAGAAAATGCTTTTAAAATTAGGCTTAATAGCCTAACAAAAATATTCATGTTTTGGAAATAGCCAACGTTTGCAAATTTTTAGAAAAATAGCCAAACAGCTTAGGTGTCATAAGTGATAGCTAATAAAAATTATTTTAATGACCATAATTTTTAAAATTTGTCACTTTCGCTCCTAGTTTTAAATTCGTCGTTTTTTCTCTCCTACTTTCTTTCCTACATTTTTTTCCATAAAAACTTCAAAAATTCATATATATCTCATACGTACTCGAAATTGAGTGATTCTAAATCCTACGGATTCGTAACGCCAAGATCTCCAAAAATAGATCCATTGTGTTTGATGAAAAATCATATTTAATGCGTCATGTTTACGTGTTTTTTTAATGACTTTTATTTTTGAAAATTTTCAGTTATTTCCATATCTAAGGCGCTATAACGTGATTTTTCTACATCTATATCATTAAAAATTATTTTTCATCCAACACAATGAATCTATTTTTTAAGATCTCGGCGCCACGAATCCGTAGAATTTGGAATCACTCAATTTCGAGTTCATATGAGATAGATATGGATTTTTGAAGTTTTGATAAAAAAAAATATTTGAAAAAAATAGGAGAGATAAAGTGACGAATTCAAAACAAAGAGAGAGAAAGTGATGAATCTAGAAAAAAAAATGACTAAATTAATTTAGGGATACATTTGGAATTTTAACTCATTACCCCAACTGCCAATTCATACATTTGACTATTTTCCCATAATTTTCTAAACGTTGGCTAAATTCCAAACGTTAAAATTAAGATGACTTAGTTAGTTACAAATTTCTTAAAATAATGTAGCTCAAATACAAATGAAAAATAAGGCTAAATCAAACAAATCTTTTTGTGCTTTAACCAATATTTTTTTTTTCTACTTTGACGATGAATTTGTTATTTTTCAACTGACTGTTGATCTATCCCAATAGAAAAAATTAATGGTACAAATAAATATCAATTTGAATCTTATTGATTAGTAAAATGGTCAAATTTATGTTTCCAAAAAATTTTTGACAATTAGGATTAAATTTTTTGACGATTATTATAAACAATTTATCACTTTTAAAAAAATTAATCTTGAGGTCAAACAAAATTTTGAAACCAAATTAATGTACATTTTGATTATTTCACTAATTAAGATAAATCATGACTATTTTACAAATTAAAGATTGACTATTTAGTTACATCGCTCATCTCAATATCTAGTTCCTGACTTTGGGTAGGCGACCCTAAACTCAAAATAATTTTGTTATATATGTATTTGCCTTTCTATTATTACAATACAAAGTTTACAAACTCATCAAAGGACACTTATCTGTCGGTAAGAACTAAGAACACTTTGATAAGACAAACATAATAATACCCACGTCTCAATGTTTGAAATAATGATTTTTACTCTCAAGTCTGGTCCAGAAATGCCCTCTACTAGCAGTAAAATTAGCTACATCTTTTATCATCCTTTTTAACCATGTACATTATTAAAAAAAATTTACAGAGATCTAAAACAAATAAAGAAATAACTCTATGCCCTACTGTCCTGTATTTCTCATAAAATGTCCTTATCATTTTCGTAGGCTCCAAAAATAGTGACAAGAGAGGCTAACTCATAATTTTCTCATATTTTGGTGCATATATATTTTCCTAATTTTATTTATTTATTATCATTAGATAATTATGCTATAATTTTTATAATTATTTTTTTATGCAAATTGACGATTCCAAAAAAAAAATTTTACACAGATGATTCAGAAAGTTGTGCTATGTTCAATTCATATGGTTTTTATTCTGTATAGCAATGTTTACATTTCAATTTATACCATGTGGCGGTCAGAAAACCATACCTCCCAAGGGCTCTTCAGCTCATAAATACCCTATCAAAAAGTAAAACAAAAAAAAAAAATCAATTTATTAAAAAGTGCTAGAAACTAAAATATTTCATGTACGTTGTTCTCTAATTTTACATTTCTTAAGTATGTTTAAATTTCATTTACATTTATTTTTTTGTTGCTGTTCACATCCATCATGTAAGGGAACAAATTTTTTTTTTTTTTTTTTTTTTTGCGTGAAAACAAACATGTATATAAATGTCTATACAAGTCCGTACAAATTTGTTTACATTAGTTATCTGTGCTTAAACTTTGTGACATGTTTATAAAAGAATCAAAATCTAAAAATAAAAGTACCGGAATAAAAAGTTAGTAAGTGTTATATCTGAATTCAAACAGATCAATGATTTGACCTGGCGATCTTTGAATGTGTCGGATTGATGCAATTTTCCGTATTTTAATTATTTATTTATGTTCAACTTCCATAAACATATGCTGTCTCTATGACATGTTAACTTATGCCGATATTTTAATTGCGTGAATAAAGGGATTTGAACAGAAATATTATTAGTTTAGAAGATTTTTATTAAAATCAACTAAAAGTATAATCAGTATAATCACTATAAGTAAAATTTGGAAAGAAAAAAGTTTTTGTACAATTTTATCCTTGTATTTAATTTTTTTTTTCTCTTTGTTTTCCTTTTCCCTCTCATCTCTAGCATTCTCTTTCTCTTTCCCTGCTCTCTTCCTCTCACGATCCGGCTATATCGTCTCTCGTCAGCCCTAACTTCCTCTTGCCAATGCTAAACTTAGTGTTTTAGATTTAATTTTTGTGTTTTTGAACAATTTTAAATATTCAAACAAGTCCAAATTTGATGACATATATATCAACAAGTCTTCGAACAAGCTCAGATTTGTTGACATTTTTGATGATTTGTTGACCGATATGTCAAAAAATATGGGCTTGTTTGAAGATTCAAGTTTTCAACAAATCTTCAAACAAGCTTAAAAACTCCACAAAAGGGTTGGTGTGGAAGCAAGAAAAGCAAAATCGAGCGAGAGTTATGAGTGTCGTATACTAATCGAGGGTGTTGGAAGTGTTGACAACGACTTTCACGATAGATCTGAGGTGGACGAGATCCCGGCCTTCGACATCGCGGCTTGGCTGAAGGACATGGTGACGGAGATGGACTTCGTGGTGAGGAAGAATAAAAAAGAATAAATGAGAAAAAAAAATGAAATAAAAGCTAGTTTGGACATTCTATATTGAGCCCACTAATAGCTAGTTTTGTCTTGATTATACTTTTGGTAAAGATTTGTAAACTACTAATATTCTCGTACAAAACCCTAATGAGAGATGTTAACAAGTCGATAATGTGTACTTTTACTAATATCACCAATTACTTACTTCATAAATTATACGATTGAAAATAAGAAAAAAAAATATGCTCGCAATAATAAATTTGTATATTTTATATTTGTTATTAAACAAAATTAACATAATGACCGACAATGTCTTTTTTTTTTTTTTTTTTAGAAATGCACTAAGTTATCTATTAGAAATTGGGTAATACACCCATTGATACAAGTGAATGACATCTTAGACGTAACACGAACCTAAATCGGAAATAAATTTAATACTAAATACATGATTTGCTCTTATTGTGCATACTTACGACAAAGCAAATGATAAAAAAAAACACATTAAAATTAGAGCACTCATTTGGCTCTTTCGATATGACCATATTGGTTGATAGATTGATCCAAACAACCACAGTCATGTGACTATGAAGAAAATGATTCTTCAACTTATATAGACAAAAAGATAATTGTTGATGTGATAAATCACACCAAAACAGTCACGACAAATTTGTAATTAAAATGGGTCTATTTAGATTTGTAGATGGGCCTCAATTTTCCGCAACAAGAATAAATTCGATCTTTTAAAGAACTGGAAATTAAATGCGTAATTTAAACGAAGATGAAAACAGAATGTAAGAATAGCTCGGAGCTTTTGTATTAAGATCACTCGTAAAAAGTACAAAGATTTGATTTTGATAACAATAACAATTTCGAGAAGGTAACGTGCCCAAAAAGGGCCTAGTTGTCATAGATTTATAGTCCGAGAGGGGGAGCTAGCGAGCTCAGGATCGTTCGGGAAACGTCATGCGTCAGTTGGAACTCACTACCGCATATCAAGACACCTGGCACAAGAGACCTATTCATGCGAGTGGCGTTGCGAATTGGTCTTGCTAACGAGCTCTCGTTACCCGAGTCTTCAGGAGACAGTTTAGCTAAGGATCAATCATGTCGACAGGCTGGTGCCTTGATTAAACCTGTTAAAACCAAATGGCATGGGCTTGAGCCCAACAAACTTGTATTGGGCCAAATCCCTTATGCGTTAGATGGAGGACGAAGTCCAACATCAACAATAATAGAGAACTCAAATTGGGGTGGTGGAAGACAACTAATATGTCTCCAATCCAATACAAGACAAACACAATATGATAACAATAAACTTGATCTAATAACGCAATAAAAAAAATTTAAATAACAAGCCTACACCTAGAAATAAAAATCATATAATAACCAAAATAAATCTCTCGTGTACCTTATATAGAAACAACCATATCCAACCACCCAATATAACACACACTGGAGCCATCTTTGGTGCACCAAATCTGGAGCACCGGAGCGATGAGAGCAGTAGACTAGCTGGCACATCCAGCTCTATCTTTGTGACTCGTAAACGACGAAGAATGCACCAAAGGAGAGACCATATCCCAATATGACTCTCCATATCCGAATATTAAAAGGCAAGTTGTGCAAGTAACGAAGACATCGAGGATCTCCTACCCCCGACCACAGAAGAACTCCATCGTCTCTGATGCAGAATATTCAGCGAGGTCAAGGATCACCGGCGGCCCCCATGGAGGTGAAGAGCATAAGAGAGAGTTCAAATGGAGCATGAAAGAGACATTCAAAACTCCCCATTCAGGTCAGAGACGACTAGTGTTGGCGTCTGTCTTCCATGAAGAGGGCAACAAATTTATTTTAGAAAAAAAACATAAGATTTTTATTAGGAGAAAATGGTTTAGGAGTGAGAAAAATATTGAAGTATAGAAGTGACATTGTTAAAATGCACGTTCAACATTAGTTACACAAAGTTATCTTAAATAAATATTAGTTGTACCAAAAATAAAATATCGATAATAATACTAGTAATGATATTCTGATTATATCGACTATCAACTCATGTATGAATTATTAAGCCATATATACAAAATCCAATACGGATACAAATTTATACCATCGGACTTTGATACATATATACCCATTTTTGTTTATATTATGTTTTAACCATTTTCTTGTTGAAATTAATCATATATATTCACACACTTACTTTTAGATCTTCGATCGACATAAGATTTGGGTCACCAAGACGAGAGAGAGAGAGAGAGAGAGAGAGAGAGAGAGAGAGAGAGATGGCGCTATATGGAACAAAGGGAAATAGAAACAACAAGTGGGACTAAAGTTCGCTTCCCACACCTAATTTTGAGACAGCCCATGCCTCGGCTTCATGGAGAGAGTGAGATAAATAATATTAGACAAACAATCTCTCTCTCTCTCTCTCAATATATATAATATATACACATAAAGAGACAAATAAAAGGGACAAGGGAATTGAATGGGGGCAAGGAAAGGGTCCTTACCATGGGGGGTTGCCCTTCTTGTGGGCCCCACAGCCCGGCCGGCCCCCCGACCATGGCTTCCGCACCGTCCCAAACCACCGCATGCAACTAGCTCTCCCTCTCTCTCTCTCTCTCTCTCTCTCTCTCTCTCTTAATTCGGACTTGTGAATATTATTACACACACATACATGAGAATGAGACGCATCCATATTATGTGTATATATAAAATAAGAGTGTCAATCTTGGTATGGTCAAGATATACGATTCATGCGATAGTGAATCATCATGATCAATAATATTAATTAATGTTTTGAATGCCTACACACAGACACACCTCAAGTCCTTATCTCTCTATACACTTTAGCTCTCTGCTAATATTTGACCAATTACATATGTGAGAGACCTCATGGACAAACAGGGCCGGGACAAAACTTGAACATAAGGGAGCAAATTTGATAATAAAAATAAAAGTATTTTGAATAGAATTTTTTCCATTGAGACAAATGTAAAAAAAAAAATTATAATTTTGAAAAAAAACATAAAATAAAAAATATTAAAATAAAACAAAAAAAAATACGAGGGGGATGTTCCTCTTCAGGGGTTTGCCAAAAAAATAATAATAAAATGAAAAATCATAAACTAGATTCACCAATCCTAACTTTAAGTTTTTATTCATTTTGTTAACGATTCTAAGACTGTTTAACCAACTAATTTTAGGTTGGAAAACTTAATCAAAAAATTGGATACGTAAGCCACCTAAACTATAGGAATTGTAAATTAGCCAACTTTTGGTAAATAATTTGTAAATAGCCAACTTGCATACGTGGCAGCCTATTAACTACCTAAAATATATGTTTGGTTGTGTTAAATAAGGCTTTTCTTAATTTGTTAATAAGTTTACTTGACTATTTACAAGAAATTAACTAAAGGTGGGCTATATCTCAATCCACTATATCCTATATCCGTGTGGCTATAACTTAATAACCCAAACTTAATTCATATATGTTTATGTTAATATTTATTTTTTTGCTATTTTTTATTATTAAATTTGTATAAAAAAAAACCATAAAAATATACTCAAAATGAATTTGAAATGCCCAAACTAGACCGAACAGGCCTCAAATGATTTACTGAAGTTTGATTTATTTTCTTAAACGGTTTGATCCAATTTTATAAATAAAAAAAAAAAAATTCAAACCGTTTGTCCTTTCCAATTTAATGATGATTACCGAACGGGTTTTACACACTCTTAGACGTCCCACTTGCCACCGCCTTATATATATAGAATATAAATAAGATTTATCGTAATTTATATAGAGTATATTGGTAAATGTGGACAAACTTGTGTATATATTTGTTAGTTTGGTTTGTAGTGGTAGTTATAGGTCAAGCAAACCGGAAACATCACCCCTAAGACGTGTTTCTATACACTTGTCGCCATAATTCATGTGGTCAGCTTCATAGTAGATTCTACGTGTTTTTACTTTAATAAAATTATGAAATTGTTGGAATCATAATTTGTTCTTTATTGAGTCGGCTAAGGCATTTCTCAAAAATGTTTTTGCGGCGAAATTCATGAATTATGAATAAATTTATTTCAGTAATTAAATAATAAAAATTGGATACTATTCTTAGTTTTGATAGTTCTTCAAAGAAATAGGTTTTTACTTATTTTATTTATTTTTAGTACGTAAATCTTTTGCGATATTTATCCCGCACAAACCGCCGAAAAAATAGGCGAGAGTGTGAGACTAGTTTGTCTTGTTTACTCACCTGAGAAAGATCCTTCTTATAATAAATATTCAGATATATATAAACAAAAACGTTGTTTATTTATATTTATTTAGAGTATTCTCCAAACCCTATAGGGGGCAAATTAAAGATGAAATTGACATAAAAAAAAAATGATATATTTATCGTCAAAATAATTCGTTACTGCAGGTACACTGAAAAAGTGAAATATATTTTAAGTCAACAACCGATATGTTTTTTAATTGTTTTACCAGCAGAAAGGTAATAATTGTAAAATTATATTTGGTCGTTTTGTGCTTTAACTGTTATGGGTGACCAAAAACAAGGACTGTAAGATGAAAAGGACGTCGTAGTTTTTGGAACGAAATGAGTTGAGGATTAAACACGCTATTAATAATGAGAAAATAAAATTATTTGAAAATTTATGGCTGATGATAACTCCTCTTTTGTTGCCACATATATAATTCTACAATTATCTATAAATTAGCTGCCCAAATGTTGTTGATATGTCGTTCTTATACACGTCAATCTAATTTGTCGGTATTATAGTCCGTAAGAGATTGGTTAAGCAATAGGTCATGTTAGTAGAGGGATTAATTTTATCATGTTAGATTTTTTTAGATGATAGTTGTGGGGGTTAAAAACCAATTTTCTAAAAAATCATTTTAGTTGGACTTTAGTTCGATCGAAAGTCCAACAACTGATCCAGTCCGACTCTTGAAGATCAGTCCAAGCTCGATCAGCAGCCCAGTTCGCCAAAAGAAGGACGAGTCGATCGTGCTGACTCAGTCGAAGGAACCAGTCTTGGTCAGATAGAAGACTTCGCCGCGAAGACCGGATCTGAGACGACTTCGACCAGCGACGTGGCAGAGCCGAACTGATCAACACATGTCGTCCCCGATGAACTCCTCTTCGGCTATAAATAGAAGCCGATATGTTGATTTTCACAGATAGGCACGAAGCCAGCTCTAATTGAGGGCCCCCCTCAATTTTTTTTTTTTTTTGCATTTTTTACCCACTTTTCATTTTTTTTTACAATTTTTTACCCTTAAAATTTACAAATTAGCCCCCCCTGAATTTTTTTTTACAAATTAGCCCCCCCCCCCCCCCCCCCCTAAATGGAAATCCTGGCTTCGTCCCTGTTCACAGACAAGCCTATGCATTTACTTTCAATATTTACATACTATTCATATTCTCATTATGGAACTCGCTTGTTAGAGTTCGACACTTCGCCCCCTTTGTAACACATTTGATCATCAATAAAAATATTAAATTCTTTTGTTCGCCTTTATTTTATTTTTATTTTTTTATAAAATCTTTGTTTCTTATACGAAGTCTTCTGAGACCCATATTTAAATAAATCATATATATACCATATTATAATTTGTGATTGTTGACGATCCAGAAATCGACATCAACAATTTGGCGCTGTCTGTGGGAAACCTCAGAAAGACCAACCTCGAAAGAAACAAGTTCGCCAGGAAAGAAATATCATGTCTTCAACCTGACTCATTATGAATCAGGAGAGGAAATCCCCCCGGGCATCAGGGCAATCCTGGATATGCTGAACAAAAAAATAGAAAGTCAGGAAGGAACCAACCAAACTCTTAATGCTCGGCTGAATTCCCCCTCGACCCATCAGAACACTCTGAATCCCCAGGTGGGATCCGACGAAATGATCACCTCAGAATCTGCTCGGAACACGACGTCAGCCATGCAAACGAGCCAGGTTCTTCCTCCTGGAGCCCGCTTGGACTTCACCGGGATTCAAGTCTCCCAAGGGCTAGATCAGTCCCTCGGTCCGAGTTCCCAGCTCGGAGGGACTGCAGAAGAGGCCGCCACTGAAGCTACGATCGATCCAGCCGGACTGCCCCCGCCCCCGCCGGCAGGAGCACCCCCTGGATATTTACCGGCGAGTTTCAGACCTTGCCCTTCGACGACTTCCCAGATGTTTACCGCCCAATATTTTGGCGGGCATAAATAGACCCAATATAATCCGACCGAAGTCACTACATTCACGCCAATGCGCACGGAACTTCGTCCCTCTCAAGGGGGCGAACCCAGCATGACTGAGTTCGAAAGATTTAAGGAATCGGTGACGGCCGAACCAAGAGCAATCCACTCAAAGCTTCACCGTGCGACTAGCTCGGCCCCCGAGATAGACCGACTCGTTACAGAAACGGGAAGGACTCATTTCGCTAAAAACATCACCGACGTGTTCATTGGAGACGCCAGGAAGGTTCGCCTTCCTCGGTACAATGGGACTTCGAACTTGAAGGCTTATATCATGTCCTTCAGAATTGCAATGGGACGGGTCATGCTGACAGAGAGAGAACAAGAGGCGGGGTACTACTAATTGTTCGTTGAAAGCTCATGTGGAACTGCCTTGGAGTGGTTTTCCAGACTTAAGCCTAACTCTATCGATAGTTTTGCCAAATTATCGACAGCATTCCTAAAACATTATTCGATGTTTGTAGAAGACAAACTCACAATAGCAGATCTGTAGGGGGTCCAACAGAAAAAGAACGAATTCTTGAAGGATTACATGGTCCGTTACAAGGACGTACTCTAAAAAATCTCTAACGCTGATCTCGAATCCGCCATAACCTCTCTAAGGAATGGTCTGTGGCTTGAATCGAGATTCAAGCTAGAGATGACTGTTAACCGCCCCCTTACTTTGGAAGACGCGATTCACAAAGCCGCAAACTACGCTAAGGCTGAGGAGGAATTCACTTTCTTAGCGAAACAACGCACGGCCGAAAAGAAAGCACATGTAAACACATGGGTGCGGCCCTTAAACATTGGGGGCAACCCCCGAAGGGCTAATCCCAAGACGCCGGGCCACAAGTCACAAAGCAACATGCCCCTCGGAGTTTTACTTTCAACATAGGAGATGAAAGCAAGGAGGGAGGTCCCCAAGTGAAAAATGGACTAGGGATCCGAACGCGTTCTGCGATTTTCATCAAACAAACGGCCACGCCACGATAAATTGCGAAACCATGCGCAAAGTGTTAGCTGAAAAATATGCAAATGGGGAACTAAAGGACATCGATTTGGGTCCCCCACCCAAAAAAAGGTCTTCAACAATAACAGAGGGATGGGTAACCCCTCCCCTAAGAGGTCTAGGCCCACCGATGAAGGGGAACCTGGATCCCCGCTGACCACATCAAAACATCGAGTGGACTTCATAATGGGCGGTTCAAAATTTTGCAACAGCTCAGTCAACTCGATTAAAGCTCATCAGCATCAGTTGATGAACAAAACCACCAAAATTGGAACATAACAGAATGTTCAAATCTCGTTCTCTAAAAATGAAGCCTCTGTTGTCAATGGTGCCCACAAGAAGAGTTGTAGTCTTTACTTTTGTACATTTGATGTAATAAAGTATCACGAAGACTCTTGCTTGTAATTGCTTATTCATTAATAAAAAGTTGAAACGTTCATTCATTATTCCTTATGTGAAGCTTTATGATAAACCTTAGTCTTTAGTCCATAAACAAACCTAACAACACATGAAGAGACAACTATAGATTTGCATGAACAAACTCTTCATGGTTTGCTTAAAACAATATATTTGCAATCTAAGGATCAAAGGACTATCGATCTCAGTACGATTGTTAGAAAAATCTATGATGTCTGGTTATGGGACATTGAAATTTGGAGACTCTATAGTTCTTCTAGGTATCTTCCGAAGGTACTGAATTGACCAGTGCACTTCTAGAGACAAGATAACACTAGGACAAAATATGTTATCCGGTGCGACGAATGTCGCACCCAATGCTCATAATGTCGCACCTAAAAGTTTATTAGGTGCGACATTGGGTGCGACAGCTTCGCACCGGATAACCCGTCGCAGAAGTTATTGGGTGCGACATGTCGCACCTAATAAGTACCCCTTTAGGTGCGACACTTTCAGGTGCGACTTATCGCACCTAATGCCCAAGTTATTTTCCTACCAAATTTTATAAAATTCGCGGGTAAATTCATATCGGGTGCGACAGCGTCGCACCTATTGCCATTCGCGCCATGATATTCGGTGCGACATTGTCGCACCGAATATGTTTTTTAAATTAAAAAAAAAATACAAAATAAAAAAAGTAAATTAAAATTCATTTAAAATTAATTAAAAATTAATTAACAAAATTCTAAATGAATTAGAAATAATATTATGAAAATAGAATTCTTAATTAAAAATACAAATTCTTTCCAAAAAAAGCGAAAAAAATGAATTCCTAATTCTTTTTCTTATAAAACTTATCGATAGTAGAATTCCCTCTACCGAATAAGTTTCCAGAACTTCGAGAACCGCTTCCGCGTCCTCGTCCACCGCTGCCTGACGCGCTGCCGCTCGTTCCGCCGCTTCCGTAAGGACGGTCTCGCAAGTAATCCATAGAACCCGGCATGGAACCTGGCGTCTGTTGATCCGTCCCACCTGGTTGCGATGCAGGCGGAGGTTGAGGAGTCGTGGGAGGCCGGTTGTGCTGCTGGCTGAGGAAGGCGATCTGTTGCCGCATCACTTGCAGCTCGGCTTGTTGGGCATCCATCTGAGCTCGCATCTCGGCAACCAGTGGATCGGTCTGAGATGACGAACTTGACGAGCCTCCATCTAGCGTTTGGGCAACACCCAACGATGACCTTGGGATCGAAGGCCCTAAACCGACTTCCCAGTCTCTGCGTACTCCCAAAACATCGTGCATCGCGTACGTCTCCGCATCTTCTTGGGAGATCACGACGTTTTGCTCCGCCGCTTGCCGCAAAATGTCTATCGTCTGGGCGGTGATTTGATCCTTCAAAATAAAACCACAAAAAACTTATCAGATAAGAAGAAATAAAGTAATTAAATATAGTAATAAAAAAAAATTAACTTACGTATTGCGTCTTCGCGAAGTCCGTCATCCACGATCCCTTAGCGTCCTGGTATTTTTCTAACCATATCGCTAAAGCCGAGCCAATACTCCCATCTTCTCTTCGCTGTAATTTTTCAACATTAAAATATGAATCACATTTATATTGCATATTAATATTAAGAGACTTACGTTCCTCGAGCGATGACCAAAAAAACTAAGCGACCCTTGTCTCGCATTCGTCTTCTCCATCTTCAAATTTTCCCGGTTGCGGAGAGATTTCGCCTGCAAGACATAAATACGTGAAGTTTAATTTTAAGAAATTCGAATAACCATCGGAAGTTCAACTCATACCTTATGCTCCGGCGAGTCAAACGTCTCTATTGCTTTCAACCAGGCTTCCTGGTTATAGCCTTCGGGAGTTTCGTTTTTAGCGAGTTCCTTACTCCCGCAAAATGTCTTGAAGAAGAGCTGCGACAACCTCGACTTCTGGCCACGGCGCATCCTCTTCGCATCGCGAATGATAGCCATATCAATCTCGTTGCGAATAGGATCTGCAGGCACAAGCTCGCCACTCTCGGGATGTTCATAAACGAAGTGATACTCGTTATGAATCGAGTTTATAAGAGCCGCCACACTCTGCGCAGGCACATGGTTCCAGTCTGGGAGGTCGACTGGAATGGTACTCTTGATCAGGTTTCCTAATCGGTTTTGGAACGTCCCGATCAACGGATTTCTCTCCCTGACGTCTTGGTAGAACGCCTGCGCATTCTGATCGTAGCGAACTGTGTTCGCTCCAGGGGTCCCAAGACCAGCTCTCGCAGAAACGACGCCAGTCGTTGGTCCTCGTTTCTTCCTCGGCATCTGCGGGGGGTCACGTTCTCCTCCTGATGGGTCCTGACCTAAAGTAGACATCCTGCAAAATGAATTGTAGTTAGTATTTTTAATTACTATGTAATTAGTATTCGACGACTACGGTTATTACATGGTGTTAGTCATTCATCGTTGTCACTCGATGTAATGTTAGTATCGACATCAACATTGTCTCCCTCAAAAACGGCAAGCGCCTCATCTTCTTCATCCACTTCTTCATCATCTTCAACGACAGTAACAAGCTCGGCCGTAGCAGTTTCGTGTCGATGATTAAGACGGTCGATATTTGACAATTCTATTGTCAATGGAATCGATGCTGAAGTGGTCGGATCAACTTCAGGAATGTCCCATATCCCACGTTGATTGCATTCATGAACGATTTCCCATTCGCGACCCTTAACGAGATCTTGGATGTAAAACACTTGCTTCGCTTGAGTCGCGAGTATAAACGGCTCTTCTGTAAACCACTCTTTGGCGGTATACGAACTCGTTGATCCGGTGGTCTTATCAACGTGCACTATACGTCCTGCATTGTACTTGTCACCATACCATATGCATTTGAACAGTACGACACGACAGTTATGTGTATAGTTCAGCACGATTACGTCTTCCATTCGACCGTAAAAGTTGAAGTCGTTTACGGGTACACAAACACCGCTATTCTGGGTGATTCGTTGGTTATCACGACGACGAGTGATGAACTTCACGCCATTCACAAAGCAACTCGGATACTGATGAGCAATTTGCATAGATCCCGTAGACAATGCGTAAAGTTCTTCAGACACGTCGGAACCACTAACTTTCATGTCATAAATCTGAAACATGCAAATGAAGATGATGTCATTTGCAATTTTAGTAACAATTTTAGTATGCTTTCAGCAAATGAATCCTTTCAGTTTACCTTTTTCGCAAACCAAATTTTGAATTTTTTTTTTCTGTGCATTGCTTCGAGATCAGAATCTGCAGTTCCCACTTCAGAGTTATTTTGTATAAGTTCCAAATGCTCACTGTTAACATTACGTAATTAGATGTAAATCAATGAGCTAGATTATGTACATATTTAAATGAAAGATTCTCTTACAGCAAATACGGATCGATTTCAGGACAATTGGTAAAAATGTACCACTCCACCTTCTCTTTTTGGTCGTCGTCTAAAACTATCGGCTTCTACGTCGAACCATCTGCAGGATGTCGCAAAACGCCTTCTTCTTTGACGCGATCTCGTTCATGCCACTGCATCTCAAGCGACGTGTGTCGAGAAGCGTACAATCGCTTCAATCGATCTTTCAAGGGAAAGTATCATAATATCTTTTGTGATACATTCTTCCCGGTTGGCTTCCATATGCTCTCATTGAAAATTGGGCACACTTCAGCTTTCTCGAGATCTTTTCGAAATAACACACAATTGTTGATGCACGCGTCGATCATATCGTATCCCATGCCGAAACGCTTCAGCTTCGCCTTTGCCTCGTAGTGTTTTTCCGGAATTCGGTTACCAATTGGGTGAGACTTCCTCAAGAGATGCAACAATTCTGTAAACGACTTGTTCGTCCAATGGTTCGTGACTTTAATGTGCATCAACGAAACCAAGAACGACAAAGACGAAAACTCTTTGCACCCAGGGTACAATTCTGCTTCCAACTCAGCGAACAAATCTTCCACTTGCTCATCTGCACGCACTTCACTCGGAGTCGGATCCGTAAAATCGTCGAAGTCCTCGTGATCCATTATATCATGGAGAGCATCGTGCAATCCACCGACTTCTCTTTGGTTAGTCTCGCTGGCATCTTCTACCATTCGACGTTCGCCGTGATGATACCATTCGGTGTATCCCGGGGTAAACCCCTTGTTCAAAAGGTGATTCTTTACGACCCCGATGTCCAGACATCTCACGTTATTGCAAGACTTACAAGGACAATGATAATGACTGTTTTCGTTCGGGAGTTTGCTTGCAACGCGGATAAACTCGTTAACCCCTGTTTTATATTACAAACTCAACCGATTGTTCTCGGTAATCCAGTCCCTACTTGGATTTGACATTCTTCTGAATGAGACGGGAAATTTGGAGATAAAAATGAATCGTTACAATTCATTTTGTAAGAGTGAATTATTAGGAAATTGAGAGGTAAAACTGAGAGGTAAAATTGAGAGTGAATATTTGAAATTTAAAGTGAATTGTTATGAAATTGAGAGTGATGAATTGTTAGGAAATTGAGAGTGATGAATTGTTAGGAAATTGAGAGTGACTCGTTAACATTTGAAAGATTCGAGATCGAATTAGTGAGAGTGAAAGAGAAATTGTGAAAAATATATATTAATTTGAAAAAATGGTTAGAATTCGTTATATTACATATAGTTATTATTCTACCGAAAATTCGGCAGAGTTTCCCCTAAAATATTGACTAACCAAAATCTGCAATTAAAAAAAAACACATATATAACCAACCAGGTCTATCCTATTAACATACTAAATACTAAACCGAGCCTCTGTGGCTCGGTCGCAATAAATTTTCAATAATTACATAAAATGTAACATGTTACTAATCATTTTAAAATATATTAGTAATTAATCTAACTACATATGATACTTATTAACTAATTAACAAACGAATATATGTAACATGTTACTAATCATTTTAAAATATATTAGTAATTAATCTAACTACATATGATACTTATTAACTAATTAACAAACGAATATTCATTTCAATATTCCAATTCAACTTTCTAATTTCAACATATAACAATTTAACTCAACATTCCAATTTCAACATTTATTCATTTTAATTTCAACCATTTAACTCAATATTCTAATTTAAACATATATCCATTTCAAATTCAATTTCAATACTAATTAATTAATTAACTAAACATATTACTATTTTCATATATATTAGTAATTAATTTCAATCCATTTCAAAATTACTAATTAACTAAACATTTATCCACTTCAAACACATAATTTCAATCCATTTCTAATCTAACATATTACTATTTTCATATATATTACTAATTAATTTCAATCCATTTCAAAATTACTAATTAACTAAACATTCATCCATTTCAAACACATAATTTCAATCCATTTCTAATCTAACCTTTTCCGAGGCGACGACGAGGCGACGAGCTAAACGCGAGGCCAGGGCTATTTGGGCGGCAACGGGTGGGCCGAGGGTGGGCCGAGGGCTGTTAGGGTGGCAGCGGGTACGGGGGGACGACCGGGCTGAGCCGAGGTGGTCACGGCGGCGGGGGACGATCTGCAGGGCTGAGCCGAGGTGGTCACGGCGGCAGGAGAAAGACAGAAATAAGAGAGAGAGAGAGAGAGAGAGAGAGAGAGAGAGAGAGAGAGAGAGAGATAGAGAGAGAGAGAGAGAGAGAGAGAGAGAGAGAGAGAGAGACGTACGTCACAGTGCCGAGGAGGTCACGGCGGCAGAGAGGCGCACGGGCGGCGGGGAGGTCACGGGTGGCGGGGGACGACCGGGCTGAGCCGAGGTGGTCACGGGCGGCGCGGGTCTGGTCAGAGAGAATGAGATTGAGAGAGAGAGGGTGAGACAGAAAGAAAGAGAGAGAGAGAGAGAGAGGGTGAGACAGAAAGAAGAGAGAGAGAGAGAGAGAGAGAGAGAGAGAGAGAGAGAGAGAGAGAGAGAGAGAGAGAGAGAGGCGTACCTTGGAGGACGGCGAGATTCACGACGGAGGAGACGCAAGTCGCCGGAGGTTCACGGCCGAGTGGAGGCTGGTTGGAGAGAGAGAAAGAGTGAGATTGAGAGAGATAGTTTTGAAAACTCGGGTAAAGAAGAAGGAGTCTCGGGTATTTATATTACCCTAAAACTATTGGGTGCGGTGCGACATTGTCGCACCCAATACGCGTATTAGGTGCGACATGTCGCACCTAGTGTCGCACCGGATATGAAATCCGAAACCCAAAAAATTTCAGGGGAATATGGCTGACAACTTTAAATTTTAAAACTATTGGGTGCGACAAAGTCGTACCGAATGGCATTAGGTGCGACATAATCATAGTAGGTGCGACAGTGTCGCACCGGATACCACTAAACATCAGCGAAATTTTAAGTCATCTGGCGGAGTATCAAGTGCGACATGTCGTACCTAATATGAGCTTAGGTGCGACATGTCGCACCTAATACCCTTCCGCACCCAATATGTTAATTTGTAGAAGTGTAAGAACAAACCATTTAACCTCTTATGTCTCGAAGTCACTATGTATGAATTGCATCATGCTTACCTTAATCATGAAATGAGACATGCCATTTCACAGCTTACGTATTCTCATTTGAGAAAGTCAAAGTTCAGACTCACTATGTGATTCTGAACATGACATATTGGTGAAGTACTAAGTTGTGAAGATGTCATGAGTAACTTTGTGAAGTTCTCATAGATATGGAATTCATGTACAAGATTGCTGAAATGCAATTTATATCACATCATGTTTTGTTCCTTGGAATGTGAATAAATGAACTGGCCAGTGTACAAATTGAGTCATGACTCTTTTGGATGAATCAATGTGACTTGTTAGCTCATCTTCAATACATTGTTTATAACTTAGTCACAAGCAACAAATGAGTTGAGGAAATAACAGCTAGAATGGTAAAATGGTAATTTTATAAATCCCGACTAGTTGATGATATTCATGAAGGGTAAACATAGATAATATTCAGTGGATCCACTCATCACAATTAGTTGAATTCTTGAGTAGAAAATAAATTCATTTGAACTGAGAGATTCTCAGTGTCAACTCTTTAGTGAAGTCAGTTGACATTAAGCTAAACTTGGAAAATGTTTGTGAACTTTTGAGTCCAAGCATTTTAGCTCAAGCTTTGTTCATTTGGATCCATGAGGTCACTGTCACAAATCATATTCAGTAGGAATACTTAAACTAGAAGCTAAGTCAAAACAAGAACGAGACAAGTTTTACGAAAATTGTCAAAAGGGTATTTTTGTGTTTTTGGACATACGAAATGAATGTCAATAAATTTTTTGAATTTGTCATATGACAAATGAACCTTAAATCACTCGGCCATGATGAGTTCATTGGGCCTTGTGGATTAATTTCATTTCATAGAATTTTACTTGAAAATTCTTAATGGGCCTTTCTTATGTTGTCATGAATAAATGAAGAAGCATCTAGAAGCCCATTCTAGATAGACTTGGCCGTCCAACCCACAGAGAACAAGAGAGATTATTTTTTGCATTAATGTATCAAGATACTTGCCAAAAGAAAAAGAGGAAACAAATTTCCTCCATGAGGAAAGGGAATTTCGGCCACCAAGCAAGAGAGAACAAAAGAGGAAACAAATCCAAGGCTTCTAGAAGCCCCTCTTGGCCGTGTGAATGAGGAAGGAATGGGCAATAAAGGATTGCTCATGAAGGCTTGGAAAATAAGAGGAAATTACGTCTTTCCAAGGCCAACCCTTCTCCTATAAATAGGACTCTCATTCCTCTCATTCTATTCATTTCACATAAGTTAGAGATTAAGAGCTTCTCTCTCTAGACCTTGTGGTGGCCGCCCCCTTTCCTTTCTCTCTCTCTAGTTTTCTTTCGTTTTTTGTTTTGGCACCTAGGTCCACATTTAACCTAGTGTTTTTAGCTCTTCGACTTTGAGACTTGTTCTCGATTCGTCGTGTTTAAAAGTGCCCACACACTAATTCCTTTCTTTCTCGAGTGATTTTAGTGATAGAAACTTTTTTGGTTGCTCGAGTTCTCGAGGAAAGAAGAGAGACGTGCTGCGAGGGGAGACGAACGTTTCAACCATCCAAAGGCTCATCAACGTTCAAGCTTCTCAAAGGTTAGTAAACTTATAATGCTCGTTTATAATTTTAAATTATATGTACTTGCTCTTTTTCTAGGTTTGTAAAATCTTTTTACTTGTTTTTAAAGAAAATTTTTAAATTCCACCGCTTGCTCGAAGCGTTAAACTTTTTCTTAACTCTAGATCAATTCCAACACCTCAGGGGCAACAGACCCGCACTACGACGCACTCGTGATAACGATCAACGTGTCCAACTGTGTGGTCGCTCGAGTCCTGATCGATGGAGGAAGCTCTGTAGATCTCATCTTCAAGGACACCATCACGATGATGGGGATTGAAGAGTCCGAGATTGAAAGGGAACAGACCCAATTAACAGGCTTCAATGGGTCAATTACTCCATCGCTAAGGACCATTAAGTTGCCCGTAAAGACAAATAGAGTAAACAATATAGTTGAATTCCAGGTTTTGGAATGTCTCTCCCCCTACAACATCATATTGGGACGACCATGGATACATAGGATGAGGGTCGTGCCCTCAACTTTTCATCAATGTATTCGATTTCCCACGCTTAGAGTGATAGGAGAGATTAGAGGAAACCAGGCAATCTCCCGTAGCTGCTATCTCACTAGCCACAAGCATAGTGTTAAAGAGGCTAATGAGTGACAATAGCAATTAATGAACGTAGAGCCAGCTAAAAATGAAAGCTCCAAACTAGAAGAGTCATACTCACCAATTGGTCAAGGCAACTGCGGGGCATAAGATACTTTCGCTTATGGACGCATTCTTAGGATATAACCAAATCCTAATACACCCAGACGATCAAGAAAAAATAGCATTCATAACAGACTGATGGATGTATTGCTACAATGTCATGCCATTTGGACTAAAAAATGCTGGTGCCACCTATCAAAGGTTAGTCAATGAAATGTTCAAAGAAAAAATAGGAAAAACAATGGAAGTGTATATCGATGATATGCTCGTAAAGTCTCTAAGGGAAAACGACCACGTAGGACATTTGGAGGAATGTTTCGAGGTACTGAATAAGTATCAAATGAAACTGAACCCCCACCAAGTGTTCATTCGGAGTATCCTCCGGGAAATTCCTCGGGTACTTAGTCACCCAACGAGGAATCGAAGCCAACCCGGATCAGTTACATGCCCTATGAAAGATGCCCTCACCTCGTAACAGATGCAAGGTGCAGAGGTTGACAGGCCGAATCGCCGCCCTCAATCGCTTCATCTATCCATCCATGAACAAATGCCTCTCATTCTACCGACTCCTTAAAGGAAATAAGAAGCTCGAATAGGACGAAAAATGTGAAGAAGCATTTAAAGAACTAAAAGAGTATTTTTCGACACCCCCGGTCCTAGCAAAACCCGTGGCGGGAGAGCCGCTCTACCTATACGTCGTTGTATCCCAAGCGGCGGTTAGTGGAGTGCTCGTCAGGGAAAAGCAAGGGGACCAACGACCCATATTCTACGTGAGTAAGTCATTAGTCGATACAGAAACTCGATATCATATTATGGAGAAATTGGCTTTAGCCGTTGTTTCCGTCGCGCGAAAACTCCGGCCATACTTCCAATCTCACTCCATAATAGTGATGACAATCCAACCGCTAAGAAGTTTCCTACACAACCCTAATCAATCTGGGAGATTGACCAAATGGGCCGTAGAACTGAGCGAATACGATGTCGAGTATTAAATTAGGACATGCGCTAAATCCCAAGTTTTAGCAGACTTCCTTGTCGAACTCCTAAGAGAAGACCCGCCCGTGACCGAAGTCGGAACCTGGACACTGAAATTGGATGGAGCATCGTCAAAACAAGGGGCATGAGTAGGAATACACTTAACATCCCCCTCATGGCGAAATCATCGAGCAATCATTCAGACTCGACTTCGTTACATCCAACAACGAGGCTGAGTACAAAGCACTAATAGTCGGACTAAGATTAGTTACAACCGTCGGAGCAAGGCAAGTGCAAGCTTTTTGCGATTCTCAGCTCGTAGCAAATCAATACTCTAGTGAATACGAAACGCGGGACGAACGAATGGAAGCCTATTTGAAGGTCGTAAAAGACCTTACAGCGTAATTCAAATGATTCTCTCTAACGTGAATCCCTAGGGGTGAGAAAACCTCAACAGACGCACTGGCCGCCTTGGCGTCCACTTCGGATCAGGACCTTAAAAGGATTATACCAGTCGAAACAATCAAACAACCTTCCATAGCCATCATTGTTATACGGTCATAACTATAGAAGGCGGAGATTAGAGGAATGAAATCATGCATTACATCACAACTGGTACGGTCCCATCCGACAAGATGGCGAAACGCAAACTCGTACTAAGAAGTGCAAGATTCTGCGTGATAGACAGAAACCTGTTCAAAAGAAGCTTCGCAGGACCATATCTTAAGTGCGTTGGAATGGATGAGTCAAAACAAATCCTAGAAGACGTACACGAGGGAGAATGCGGAACCCACACAGGTGGAAGAGCATTCGCCATCAAAATAAAGAGGCAAGGCTACTTTTGGCCGACCATGTTGGCAGATTGCGAGGCACATTCGCGCCACTGCGACCAATGCCAACGCCACACACCTAACATAAAAAAGACCCGCAAAAGAGTTGTCCTCCATCTTGGCTCCATACCCATTCGTGAAATGGTCTATAGACATCATGGGACCAACGTCGGAAGCCTCTGGCGGATTAAGATTTTTATTAATCTTAATGGATTATTTTTTCCAAATAGGTCGAAGCAAGCGCCTTCATCTTAATCAAAGACATCGACATCGAAGCATTCATCTGGAAAAATATAATCTGTCGGCATGGAACTCCCCACGAAATTGTGGCGGACAACGGATCACAATTTATATCCAAAAAATTCAGAACATTTTGCTACAACAATAATGTGGATTTTATAGATGAAAAAGCGGGAGTCAGTCTTGATATGGCTATCCTACTACAAACAGTCTATCATCAGATTCTATAACAACAACGTAAGCTCTAGAAAATTTGAGATAAGGGACTTAGTCCTCCGAAAAATATTTCAAAACACTGCCGAGACTAATGCCGGGAAACTAGGCACAAATTGGGAATGCCCTTATAGAGTCACCAAGATCGCGCATCCCGGCGTCTATGAACTTGAAACACTTAACGGAATCCCGATTTTAAGGTCATGGAACATCTCAAGTCTTAAAAAATATTACTGCTAAAACCAGCAAGAATCAAACTACATCCGACTTGATCCCTACTAAGGGTACATAGGCAGCTTTTCTTTGCAAAGGCACAGTCCCATCTTAATAAAAATATCTAATTCTCTCTTTTCTCAAAAAGAACTAAAAATATAACAATAGGGCTTCGGAGCTTACACTTCATCCGAACAATCCCGACCTTGGATCAGGACTACAGTGTAAATACCTCACGACTAAGGCGAGATCCGAAATCTCACTTCGTTATCTCACGTAACATCTGAATTAGAGGCCGCACCTCGACAAGATCGACCTCGCCCAAGAACTTTAAGTGAAACCTTTTAGATTTCGACAATCTAAAAGACTTAACAACATCTGGGTAAAATTCATTTAATTACTTCAACCTATGGGAAACATTTTAGATATTTGATGATCTAAAAGACTTAGCAAATATAAAAGATATGTCCACGCGACTCCGGCCTAAGGAAAACATTTTAGATAATCGACGATCTAAAAGACTTAGAGAATTTGAAAACATCACTACATGACTTCGGCCTAAAATCTTAAGAGAAACGTTTTGGGTCTCGGCGATCTAAAAGACAACAGATTTTAGAAAACCCGAGTTGTTAAGACTTCGACTAAGTAACATTAGATGGAAACCCTCAGAGCAAGATGGCGACCTAAATGACTTAGCAAAATTATACGAATTTTCATGCATTAAAAAAGGTTTTGGCAAAGTAAAAGACTTAGTAAAATCAAAGGATAAAAATAGCATGAGAATTACAAAGCGTGATTCAAAATTATAATAGCGAGAAAATAAAATAGGGGTACCGAAGCCCCCTATAATTGTCTGGAAAACATAACAAGAATCTTGCCCAAAACAACGGGCAAAAAAAAAACACATAAAAAGAAATCAAGAGGACTTGAACTAGAATCACCGCCATGAGCTCAGGCTTCGGGATGCTCCGGGGTCGGGATGAACGACTGTGTGTTCTCATTGCCCTCCGGATTGGGGTTCAAGGCCTCGTCCGTCAGGCCCATCATCGGCCCATGCTCGTCGAACTGTGGAGCTTCCGGCTCTGGGGCCTCGGCTGGGATATCAGTAGCGGAGTTGGCGGGGACTTCGGGATGGGAGCAATCGGCGTAGGGCGTGAAAGGGATATCTTTGACCTCAGGGATGGCGATGGCCACGTATTTGATTTCATACTGAGCGATATCATCCTCAGTATCCTTCAGTTCGCCGGCCCAGTCTGAAATATCCCCCATCAACGCGTCCGAGATCAACTCATTGTTGCCCCGGCACTGCTCAAGCTTTTAGAGGACGAGGATGACATCGTCTGTCTTCTCCTTCCGAGCGCGATACTTGAGTATCTACTCCCGATATCTCAGCAACGTCGCATTCCTCGCTGCTAAGATCGCCCTCTCCTTCTCGGCCTTGGGTGACCTCCTGAGTTTCGCCTCCTCGTCTCGAACGGCCTCCAAATCACGGTCCCGGTTCCTCACCATGTCCTCGGCCGTCTCGATCTTCTTCTTCAGTACGACGGAGTGAACGTTCCATCGATCGATCGTAGCCTCTTTTTCTCGACCTCGGCCTCCAGAGCTTTGGTCTTCGCGACCAAATCCGCCTGGGCGGTTTTGTACTTCTCCAGGAGGGCGTCCTTGGCAACGACGTCCTCTTCAAGAGCAGCAACTTTACCGCCCACCTCCTTCAGTTCGGCCTGAAGGGACTCTTTCCCCTTCTTGACTGAGGCCATTTCGACAAGAGCAGCTCTAGCCTTTCGGAGGCGTTTCTCGTACCGGAACACGCCCCAGTTGAACTGAGTCAACAACTGCACACAGAATATCCCCATTAGTTCGTCCATCCCTTTTTCTTTAAAAAAAATTCCCTAAGTGTCGAAGTTCGACTTCGTAATAAAAGAAAATAAAAAATAAATAAAAAGGAGACTTACCCCGGTAATGGTCGACGCCATGCAGTGGTACCAGTCCGCCTTCACTAGCTTGGGAACGTTAGGTAGCTCGTGACCCTCTATGGTCAGCTGCCTGATGAACCCCGCAGACGAGTAGAGGTCGTCGCAGAGCAGGTGGTCCTGGTTATAATGGAAGTTGACGGTGTGTGCCTTCTTCGGCTTCGAAGAACATGCACCGAGATCACCGCCTCCGCGAGACCTCGCCTGACCGCTTCCCCCGGCCGGGGTCTTCTCCCTTTTGTCCCCCTGAGTCACTTCGGCCTCGGGGGCTCCATCTTCGGGCCTGCTTGCGGCCACCACGGACTCTGGGTTTTTACCCTCATTGCCCATTCTTCTTCTTCTTTTTCTTCTTCTTCTTCTTCTTCTTCCTCATCTCGCCTTTGTCAGGCGTGTCGCCCTACTTGCTTCGGCCTTCGCTTCGGCCCGTTGACAGCTTCCTTTTTCTAGGAGCCGCTGTGGCCTTAGCCGAATTGTCAGTCTGCCCAGCCGCTGCATCAGGAACAGACCCGGGGGCTTGATCGCCCTGCACATCGCCGGTCCCCGCGGGGGCCACATCATTCTCGACATCCACGACCGGGCTGACGGACCGAAGACACCCTCCGGTAACCTCAACTTCGGGGTGCTGAAGAGGACCCGAAGGCGTTGTGTCGGAAGAGGAAGCCATTGCAGCTTTCTTGTTGCGCCTTGCATCACGGGCGCTAACAGGAATGTTCATGCTGTCCTCGAAAACTATACAAACAAAACAGAATTCTTAGTCGAATGACTAAAAAAAACTACAAAAAAAACAAAGGAAGAAGTTTTGGTCGAACTAACCTTCTTCTAGAACGACGGTTGGTGGAGATGCCCAAACTCTGGCCGAGATAAAACGCTCCGGAGTGAAGCTCGACCACTCCTACGACCTTCCTGAAGTAGGGCGAGCTTGGCAGTAAACTCAGCGAGCGAAGGAGCCTTGATTTTTCCTAAAAAAAAAAAAAAAATACACGCGTTAATATACTTAACCAAAAAAATTAGCAAAATTTTAAGACACAAGAAAATCCGCATACTCGGTGAACTCGCCCACTTCGCTAAGAAATTGCGAGCTCGGCTCCCGAGGGATTGTTCATTAACGGCGAAGTAAAAGTAACGTCGTCCTCAATTCTTATCTTTCGAAGGGAGACCAGAGATCACTCATCGGCCTGCGGCCTTCGAAAGGTAGAAACACTTGGGGTCGTGTTTCGAATTCGCCTTGATCACGCAAAGACAGACTAAGTCCATCAGATCGAGGTTGACTTTATGTTCTTGGACCACGACTAGAAGCCCAAAACCATCCGAACAAAATTGTGGCACATCTGGGGTAAGGTTAACCCTAGGGCCTCGACGAAGTAAAAAATAAGATGGTGGATTGGAAATCGAAGCTCACACGATTCCAACCAAACCTCGTAAATACAGCAATACCCATCAACCAGAGTATCCGCTGTAGCGAGCGGTGGTGGAAGAAGGAGCCCAATCTTGGGGCTATCTGGTATTTACGTCGTATGTCTGCAAGATCCGAGCTCTTTACAGCCGATGGCATGAACTGAGGAGCTCCGGACCCAGACATTTGAATTCGACGGAAAAGAAGGGTAAAGTATTTGGAGTTTTGAAGTTTACTTGAGTTCGCTAGTCGAACTGGAGCAAGTTAGTTTTAAAAGAATTGAGTTCGCTAGCCGAACTGAAGCGAAGTGTTTAAAACTTTGGGTTTGTTCGAGTTCGCTGGCTGAACTGAAAGAAATTCAAAGTCGAAATCACGAAAAAGTTTAAAGTCTTAGAGAGAAAACGTAAATATTTCGAAGAAAGTAAAAGAAGAGAGAAGTTACATTTTCACCGAAGCCGCTTGGAATATAAATGAAATAAGAGTCTTTTCGAATTACTCTTATTTATAACCATTTATATTAAACAGAATTCCGATAAAATATAATGATTACGAATCAAATAAAAAATTCTGTCGGTTAAAATAACAGAAAATCCTAACTGACACCCGACTCTTCAACTTCGACCACTGAAGCGCGACTAATATCGCGCCACGTGTCCGAAATACAATAGAAATGCATGCCACGCGCCAAAAGAAAATTATTTCGAGAATTTCGACAGTTTCGCTCTAGTATTTATAAAAATATTCGAAATATTTTTCAAAATACTCGGGGGCTAATTGTGGGGGTTAAAAACCAATTTTCTAAAAAATCATTTTAGTTGGGCTTCAATTCGACAGAAAGCCCAACAGCCAACCCAGTCCGACTCTTGAAGGTCAGCCCAAACCCGATCAGCAGCCCAGTTCGCCAAAAGAATGACGAGTCGATCGTGCTGACTCAGTCGAAGGAACCAGTTTTGGTCAGATAGAAGACTTCGCCGCGAAGACCGGATCTGAGACGACTTCGACCAGCGACGTGGCAGAGCCGAACTGATCAACACGTTTCCTCCCCGATGAACTCCTCTTCGGTTATAAATAGAAGCCGATATGTTGATTTTCACAGACAAGCCTACGCAATTACTTTCAATATTTACATACTATTCGTATTCTCATTGTTGAGCTCGCCTGCTAGAGTTCGACGCTTCGTCCATTTTGTAACACATTTGATCATCAATAAAAATATTAAATTATTTTGTTCGCCTTTATAATTTTTTTTTTATAAAATCTTTGTTTCTTATACGAAGTCTTCTGAGACCCATATTTAAATAAATATGAATATATATCATATTATAATTTGTGATTGTTGACGATCTCGGAATCGACATCAACAATAGTCAAAACCAAGGAAAAAAATGCCGTTTTCGTTCCCGTTTCGAGCCTCCTGATTTACGGAAAATCGTCATGCCAATGGAAAGTCGAACGGAAAAATTGTTGAAAATGGCAAGTGAAATGCCGTTTTCAAATGCCGTTTTCGATGGAAAACCGACCTGCCGACGGAAAACCGAACGGAAATAATGTGGAGAAACAAACACATACATATATATATATATATATATATATATATATATATATTTTAAATGTAGTTCAAATTTAAAAATATGTATTTGCAAAATTCATTGTTAATGATCATCTTATTCTAAGAAATAGTTTAAGACCAAAATGTTCCATTTATAGCTAAGCCTCTTATTTTATTTTTTCTAAATGAAGCTCATAACTCATTTCAATTAATATCACAAAATCACAATTCCAACATTTCTTTATCAACATTTCAATTCATTTCACACAATCACAATTACATTTCAATTAATAAATATTCCAACAATATCATATCAACAATTCAAACAATTTTATTTCAGTCATAAACTTACTTGGAAACAGGGAAAAAAAAATCGCCGGAAAAATGGTGGTTTTGCCGGAAAAAAATGGAGGTTCGCCGGAAAAATGGTGATTCGCCGGAAGTGTCAGAAAAATCTGGAAAAAATATATATCATAGATCACAACATTCAAACAACTTTAATGAATGACATTATGTTAAAAAATATCATTTTACAGACCAAATCAAGGAAAACAAATTCTGAGTTTTTGAAAAAAAAAACGACGAACTTTCTCCCCGATTTTTGCCGACTGTCGCCGGAAAGTGTGGAAAACACGCTGCACTTGGACGGCCGATAATCCATGGAAATGAGATGTCGTTTTCGCCGAAAATCCAACGACGTAACAACGACAAACAACATATTGCACATCGTCGGCCGTTTGGACGGCGAAAACGACTTTTCAGGCGAAAATCGTGGAAAGCCGGCGACATTTGAAATCATGGTCAAAACTCAAAATACACACCACTTTAAAGAAAATCAAATCAATAGTAAGGTAATATAAAATATTCTTCTTGATTTTATTAGAATTACATTTAAAAAAAATAGAATTGCAATTTCTTATTAACTTCCATATTACTGAGGCAAAAGTGTTGTTTATCACTTTATCCTAATAATTAATTACAACTTTATTTGTTGATAGTCAGAACTCAATACAAAGAAAAATCAATTTCAATGTAATAAAATATATTGCTATTGACTTTATCAGAAGTACAATATTTTATATGTATTGTCACACGTTAACTTCACAAATCAAATCAGATTATATTCAGCACTATTTAATTTTGTTTGGTTTCCCGACAATCTGAATCAAACAATTAAGATCCTAATCCAGGCACAAAATAAATTAATTTTAAAAAACAAAACAATAGAGACACATAAACGCGTGAATGTAACATCATAATTCAGTTCATGACCATCACGATTAGCCTCTAATAAGGCTTTCTTTATATGGCTAATCTAGGATTATATGTTCCAATCATATTATTCATCTCTTATTAACACGCATGCTAATATAATACAAACGTTTCGAATCCAATATAAATTATTAATATTTCTTTATCATTAACGACAAGACTAGTTTAATATATAGGCATAAAAGACGAAAATGACCACATGTCGGCTAGCCAAGTGGAACACGTAAATAAATTATATTAAAAAGCTCACTACAGTTGTTGCTAGTCTGATCTAGTAAATGCATGATTTTTATGCGGAGGATTTATCCTCTTTTAATTTAATTTAATGTTCGTATATGCGTTTACACAGTTAATATATTATATCGTATAATTTTTGATCAATATCAATTAAAAAAAGAAAAAGCAGCTCACGACAATTTTTAGCCATCTCAAATTAAGGCTCGCGATTAGTCTCGTCGTTATATCATGTGTGCAACACACAAACACACACACATATATATATATATATATATATATATATATATATATATATATATATACGTTTTTTTAATATATAAATAATGAGATTGACAAAGGATAGAGAAGTAGGCGTTTACCTCTTTGGAATAAAGTTACAAAGACCACATCCACATCTTTAAAATATTACAGTAACAAACAAAACAAAAAAAAAACGAAAAAATATAAATATATACATATAGCTCGTGGATAAATATTTGGACATCAGAGTCTCTCCACGTTAACGTTTGTAAAATGTTTAATCATTAGCATGCATATATATATATATATATATATATATATATATATATATATATATATATACACACACACACACGAGTGTCCTGTTTACGTACATGTAGTCAAGGAAGTCTCCAGCTATAAGCTTACGTGTCAATTCCCATTATAATACACAACCAAAATAACTTTATCTTTAAATTTTAGCTCCAACAATTATCGCAGATAGTTGATAAGAATACCGAAAATGTAATTAAGATATATTTCGATAATATTTTAACACAATATTTGTGGACGACGTTTTTGGATTATAATTTTTTGTTGAACAATGTTTTTCTTATCTTCTATTGTATTCGTTACAGGTTTAGAGTTTAGACAACTGTCGAGCTGGTGTGGAATTGGTCTCTACAAGTAAGATAATCTCTAAAAAAAAAGAGGACTTGTCATTAATTGGAATACATATATATATATATATATATATATATATATATATATATATATATATATATATATATGCATGGCCTAATTGCCCTAGAGTTTGGGAGACATTTTTAAGTGTGTTCCATTATTAAGGGAACATTTTTTCCAAGTGATGTGCCCAAACCTTTTGAGAGAGCCAATGAACTACATTTTCTCAAATGTCAATATAAATAATAATATTGCACCTAGTGTCAATATATTATAAATACATATATATCAATAAGAACTTAAGCTAATATTATATATATACATATATATATATATATATATATATATATATATGTATATGTGTGTGTGTGTCTGTGTGTCTGTAAGTATTAATAAGCTATGTGCCCATCATAAGTTTTTGGATATATACATATTATGATTAACTTTATCATTTAAGTATGTAAGCTAGCTAGAGAACATATATCATACAAACTTATCATCTATCTATATCCTATTAAAATGGGATTCTAAAGGGATAACATGATATATTGTTTAGTTGGCCTAATAATGACAATGGCAGTGTTTATTGACTAAAATAAGAATAGGGGAAAAAATGCAAAAAAAAAAAGGAAAAAATACATTTAAATAATAAAGCAAAAAAATCATAGATATGGGGGCATCTTTGAACAAATTGAAGTATTCGGTGAGCTTACAAATCTGCAGCTAAAGCATTTATTAACTTGAGTTAATCTAATAATGGTTTTATGGGCATTATAATTATCTAACCAATTTCAAACTCAACATTAATGAACTAGTAGCCAACATTTCATTTATTTTAACAAATTAGTCATTTATCAAAATTTATTAAAGTTAACGTATAAAAATGTCAGGGACAATTATGTAAAATAGTATCTGACTTTAATGATAGCATATCATCAAATATGGTTAGATTTTAAACAAACTTAAAATGTTGGTTATATTGCAAGTCTAACGTCAAGTGGTATAGCCGGTGAGATTTTTCTTTAAATATCGATGTTACCAAGCTTTTATAAATATTTCCTAATGTATTGCATTTTCTGAGAATTTGTATTTGATAACAACTGCTTTTTGAATTTTTTTTTTTTTGTTAAGAGAAAATAAAATAGGGAATAGAAGCAAGTGGAAACCTATCGTAATCCATATGTACTGTTGTGTACATGAAAATTACTATACAGTTCTATATGAGTTTTATCATTAAAACACTTGTACGATTCCAGGCCCCAAAAACCAGAGGAAAAAAATAAAATAATAAATGAAATAGATTGAACATAAAAAATATATTATAAGAGTTGTTTCTAGAGATGATACCTTTTTCAAATTAGGGGTAGCGTTTTTATTTTTATTTTCCTTCCCTCTTTTCTTTAATTAATATGCATGTAAATATCATATATAAATTTATTTGAATTGGACCACTTTTGATATGAGAGATAAATGAGAACATGTGGGTCAACTTGTAAAAAACAGGTGGAACACAATAACCACATGGACTGTCTTTTCTTCTCTAAATAATAATACTCTCTTCTCTTTTATTTCTTAATTAGCTTCTTTTGCTCACATATGTAGAAACGGTTCACAGTTTCTTTTCTTGTTTTTCCCTGAAAAAGCGTAGTAAGAGAGAAATGATTTAAAGATTCCACAGTGAATAGAATGATAATTATTTACCACATTTTTATTATTATTTAATTTGCCAACCACTATTTTATTTGACAAATTAATTTCAAATATCGTATCAATTAGTTGAATGGTTTTAACAACTCTTGGTTAAAGACTAGCCTTTTAGGGACAACTTATCTTTTTGACCAAGGAAAAATGTTGCGTAGCTTGTCTAGCTTAATAATTGTATATCGGTATAGTAATTTGGCTATTGTTTTTGTTTGTAAGCCGATCGAGTGGTATTTATAAATATATAATGCTTACTATCAAATCATTTAATTGTCAACAATAATTATTAAAAAAAAAAAATTGAAAAAAATAAATATCGTGATATAAAAAAAAAACTATTTTCATTTAGGCTATTTTAATTTGTGGAATGCAAATTAATATTATGACGATAGTGCTTATATGGCCTTATTATAGAGCAGGTTTCGAAGATCCAAACATCTTTAAATGAAAGTCACTTTCTCGCCCGTCAATTTTTTTTTTTTTCTAAATTAAGATTTTTTATTATCCTTTTGGCATGTTTTTGTTCTAATTTTTTTTTATGACACCTTTCTTGTAATTATCTTAAAAATTAATATATATATATATATATATATATATATATATATATATATATACGATAAAAATTACGAAAAAGATTTAATTAATATATGAGATTTGATGGTTCAATTTGTTAAGAGCTAAGTAATATCTCTGCATGCATGTGATGTTCATGTGATCTCAGAAGAGAAGTTTTTATCATCTCATCAAGTTTTCTATTTTGACCGTATATTATGGCACCAAATCTGGGATGAAACTTGTTTTACAACAGATCAAACGTGTTGAGTATGCTTAAGTATATATGCTGCAGAGGATATAGTTGATAGAAATTTTTATTTTTTATTTTTTTGGTGATTATCGGACGAAAATATGTACATTTATTCGTTTTGTCTAAAAAAAAGGTGGATTTTAATAGGTTTTTTTTTCCTTTACAACAAATTTTTTTACACATGTTAAAGTTAAAATTTGACAGGTTTTTTTTTTTTTAACGATTTTTCAGGAAAACGTGAAAACATTATTGCAAATATTCGGTAGCTTTTTATTTTTCAATTGAAAAAGACATCTGTTGTTGACAATTTTATATAATTAATTATTAGTTTTTTCATGTATAAAGCATAGTTCTAGTTAACTTTTGTATATTATATGTTACAAGTTATTTAGACTATAAAATAAATTTTCCTCGGTGACATATATAACATAAATGATAAATGGTGTTTCAGAAATCGTGATAAGAGTACATGAAAATTAATGCAGTTCGTAGCAGTACTGTCGTATACTGTGCTTCAATCTATTCGCTGTTAATATTGATCAAAATACGATGATATATATAAGTATGTATATACTATATACGTGCCGTATATAAATAAATAAATGTATTTGATATATCAGGTTTATCCGTATAAGCATATGATCAGAATTCAGTTCAGAGATATATGGATGAGGGTGGGCAAAGGGGGATTCATCTTCGAGCTTGGTGAACAAAAATAAAAGGAACAAAATGCAATATATTAAAATTAGTCATGTCAATAACGTTTTTTCAATTGGTCATAGCGGTAAAATAACTGAAATAACAGAAAGAAACATACAACTACTGTAACAACAGGAATATATATGGGATTCGTAAACGGTTAATATATATTTTATTAATGACAATATATAACTAACATATATTTGTCTATTTTACATGAAAATAAAAAAAATAAAAATTAAATTTCTTCTTCCAATTCCTAACCACCGCTAAGCCTAGAGGGTCTTGGAGTTTGTGCATGCTGAGACTAGAGGAGTCAAGATGGACAGAAAAAAGGATCTACGAAAGATCTGGTCTCTTATTTGGTCGGTTATAAATACATATATAGCTCTAGTTTTTTTTTTTTTGTTCTTCAATCTTTCAATTCATGATTTCCTTTGATGCTGATATTTTTTATTCATATACGTTCACTAGGCTCAAAAGTCCACTATCCAATCTATTTGGAATTTGGAAACTAGTACATTGCCTCTTTTGCTGAAGAACAATCTTCCTTCATTGGAAACTAATCACTCTTTTCTTTTTTTTACATCACCACCTGAAAAAGGGTAATTGAGAAGAGTTAGTTGGTGCAAAACACATTTTGTCAACAAAAGTGGTTAGACATAATAAAAACACCGGGGATAGAATTGTTTAAAGAATAAAGTATGGACACTTTTGCTATGAAATAATAATAATAATAATAATAATAATAATAATACTAATTAATATGCATGATGTGTTAAAATGAGACAAGATTTTGAGGGCTCACTTTGTTTTGTAGGGCAGCTTTTTTTTTTCTTTTCTTCATTTTCTTATATTAATTGAAAGTTGTTGAATCCAAGAGATGGATTAAGATGAAACAAACTTTGTCTTTGATCTTCCATATCCCACAAGAGAGACACATTTTCCTGAAAAATGATGTGCAAACGATATTTTTATTATTATATGAGTCATATATATTTATAATCATACACACATGATGATAATATGATTAATTACTTGTATTTATGTACAATATTTGTGCTACACATTTTGACATTGACATACATGAGAAAAGGCATTTGTCATTCGGCCTTGTTGTAGCAAAAGAGAAGCTGAAGAAGTTTCCATTAGAGCTGCTTGGTAGTTATTATCAGCTGTGGGCTGGGATTGACTACATTGAGGCACAGATTGAATTTGTGAAGCCAAGTTGTTCACTCCCTATAAACAATTCCATAAACACAAAACCATGAGCTATAGTCTATATAGACAAGTGGGTTAATAATTATATATATATATATATATATATATATATATATATATATATATATATTAAAATTGAAGAAAAAAAATATCAGTATTAGTATTATTATTATTATTACCTCAGGTCTAACCACAAATGCATTATCAATGTCCATTCCAAAGTCATAGAACATGGGATTCAAAGAGGAAAGCTTCATTGAAAGGAACTGAAATAATGATCATGACAATGACCAACATTTAGATAAAAATTGATCATTAATAACACATATTAAAAACGCTGTCTTAAGTATATAATTATTGAGAGGAGAAACAAAAATTGAAAAATAAAAAAGACAGTTGCTTAACGGTACTACACACCTCTACTTGATTTTGTAGGGACTGGACATAATTGATAATCTCATCCAACATAAGGGCCTTTCCAGTTACCTATTATAAATACAAAACCACATGAAATTCGTCAGATTAAAAATTATTGATGATAAAAAATTGCTCACGTATTTAATTTTTTTTTTCTATTGAAAAAGACATAGTAAAGACAAATTAATCTAAAGAGAAAAAAAAAAAAAAAAAAACCTTTTCACACCCAGGAACGAGCCTCTGCAGCATCTTCATCCTCTCACTAATTTTCTCTCTTCTCACCTGAAAATAATTAATTATAATAATAAATTAGCACATAAGATAACACTTCACCAAGAAAGAAAATGTGTGAAATAAAATAAATTAAAATAAAATAAAATAAATACCCTCTCAGCAAGGCTGTGGCTATCTGTTGCCTGACCCCTCCTAGCTCTAACATGAATGAAGCCAGTTGGAGGCTCTTCCTGACCTTTTTTACTCTCATCATTTTTTTTACCATTTACTTTCTTTTCACTGCCTTTGTTATTATTACCACCACCACACTTTTGTTTCTTTGATCCTCCTCCTCTGCTCTTCTCTCTTGCATCCTATAGAATTTCAACAAACCCTTTTTGTTGGTTAAAACTCATCACATAATTCACTAATACTTAAAACATATATACATGCATATATATATATATATTAACCTTTGATTGAGCAGAATTATTATTTCTAGTGGCGACTTTTCTCTTCCTCTCCACCTTCTGAGTCACTTGCTCGCCGCTCTCGTCGGTGCTGTGCTTCTTAGTCACCGAAGAACAATACGGCTCGTCGTTCTCATCGCTGCTCACAGTAGTACAACAAGTCTTTGTGACAAACGACGTGTCGTTTTCACTCTTGTTGTTGTTCATGACCATCCCAGAAGAGACGTGATCAACTGGGATTCCTTGAACAGTCTGATGGTGAGATTGAGATACTGGGAGATTGTAAAACTGATCTTGGATATTATTATTATTATTATTACTATACTGAAACTGGTGATATTGATCCAGCGATAGAACTGAATCAACAAGAATTGGGTGGTGTTGTTGGTATGAAAAAGATGCCATTTTTTTTTAAAATAAGAAGGATGATAATGATATGTTATTTCAATTGGCTTGAATATTTGCGAGTCTCTCAAGAGAGGATCTTAAATGGTATAGTCTGTGAAAAACTATTAAGAGGGTCTTAGGTTATATAAAGACCAGGACAGGGGTTATAATTTATCGGGAACTTTTTTTTTTTTTTTTTTTTTTATTTCAGAGTTTTATTATTTCTTCTGTTCTCTATCTATGTACATTTGACCGGTCATATCTCTGTTATCTTTCATGTCTTTCTCTCATTTCGGTTTCTCTCTCTTCTGTCTTTGAACAGTATTATTAAGCGAAGTGAGCTAGGTTAAAAGTTAAAACAGGAAAGATAATAAATAAACTTAAAAAATATTTATTTAAGTTTATAGTAAAAGATCCATGTCTCACACATCTCAGTTGTCATTCATTTAGTTTACTTTTACTCTAAGAATAATAGGAGGCACTGTTGTTCGACTTCAATTATTAGTGTTATTATTGGTTAATAATTTGGTGTTATTTTCAGTCTAATCCATGCAGTATAAATCATCAGTAAAAATAAAGAAATAAAAAAATAAAAAAATTCAACGTAGATGATATGTAATGTTGACAGTTCATAATTAATTATGACAGTTCATGAACTTAAAATTAAACCTGGTTGTTTGTTGTGCCTGTGCGATTGAGCTTTTCAGTGTTCAATGCGTATAAGGTAATGTTATGTTGTCAAATCAAGCTTTATTAAAAGTGATTATATATTTTTTTGTAGCTTCTAGGGCCAAAGGAAAAGAAAACAACAATTGGAGATAATTCTAGGCCATACTTCCATTCCTTATAGTTAATTATTTTTTTTTATAAAAAATAATTAAAGAAAAATTAGTCGATCTAAGCCACATCAAACGTTGCAATTATAATCTAGTCAACGTTTCGTTTAATTTTCGAATCTAGCCAAATTTGATGACGTGTCATATTTATGTAAGATGGTATTTACTATATTAGTCTTGGTTTGGTTTCAAAAATACTAGCCCATGTTTTGAAACTTGGTTTTGTAGCCGAATTTGTTATATTCGGATTATTTTTAAAATTTTAAAAAAAAATTCTATATTTGGCAAAGTTGGTTATTGAGCGTTTTTTTCTTTAATGAACATTATAGCCGTGTAAGCAAATACAGTGTAAATGTTCGTAAATTTTTGTTAATCTCCGTTGCTTTGTTAATTTCTGTTAATTATGGTAAATTTACATATGTGCAGGTAGAGCCGATTTTTTTCTTTCCTTTAATATGCATTTAATACAATATTTTTGTTTTCCAAATTTATTTTCTAATTTTGAACGGGATTTTATCATAATTACATGTATTCATTATCTTGTTTGACTTTATTCAATCAAATAAATATTTTCTTTCCTTTTTAATTACATCACCGAATCTCCTATTATGAATTCAAAAAGCTGAAATTAAATTGCTGAAATTATAGCCGTGTAAGCAAATACAGTGTAAATGCTTGTAAATTTTTGTTAATCTTCGCTGATTTGTTAATTTCTGTTAATTATGGTAAATTTTTTGTGCATTTATTGCATTAAATTTTCTCTTTTAATTACATCACCGAATCTCCTATTAAATTCGCTAAATATCCAATTAAATTGCGAAAAAATATGAAATTAATTGGCTGTATACAATTCAAACCGGTCAAACGTGGGCTAGTGTTTTGATCAAGTAAGTATAAGAAAAAGGGTAAATTAGGTATTTTATATCCGTAAATTTCAGTAAATGTCTAGATTGCAAAATTTACCAAACGTTGGCTAGATTCCAAAAATCATATTTCAAAATGGCTATGTTGCTAGTTTACACATAATTAAATACATGTGTTTCATGTTCATCAATAATATATATATATATATATATATATATATATATATATATATATATATATATGCGCGCGCGCGCGTTTGTTTGTGGTCTGATTGGCTTGAAATCAACTAATAAAATAGCTATAATCAAGTGGAGAGATATAGGGCGAGAAATAAATAGTCACTTTCGATAAGAAACATGAAGGAATGTATTTGTTAAGAGGGGAGATCGTTTCCAAAAAAAAAAAAAAAAAAAAAAAAAGAGGGGAGAATGAAAGCATTCAATACATTACACTTAACATAGATATCCAAATATTTCTCCAAGTCCATTATTAGTAAAGAAAAAGATTTACACATGTTTTTTTTTATCGCTCTATCTTTTGTAACTTTATGATATATAACATTTTCTTTTTCTTTTTCTATTTTGCGTCACCTTTTATTTTTATTTTTGTAGCATAATTTGTTTGTTTATACAAAATTTCATCGAAAATTGTTTAGCATAATACTGGTCTTTGACATATTTTGTGTTTTCATGACATTAAACCGTCTTATCCAAATAATCGGTTCAAACTATATATTCAAAAATTTGATCAAAAAATTATTTGGTATGTATTCTAACGTTATGTGACGATGAGCTGAATTAAATTGGTGTTGTGATCTCACCCGATTATTATCACATGCAATTATCGAAATATTAGTCATTCACACCGAAATTTTACTATTTACGAAATAACACGGTTGTTTTGAGATGTTGTTACTCCAAGCATTAGTACTTTTGCTTAGTGATAATCGATCATTTGTTGTTGGTGAGAATCGTGACGGACCATGAGAGGAGTACTCGTGTGGAATCGACAGTTGAAAATTGCTTCGTAATTTTGTGATCTTTAATCCGCATAATATTCACCTGATATATTTGTTTCTCTCTCTGATTTATAAAATGGTAATCTGTGGCATCATTGTAAAAACATACTGCCCAAATTGAACAACGAACAGTTGAAAATTACAGGTTGTGTTTGGTAGTTAACTCAAAAAGTTTTTGTTTTCTATTTTTTAATTTTTGTAGTTGTATTGAAAAATTATTTTTCAGTTGTTTTCAAAAAGCTGTTTGGTACAGTTTTCATTTTTGTTTTTGAGAAATTGAAAAAACTGAAAAAGTGTTTAGTATAGTTTTTCTTTTTGTTTTTGAAAAAATGAAAAGAGAAGATGAGGAGAAGGAGGAGAGAAGAGAATAATTTTTTTTCTTCCAAAAACACATTTTATTTGTTTTCAGTTTTCTTTACTCTTTTACAAAACAACTTCAAAATTTTTTGAAATTTTTTTCCAAAAATTTAAACCAAACATGTTTTCAATTCTTGTTTTCAATTTTTTCAACTCAAAAACTAAAAAATTGTTTTTGAGAGGAATACCAAACACACCAAACTCTTTCATTCATAAAAATAATTTATTTATAGTTTTTTTATAAATAATTTGTAATAGGTAGTGTCACGCCATAGCGTCCTAGCCATCACCATCTAAACATAATAAGCACGTTTCATTTCTAGTTTTATATCCCAACTCTTTGTTTATATCTAACTGGATAATTGAATTTTGGTTTTAAATCAAACTGTTTCAGTTTGGATTTGAAGTTAAGAAAACATAAGAATTTGAATCCAATTATCCATCGCAATAAGATAAGATGGACGAGACTGGTCAAGGATCAAGACCTAGCTATTTTCTTATTGATTAGTAAAACAAAATAGGAAAAGGTTAAGCCAAGCGCCAGAGCGTTTGACCTATTTCTTTATATATATATTTTTTGTTTCAATTTTCAACCTATTCTAATTAAACATTAATTTTTTTTTAAAATCCGGATTATGATAATATGTCGGGTAGGGTTTAATCCATCAGGCGCTTCAGCTTGTGATAAATCGACCAAGGCTAGAAACTTTTTCTTTTCTTACAATTAAAATCTGGATTAAAAAAATAATATAAGACGTGTTTGTGTAGTTTAAATAGTTAAGATGTGTTCCGTTGTGCTTTGAGCATCAAGCTGGAAAATGGATATATATATATATATATATATATATATATATATGTATGTATACACGCACTAAAATTTACATTTAAAATCCCCCCAGAAAAGGGAAGAAGCATATAATATACCATGTACATGAAACAACTATAAATACAAATTTAATGATAGAGGAAGTGATGATGAACAAATTCAGATAATGTAGACAGTCAAGTGCTTTTAAATCCTTAATACTTATGTTCCAATCAGGTAGACAAAGAAGATTAATTAAATGGATATTGTTCAATATAGATTTTTCTTTTCTTTTCAATTTTGGGAGATTAGAAGGGAATTGAGTTTAATTAATTGGAACAAAACTTTGTGTAGTCCAACTACCAAATATATATATAGACCAAAACATGCTTGGCTGGGCTACATACAGCCTAGCGTGTAGCTTTGTTCCGTATGGCTAACAACATCTGATTGGCCCATTAATTCCAGGTCTTCTATTTTTCAAACATTTCTATATTAATCTCATATACATATACATTGTATTAATGGAAGTATTGAACACCTGGTTAGCTTTGTATACAAGTGCCATATCTTTAGAATTTAGTTGACCTATTCTTCAATTAATACATGTATAGTATAGTATATCATTAATACAGTGCATATTATTATTATTATATATATATATATATATATGTCATAATTGTTGTCTATTTTTAGTACAGGCATAAGTATGGGTATGTAATATTTTCATTATTTTTAAGTTTTCTTATACTTAATTGTTTAATTTAATTTATACACGACTTCTATCAACTTCAAGCAAGAACCAGTCTGAATTTTCTTCTGAATGTACAAGTATACACACATATAGTTAAATTTTATTTATTGGGTGGATACTTGTAAATAGGAAATAAAGAATCGAGGTATTAAAAATAGTACAACTGAACTAGTATAAAATATGCTATCTGTAGTATATATTTGAATTATACGTGCATGTCATTTCACAACCATTGACGATTAAATTTTGAATTCCGTGGACAAATATTCTTTCTTTCTTAACTAACAGAATAACAGAATCTAGATCCGAGAGAGAGAGAGAGCGAGTCAAGAGAGAGAGCGATTCAGGAGAGAGAAAATTCTCATTGACTGTTTGACTGAATGACTAACACATCAGTTAGTTGAGTATAAATACAATTGTAACTTCTCATCCTGACCGTCCATCTCTAACAAACTTATGATGGACGGTTGATACTCTAATACTCCCCCTCAAACTAAACGCGGGTACACAAGTTTAGTTTGGAAGCTAAAAACATAAACTGAGGTAGAGGGAGTGGTTTAGTAAAAATGCCAGCTACTTGGTCTGTAGATGGTACGTGTCTAATCTCAACAATTTTGGCTGCCACTTTCTCCCTGATAAAATGTACATCAACCTCTATATGCTTTGTTCTGGCGTGAAAAACTGGATTTGAGGCAAGTGACGCAGCTCCCAGATTATCACACCAGATCACTGACGGGCCAGGATCAAGTGGTATGTTGAGTTCATCAAACAGCGACTTAAGCCAAATCACTTCTGTTGTGACTGTTGCGAGTGCCCTGTACTCAGCCTCAGTTAAGCTTCTCGAGACAACCTCTTGCTTCTTAGCTGACCAGGAGATGAGGTTTGGACCAAGATACACACAGACCCCACTCATAGACCTCCGATCATCTAGGTTGCTGGCGTAGTCAGCATCTGCAAATGCTGTCAGAGCAAGTGTGTGAGCTGGTGTAAATCGTAGTCCTTGACGTTGCGTGCCAGCCAAGTAACGAAGTAGCCTCTTGCAAGCGGCCCAATGTTTGACTGTTGGTGCTTGTAGATACTGGCTTAGTCTGTTAACAGTGAAGGCAATGTCTGGTCTCGTCATGGTAAGGTATTGGAGTGAGCCAACTGTGCTCCGGTACAACGAGACATGCTCAAACAGATCGCTGTCCAATTTGCTGAGTTTCGTACTCGGGCACATTGGGGTCGAGCATGGATTTGAATATGACATGTTGGTTTTCTGCAGGAGATCCCGCAGATACTTCTGCTGAGTGAGCGTGAGATTGTGTTCATCCCTGTGTGCTTCAAAGTCTAGGAAGAAATTTATTGATCCCAGCGTCTTCAGCTTGAATGACCTGTCTAGATCTTCAATTGCCTTTCTTATGAGCTCATTGCTGTTTCCTGTGACCAAAATGTCATCTACATAGACTAGTAGAAAGAGACACTGAGATCCACTCGTATAGATGAACAAAGAGCTGTCAGAAGTGGAGTTGGTGAAACCCCAAGCGATTAGTGTGGTGCTGAGTTGCTCATACCATGCCCTTGGAGCCTGTTTTAGTCCAAGGCTTTGTGAAGCTTGCATACGTGTGTTGGTCTGGTAGGATCCTCAAACCCCTCTGGTTGATAGGTGTAGACTTCTTCACTCAGTACTCCATTCAGAAAGGCGTTGTTGATGTCTATCTGTTGGATGTCCCATTTGAAGGTGACAGCAAGTGTAAATATGACCTTGAGTGTGGACGGTTTGATCACCGGGCTGAACGTTTCAAAGAAGTCAATCCCTGGAGTTTGTTCGAAGCCACGAGCTACCAGTCGCGCCTTGAGCTTGTTGACGAGCCATCGGAGTTCTGCTTGACTTTGAATATCCATCTATTGGACACAATTGTTGTTGCTTGCTCTGCTGGTACCAGGGTCCATGTTTTATTGTCCTGCAAAGCATTGATCTCTAGTTCCATGGCTGCTTTCCATTTTGGGTTAGACAAAGCTTCACACACAGACAATGGCTCACTAGCTATATTACAAGTTAATACTTCAGCTGAGAAAATTCTCGGTTTTGTAATACCTGCTTTTGACCTGGTGGTCATTGTGTGGTTGTTATGTGTTGGATGTGATGGGTGTGTATGGAGTGTGGGACTGGTTTGTGAGGTGCTTTGTGGTGGGAAGAACAATTTGCAGGGGTGATGTTGATCTTGTGGATGGTATGTTTGTGGGTGAGGGTTCAGAACTGTGTGATGGTGACGTGTCATTTGTGGATCCGTGTGATGTGACATTGTGACTTGGTGATGTGTTTGCTGTACTGAGTTGAGATATGTGATGGCTTGAACCAGGAATACCAAGGAAAGTGTTTGGATCACTTGTACTAGTTGGTAAACAGACAGGCAGGGTGTGAGATGGACTGGTGGACAAAGGGAGGTTCTGACTTTTCTGAGGAAACAAGGACATGTAAGAGAAAGTAGTTTCATAAAAAAGAACAGACCTAGCTATGTAAATTCTTCCTGTTTCACTTAGACACCTATACCCTCTGTGAACAGGACTGTAGCCAATGAAAACACACAACTTTGATTTGAATCTGAACTTGTTGGAGTTGTAGGGTCTTAAGTATGGGTAACAAGCACAGCCAAAGACTTTCAGAAAATTGTAATCTGGCTTTTGTTTATGGAGCAGTTCAAAGGGTGATTTGAGATGTAATGTGTGAGTGGGTAGTCTGTTGATGGTGTACACTGCACTAACAAAAGCATCCCACCAGAGTGAATAGGGTAGTCTTGCTGTGGAAAGGAGAGTGAGACCTAACTCAATAATGTGTTGGTGTTTTCTTTATGATTTCCCATTTTGTTGATGTGTGTGTGGGCAGGGATGTCTAAATTGTATTCCTAGCTCAGTGAGAATAGGTAAAAGAGGCCTGTATTGCCCACCCCAATCTGTCTGAATGGCTTTTATTTTTGTGTTGAACTGTCTTTCAATAAATGCATTGAAGTTGAGGAAAATGGTTTTTGTGTTTGATTTTGTTTTGAGAGGGAAAATCCAAGTGAACCGAGTTAGATCATCAATGAAGTGAATGTAATACCTATACCCTTCTAAGGATTGGTCTGGTGAGGGTCCCCAAAGGTCTGAGTGTATGAGATCAAAAGGAGCTGTTGTGTGAGTTGGGATGGTTTTGTAACTGAACTGATGCATTTTGCCTATAGCACAATCAGAACAGAAAAAAGGTTTTTTATTGAAACATTGTGATGAACAGATTTCATAATACATTTCATGATTTCTGGTGATACAGACCTAATCTTCTGTGCCAAATGTTGACATCAGAAGTCCTTGACTTGTTTGAACTGGTATTACACACAAAAGAAACATGATTTTGTACATGACTCACACAACTAATATATGATTTGACCTTAACACTAGACTCAGGACTGATTTTGACAACATTTTTATTGCTACACACCTCCGAGATTGGACTACAACACACAGAAAATAAATGACCATTCAAACTAGACACAAGAGCAGTGAATTTTGGCTTGAGAGGAGTTGACAGCTTGGAGAGATCCAACTGGTACAGTCCGTCTTTAAGAGCTGCAACCAGCAGTGTTCTCATCGAAGCCTTGTCCTTTATTAGACATTTATCAGCATAAAACTCAATCAGTACATTGTTGTCCTTGGTAAACTGGGATATGCTTAGGAGATTTTTGGTTATGTTTGGGACATGAAGGATATTTTTCAAAAGCAGATTATCACGATTGATTTTCAAAGCTGAGTTACCAATATGTAATATGAGGAGAGAAGTGCCATTACCTACTGTCAGCTTGTTTTTCCCTTTGTACTCGCTTTGATTGGCGATGTTGCTCGCATATGAAGTCACGTGGTTTGTCGCTCCACTGTCCAAATACCACTCTTGAGAAACTTGATCATCAAGTGTTGTGGCTGTGTATGCTTGGTTGTTGGTGTAGGTTTGTGGTGTGGTGGATTGACTCAGTGCATTCTGACCTTGTGGTGAGGCTCCACTGAAGTGCACATCGAACCGATGAAAGCATTTGTTGACCAGATGACCAACTCTGCCACAAAGTTGACACACAGGACGATTTGCATTGTTTCCTCGACCGCCACGTCCGCGACCACGACCTCCGCGACCGCCGTTGTGTCCACGACCTCCACGTTGAGCAAGATTCGCCGTCGGTGACGAAAATTATGTGGAATTTGTCGAATTGAGGGACTCGATTCGCATTTCTTGTGACTGGAGAGCGAATTGAAGCTTTGGTAGAGACGGAGTGTCTGCACGGCTTGTGAGATTGACAACGACTGACTCGTACTCCGATCCGAGTCCACCGAGCATGTAAAGAACCAGATCGTCATCATTGATCAACGCTCTAGCACTGCTGAGATCATCAGCAATCGTCTTCATCTTCAAGATGAATTCATTCACACTGAGACGTCCTTTCTTCGTGGTCTGAAGTGCGAATCTGAGTTGTAGAACTCTCGCCTTTGACGTAGTTTGGAAGATTTGACATAGCGTTGACCATGCCGTCGCCGATGTGAGACACCTATTCACATGACCTAACATTCCTTCCGAGATCGACGCGAACATCTAGCTAAGAAGAAATTGATCATACCGGAGCCAGAGATAGTACTCTGGATTTGGTGTTTGGACTGATTCTCCATTGGCGTTGACTGTGTGAAGAACTTGAGGAGGACATGAGATCGTACCAAGCAAGAAACTTTCAAGTCCATGAGCTCGAGTTGTTGACAGAATTTGCGTACTCCAGAAATGGAAATTGTTTCGATCTAAGCGAAGATTCAGAGGATTGATGTGTGGAACCACGCTTTGATATGCTTGGACTTGATTCGCAATGGCTTGAAGTTGTGGATCGGTGATTGTTGGGGAAGCTGTGACATTTGGTGAAGAAGAAGCCATTGATAGCGATCGAGATCTGACCTAGAGCCTTGGCTCTGATACCATAACAGAATAACGGAATCTAGATCTGAGAGAGAGAGAGAGAGTCAAGAGAGAGAGCGATTCAGGAGAGAGAAAATTCTCATTGACTGTTTGATTGAATGACTAACACATCAGTTAGTTGAGTATAAATACAACTGTAACTTCTCATCCTGACCGTCCATCTCTAACAAACTTATGATGGACGGTTGATACTCTAATATTAACAAAATAGTTTGTCAAGAAGACTAACAAATAAGAATAGGCATATTTTAGCTGGGGATCATCCTTGATGCCAGTTGTCTTTTAGAGTTACGTATAGATATATGTGTCCCTACATACAAAGATATATACAAAATATATATTCCACGATCTGTGAGGGTCTAGCTGTGATTCAGTCTTTATGTCATCGTCAAGGTCTCGGCGACTAACACGGTCCAATGACGTAGATTGAACCTTCAACAATCATGAACATAAGTAAACGACACGTTTCGTTTACTTAATTAATGTCTCTAATCTAAATTCATAGTCCTTTTGGAAGCAACATACATGTCTTTGGTCGTTTCCGAAGGTTCATTTTCGCAGTATCGCGAGCTTAGTCTTGGAGGTTAGCTCGATTCAATCACTATTCGGTAAAATTGCTCGTTCCGTAAAGACTTGTGCTTTGGTTTAGAAATTTGAGCACACTTTACATTGATTCAAGCTCAATCCTTCATTTCCGTGCAAGGCATGTAGAAATTGACCTCTTTGTTTGCGACAAAAATGCTTTAGCTAGGAGCAATCTAATGGTCATCGCATTCCCTCGCTCGATCGACCAAGTTCTTGATGTTCTTACGAAGGCCATATCATGCTCGCCCGCCTCCCATTATATGGTCCAAGATATGCTTTGAATTTATTGGATGTAAACTCGACCAAGTTGTTAGTTGTTGGTTAGTCATTTTAAGTTGGACGTATCGTTTATTTATCATTGTTAGGAATCTCACAATAAAGGTCATGCGTTACTCCTCTCATTACCAATTGGTTTTAAGTTGGAACTCCATGATACTTTCACATGGTATTAGAGCTCATTAAGTCCAAACGGGTATCCGATCCAATCGTTGAGATTCGGCCCAAAATGAGCGAACGCAAATAGTCGTCATCTTGAGGGGGCGTGTTAAGAATCCCACATTGGAAATGAATGGGAACTAACAAGAGTTTATAAATGTCATGAGTTACTCTTCTCATTACCAATTGGTTTTAAGATGAAACCTCATAATACTTTCATACTCATTAATGACTTAGGGTCAGCTGTGGCAACTCTGTGTAAGATAGTTGCGGTCATGTCTGAATTTCACACAAGATGATGAGTCATCCATTAAAGAGTAAGCATATAATTAAGAATCTCATATTATTATTAAAATGAGAATATGAGATATATTAAAATTTGCAAGGGTACAAATTAATTATGAAACCGGTGGTACATTTTTTTAACAAGGTTAGAATACTCCATTAGAATATGAGCAAAACACTCGCAGATACAAATATGAAACCATTTGAAACAGGGCTAAAAAACGATCAAGATCTAATAAAGTATGACACTAAATACTTATAGTAGTTCTGATCGTGCACATTTTCGTAAATAGGAAGAACAAGAGGTACATTGATATTGGAGCGCGTAATTCAAGCTCTTTCAAGAAATCCATAGTGAACGGTGGATAGATTTCCAACCAATAGTTTGAAATTTTAAATGATCAACTCGTTATCTTCTTACTAATTTAGATGGCTACTAAAAAAAAAATTACAGCGCACAAACATACACACAAGACCATACGTGCCAAAAGATAATGTAAACGTACGAAATCATGGAACTGTGTGTTCATGTGATATCTATATAGGCAAAACACAGATATGAACCTCCGTTAAAATTAAGATCCTGAATCCTGATACGTTTTTCAGGTCCTATACTACATAGGCTATAGCTGGTATTGCAGAAAAGTCCAATTCGGGAAAATAATAATATATGGTCAAAGCTAAAATTATTTAAGATCGACAATAGTGCACGTAACTTTTGGAGCTTCTAATACCACATACACAAAATATAAATAATTACTATCATAATAAGCAAAAATTAGGGAACTGCGTGTTTATGTGATACATTGATATCAAGTTCCGTTAAAATTAAAATCTGGTACGTTTTCTAGGTCCTATGCTATAGGGGCTATATATATACCTCGCGCAGAACAGTAATCAGGGATGAAAAATATATATATATATATATATATATATATATATATATATATATATATATATATATATATATATATATGATCAGAGACTAAAAAAATAAAATGAGTTGAACCACAAGTGGATTGTGATCAGTACTCTTTCTGAAATCTAGGCCAAAAATTTCGCTTTCATTTATAGAAGAAGACGAAGAAGAAGTGTGTGTGGCTAGGAAATAAGAAAGTCTTCATCGATCAGAAAAGTCTAGATTTTCTCTGTTACGTCATTAATAAGAGCAACAAGTCCAAAAAACCTAGTAATTAATTGAGCTCACTCTGCAATATATCTTTGCCTATTAATTACATTACTACTCAGCAGGCGTGCTTATAATGAGGATATAGTTGGCCTGAAGGCTGAATCAAGTGTCAAGTCAAGAGAAGACAGTAACAAATTAATAATTTATTTTAAAATAAAAAATGGTAAAGCCCTGGATACGAAATTCAGAAAATGCCAAGAATAAAAAAAAATTGGTAGGTAGTTAGAGTTTAGACTTATTAAGAGGGATCAATTTCTAATTTTGTTAGATAAATCAAATAAAAAGGCTAAAATATTATATAATTCAGAAAGGCCCACTTGCTAAAAATTTACGTAAGATTGGCCTTATATTTAAGTCCAAATACATAGTACTTTAGTTTATTTAGTTATTTTTCATAAAGCTTACTTTATTTGGTATGTATATGTATATATATACTTGATACGTCATAAAATATTTAGTTTTGTATGTTTGAGATATTTTTACGTAGCATATATATATACAAGTCTTTGTATTAATTCGTTTTCGTTTTGGCTATTTATTTGTCCGAAAATAAAACAAGCTTTAATTACGTTATAGGGTACTAGTGCTAATATACAGCTCCAAGCCCTGGGTGAAGTACTCTCTTTTGGATTGCAGATATTCTATCTCTGATCATATATACATCAGTAATATATACGTCTATATATACATGAGTCATTACACGTTGCTAACGATTTAAATGGGTTTGCAAGCTTGAATTCGGTCATTAATTCACCATCGCGCGCTCTTATATGTTGGAGCTGAAAAAATTATATTCGTTTTTAGCTTATATTAGATCATTGCTTTACCTATTAAAACTCATATTTAGATACTTTATGTTTTTACTTCTTATAAAAAAAAAAGTGTATATATAAGATCCATATCTATCATAGATTGATTTAGTTATTTGAGAGAATTCATCATTTTACAAAGAGAAATTAATTTATATAGGCTTAGGGGAATCAAATCCACAAACATCTAGAGGTCATATCAGTAGACACGTAGTATTTCAAGTTTGTGCATTGATGAATGATTGAATGCAAGATTAAATTTGTAAAAAGCATTCAATATATATATATATATATATATATGTATATATATATATATATCGAGCTTATACAACAGACTGAAGGGAGATTTATTTTCATTATCTTATAATGTAAACAACGAATCGACCACGACCCAAAGGACAAGTGAATGAAGTTATTATGTAAAGTGTATAATTTTTTTTCTCGTCAATGGTGAGTACTTTTTTTTTTGGTAAAAATCAATGGTGAGTACTTTGATTCCCACTTTTTACGTAGTCTTTGAAAGAGTACGATTTCCAGACATTCGTAGCAGAGTCTCTTTACGTAAATATATTCTGTGCATGAAAAGCCATAACTACTCTCTCTCTCTCTCTCTCTCTCTCTCTCTCTCTCTCTCTCTCTCACACACACACACACACACACACACACGCACACCACGCGCGTACTAAAGATATATATATATATATATATATATATATAATAAGAATAACGTGTATAATGCATTCTCTGATTGTGAGGTATCTTTCAGTTTCAGTACTCTCTCTATGCACTGAAAAGCACCATTCTAATATGCACTAGTTTATAAAACAGGTCCTTTAGAAATCACTACAATATATGACGCATGATCTAGGCTCTATATATGCTCTACATATATAAATATATATCATAATTCAAAAGTGGTCCCAATATATATAATATAAATCATGAGTCATGACAGCAAAATATGGACCACAAAATCAATCATACGCGTATTATTCAAATCACGCTTACACAGCCAATCATCATCTACAAGTGTTATTGGAAATTTTGCATAAGTAAACGTGGCTATTCTTGTTGGAATTTCTCGACACTAATGAAATTCTAGAAAATAACTAAACTGTACTGGTTGTAAAGTGAAGATTTCTAAATGTTAACCCTTAAAATTGTAAAAGCACCCCTTTTGATTAAAATTCGGATACAATTTTTTTACCTTACTAACAAATTTGACTGAGCTGTGTAAAGCTTGTCTATTCTTCGAGAAGTCCTAAGAGAATACCCCGGAAAAAAGAAAATAGGAAACCGGAGGTGGGACGAATATTTAGATGAAATGTGAAGACATTCAGCTCACAAAATTAGATTGATAAAGATAGTATATTTGCGTGTAAAGTTATTAAAATAGGCAGGGACGGATCCAATGAAAGTCCAGCAAGAATAAGCCTCCCCTCAATTTTTTTGTTTACACTTTGTTACTCAAATTTAATTTTTTTTTTCTCATATTACCTTGAAAATTTATAAATTAGCCCTTTTAAAAAACAAAATTCACTTTAGCCCCCCTAAATTTAGACTCTAGTTACGTCCCCGAAAATAGGTAATTAATTCAAAAAAAGTGTAACCAATGTAATTAATTTAATTATATAGAAATGTAACTAGTAACATTATTGTGCCTAGTTTTATATAAATGAAACAAGTAACATTATTTTGCATCAAAAGCCTACCTTATATTGTGATAAAACGTTTTTTTGTGCGTTCTTTTAGGTATCGAGTAGATAGAAATATATATATATATATATATATATATATATATATATATATATATTGATAGGTGATATATAGTAATGAGTATTTATACATGAAATAATACAAATACCCTAACAAATATTTTTTATAAATGGAAGTCAATTGTCGATTTTTAGGTTTGTTTCATTTCTATTATTTTAATAACATATTAATGCATCACCGATAGTCACATGAGTGGGCCTCACCTATGTATACTGCCGATGCGTTAACTAGCTCTTAAAAAAAATCATATTTGTTATGTAATGAGTATTTAAGTAGTATTAAGTAACATTTTCAGTGGGACATACGATTTGCTAATGACATATAAAGCTATTGAGTTGTCGAGCTTAATTGTCAGCAAGACTATGAAAACTTTTTTTTTCGATTAATCGAGTGTATTACAGGAATTTCAAGTTTGAATATGTTAGTCCTAGTTTTTTTTTCTCTTTATACACTATGTGTCGGATTTTTTTTGCAAAGTGTAAGAGAGTATGTAAACACAATTTTCGATTTGGATTAATAGTGAAATATTTGCAGTGGAAAATGGACGTATCGCATCAAGAGTAAATCACTATAAATCCTGTGTGTTATTTGTATTCTCTGTGACTTAATTATTTTCAGATTATATCATATTCAGAGCTCAAATCCTATTCAAAGCATCATAATTAAGGGTAACTTTCACGTTAATCAAGTTAAAAGGGATATCCATGCCACTCTAAAATTAAAGATATAAATTATTAACCAATCTTGTGAGATCTCACGAGCAGGTAGAAGAAATCAATATGCGTATATACGATTCAGTAGATAGCAAACAAACAAATTCATAATTAAATTCCGTATCTTTAAAATTATATGCGGAGATTTTATATTGAGTTGTTGTTGCAAAGGAAAATTAATATAAAGTTTAAATACTCAGGCAACTTAGATAAGGACAAAGAATTTAATTTGTCATCACATTTTCACTGTGCCGCTCCGCTGCATATTTTCTTTTTAAAATGCATATATTAATTTGATCATTTATGTCATACAGAGACAGAATGCTTTTGTACTCGAGAAAAATTTGGTCCGCAGAACTTCTATCCTTCGAAGTTATATATATATATATACATATATATATATATATATATATATATATATATATATATTGATGTCTTTTTCGCAGAGGTGGATGATTAAATTTATGCGTGTCTGATAATAGTAAAACTACAGTACTATAGTGTGCATATAGCTAGATACCGTATCTTATATATGATTGAAGACTAGTCATAAATGGCCACGCGAGAAAAGATTAATTGCTGAAATTCCGGAGTCTGGATTTTGTTTTACAATAACGTCGGTCACTATTATTGTTGTTGCTTTATTCACACACACACACACACACATTAACGTCGGTCATATATATATGTTCTTGTTAGATTGTCCATTTATGCTCCTTCATATATACACAAATCAAATATATCTTAATATCCTGAGGATTATTATCCATAAAACCCTTATTCTTAGTTGCAACTTTCATGCATGATTATCATGCAAATTAGTCATCCGAAACCATTATAATTAGTATTTGAGTGTGTCATCTCCAAATCACTTTTAAGACAAAATAGAGTTGGATTTTCTTCAATCCAAATTTATTTCTCACTTAGAATGAATGAATATTAATTTATCACAAAATTAGTTGCATATGAAATTATTTTAATATTGGTACTAGATAAGCAATAATTACACTAAAATTATTAAAGATATTAATTTTCATTGCAAACAAACTTAGTATTAATTTGTAGTTAGTAGGAAGTATTTTAGTATGATGTATTATTTTTATAAGTTTTGTCCTTAGTATATAAATTTTATACTACGTGTTTATATTATAATAAAAATATATATAACATATCATTGGATATAAAAGATACAAGTTAAACATTTATGGACTATAATGTAATGAATAAAAAGTTTATAAAATTATTAAAATAACGCATATTCTTCTTATTTTTATTTTTGTAAACTTTGAATGATAAGAATACATATGAAATTATATTAAATAAGATTTAATTGATGATTATAGACTTCCCTTTTCTGATAAATTATTAAGAAAAAAACTAGATTAGATACTCTCAATACCAATTTTTCTTTAAATTGTATCTTAAACATATCATACATTTATATGCATAATTTAAACAATCCTAAAAAACCAAGATCTTAAAACTGTGTGATTTTACATATCATTAGAGATCAAGAAAGCCTACATTGATTTATGATGAGAGCGACGGTGGTGGCGGAATCACCGAGAAATTGATTTCTCTCTCTTGACCTTTTAGTCTTGATAGCTTTCTTGTGATGACTCAGGAAAACTGCGTAATAGGTTGAGAGATGATCAATCCCTAGGGTTAGTTTTATATAGACCCACCATCAAAGTGTATAGGGAAATTATTTTTTATTTATTAACCAATATAATTTATCTTATATATTAAAGTAATATTATAGGAATTGCACGTGGGCCAATATCCACATACAACCCACGTAATGGGCCTAGGATGGAACGTATGGGTTAACATTCTCCCACTTTGGCCCATGTGTCATACCATAGAGTTTAATAATAAAACATAAGTGCGTATAGTATAAGATAAATTCATCATAATATTAGTTATATCGTTAAGTCATAATCAAGTATGGAACTAATAAGGATCATAGCGGTTGTACGTCAATTTGTTGACATAGTTCGTTCCATGTATCACAATACTAGCTTCACACTCAACATGACACATAATAAGGTATTCATAATGGTCCGAATCTTGATCATATAATGCATTCATGTATATACTAATCATAAAAGAAAACAAGATTCATTACTTCATATCAGAAACAAAATAAACGAGCTCAAAGTGTCAATCACATAAAACATAAAACGTAAAATAACATCAACGATGACATCAAAGATCTCCATTCTTTCGACATGTTCAATAAATGCCTTTGGGGATAATCCTTTCGTTAATGGATCTGCTACCATAAGCTTTTTGCTAATTTGCTCAATTGACACCATTTGTTTCTGAACTTCTTCTTTAACGGCAAAGTATTTTATCTCCAGTTCCAAATTGTTGATTAATCTGTATGACATGCTTAGCACCCTTCGAATACTTTTCGTTCTTAGAAAAGAAGACTGCTGCAAATTATCACAGTAAATTTTCAACGGCTTAGCGATAGTGTCGACGATTTCAAGCCCCGAAATAAAGTTCCGCAGCCATAATCCATGAACTGTAGTCTCAAAGCGTGCTACGAACTCAGCTTCCATAGTGGATGCAGCAATGACAGTCTGCTTCGCACTCTTCCATGAAATTGCTCATTCGGCTAAAAGGAACATATAGCCAAAAGTGGACTTTCTGGAATCCACCCATCCGGCATAATCTGAATCTGAATATCATATTACCTTGAGGTGATAATATCTTTTATAAGTGAGCATACGATCTTTCGTTCCTTGCAGATACCTCAGTACTTTCTTTGCAGCTATCCAATGATCTATTCCTGGATTACATTAATACCTGCCCAGCCTTCCGACAGCAAAACTGATGTCTGACCTGGTACAAGTCTGTGCGTACATTAAGCTTCCAACAATAGACGCATAAGGAATTTGTTCCATTTGTTTGAGTTCCAATTCATTCTTTGGACATTGATTGAGACTAAATTTATCTCCCTTCTGAATTGGAAAAATACCTGCAGAGCACTTGTCCATTTTGAATCTCTCAAGAACTTTATTAATGTATGCTTTCTGAGACAATCTCAACCATCCTTGTGATCTATCACGAGATATCTCTATTCCGATCACATAAGATGCTTCACCCATATCTTTTATTTCAAAGTTCTTAGAGAGAAACTCTTTGGTTTGATGTAATAAACTAAGATCATTAGTAGTAAGAAAGATGTCGTCAACATACAAAACCAAAATTAGAAACTTACTCTCACCGATCTTCAGATATATACATCGGTCAACACTATTCTCTTCAAATCCAAAAGATGTGACGGTATCGTTGAACTTGAGATACCATTGTCGGGAAGCTTGTTTAAGTCCGTTTATTGACTTCTTCAATTTACATACCATATGTTCCTTTCTGTTAACCTCAAAACTTTCAGACTGGTCCATGAACACTTCTTCATCTAAATTCCCATTTAGAAAGGCAGTTTTCACATCCATTTGATGGAGCTCTAAATTATAATGAGCTACCATAGCCACAACAATCCTCAAAGAGTCCTTTTTAGAGACATGTGAAAAAGTCTCTTTGTAATCAACACCATCTTTCTGAGTAAAACCTTTGGCAACGAGTCGAGCCTTTTGTCTTTCGATATTGACATTTGAGTCTAGCTTGGTCTTGAAGACCCACTTACACCCTACTCCTTTACAACCTTCATGCAATTTAACAAGGTCCCAAACTTCGTTGTGATCCATTGATTTTAGCTCTTCTTTCATGGCGTCTAACCACTTAATAGAATTCTCACTTTCTATGACTTGTGAAAACGAAACTGGATCATTATCAATTCCTATTTCGTATTCTGATTGTTGTAGATAAACCATATAATCATCAGAAATAGCAGATCTACGTTCTTTTACAGATCGTCTCAATGCGACTTCTTGTGGTTCATCTAGGATAGGTTCATTTGGTACAACATCATTCAGTGGTGCTTGGTCGTTAATTTGTTGTTCTTGCAAATCATTATCATGGTCAACATGAACAAGAACAACTACTTCAGAATAGAATAGAGGCAAAGGTACCTGCACTCTAACTTCTTGAATTTCCATATTGCGTGGTTCCAACTCCCACTAATTTCACCATTTTCAATAAACCTAGCATTTCCAGTTTCGAAAAATCTCATACAATGGTTAGGACAATAAAATCGATATCATTTAGATTTTTTTGGATAACCAGTGAAAAAACCATTGATTGTTCTTGACTCCAGTTTACTTTCATGTAGATTATAAATTCTTACTTCCGCTGGGCAACCAAAAACATGCAGGTGCCTTAAACTAGGTTTTCTTCCCGTCCACAGTTCAAAAGATGTCTTAGGAACTGCCTTACTGGGAACCTTGTTCAATAAATATACAGCAGACTTTAAAGCATGGATCCACAAAGATTTGGGTAAAGAAGAATTGCTTAACATACTCCTAACCATATCCATTAAAGTATGATTACACATTTCTGCTACACCATTTTGTTGTGGTGTTTGTGAAATCCCAAATTTTAAGCTTAATTAAAAAGCTAAAATTTTGGTGTTTCGAGTGACGTTATTATTTTTTTTTTATAAAGTAGTAGTGAATGATTTATTTATGTGGTAATTTATGAAGTTTTATTTTTTTATGCGTGCTTTAGAATGTTTTTTAGATTAATATAATTTTTGGTATACAAATTATGAATATATATTGTATATAAGTTATATATTATAACTAAGTTATGTATATGATTATATATATTTTATACACTTACGTAAGTTATTATATATGATTATGTAATATTATATAATATAATATAATATAATATAAAAGTTATAAGTTAAGTTAGTATAATAGTCAGCGTGGATTAGGATATACTTATACGTATATACTTATATATAATAATAATTATTATTTTGTATAAATAAAAGTAGGATTAGGGTTTAGGTTTTTAGGTTTTAATTAAACCATATATAAGCATCTCATCCTTTTTTTTAACGCTTCTTCTCTTCTCTCTCTCCCCCATTCCTCTCTCTGGAAATTCGTAGCTCCTATTAGGTATGTTTTCTCTTCTATCTGGTTCGGATTTATTGAAAACGGTTTTTTAAAACGCTTGCCCTGGTTTCAAAAATATTGTTTTTGCGTTGATTCTTTTTGGAAAAGTTAGGTTTATGTCTCTGCTATCTAAATCTTTAATCGAAAAATATTTTTATAAAATACAGAATATTTTCTGATTATTTTCAAATTAGTGCACAGACCTGAGACCCAATCCCGATTTTCAGACTTTAAACGCTTACTTTGAATTCAACAAATTTGGTTTTGTGTTGATTCTTTTTGGAAAAGTTAGCTTTAAATGTCTTCTATCTAAACCTTTAATCGAAAAATATTTTTAATATATACAGAATATTTTATGATTATTTTCAAAACGGTGCGCAGACAGTTTTTGACAAATATTTTAAAGTTAGATTTTCGCACTTCTTTTATTTTTAATAAATAGCTAAAAAATTATTTTGGCCGTGATGCCTTTACAAAAAGTGATCCAAATTATGTTTTATACGTACTAGAATTTTTACAGAAGTTTTCTCAGAGTTTTAATTTTTCACCGAGACCCTAATAGCCAAGGGTATTTTGGTAATTTCACTTTGAAAGCCGTTTTCGAAAATTTCCAGAACCTGAGTTGTCTTTAGAACTTCTTCAAAAGTAGCTGAATAATTTTTTTCCATCGATTAGGTTCCGAGTCGCGTAGCTTTTCCGACCTGTCTAGTTTTTCCGAGCCGTCCTCGACCAACGGTCGTAATTTCCGAAACGAAGGTGAGAATAATCTCACTGCAACACAGATTAGTTCAAAAATATAATAAGTGTTATATGATCTGAATGAGTTTATTATTTTTTAGAAATTGTTATTGTTTGATTGTTTGACATATGTGTGTTATGGTGTGATATGTTATGTATGCAGAGTTTATGATATGATATGGTATAGTAGGTTATGTAATGATATGATATGATATGGTATGGTATGATAAATTATGAACGATATGTTATGATATGCCGAGTTTATGATATGATATGGTATGGTATGCTATGTGATGATATGATATGGTACGATATGTTATGTGATGATATGTTATAAATTAGAATACTTATATCATGTTCTTTTTCTAGTCATGTTATCATGTTTATTGTATGTCATACGTCATTCGTGCATGTAACGAAGAAAAAAAAAGTGAAAAGATAAAGATAAGCAAGGGAGTCGTACCGCCTCGAGCTACAGAGGTCTTAAGGAGAACTTCTCGAGCCGACTTACGGGCCCAAATGGGGAAATTTCTCGGGCCGAGGCCCTAATAAGTTTATAAGATAGAGCGAAGTGTGGGACCTTGCAACCCCATATCTTCGTTTCTAAAGTGTACATTGAAATAGGTACGACTACCCTAGGGGCACCCCGAATTAAAAGTTGATAGAATCAAGAAAAGATAGATCAAGTCACCGTTTAGTTTTAAAATACTAATAACCGGTTCATGCATTGCATTACTCTTTTTATTTTGTGAGCTTTATATTATTCTCGCTGAGCGTAAGCTCATCTCTTCGAAAAAAATATACGTCTGTGTTGTAGGTAAACAACTTGCAAGGAACTGAGCAGGGCGGACTAGCGGCGTCGAAAGCGAGAGGGTTGGGTCATGGTTTCCATTCACGAATTAAGTCTTCCGCTACAAGTTATTAAGAAATAAAGTTTAAAGTTTTGTTTTCGTTATTAAGAAATAAGTCTTCCGTTATGAGTTTTTAAGAAAAAAATTTAAAGGTTTTTATTTTCATTTACTTCGAAGTTTCAAAGAGTTTTATATTTTGGTTGAGATTTAGATTATGGATTATGTTTTAGTATATTTGCTGTTATGTTTTGTTTTAAATTCGTATTTTCAATTTTGCTTAAGTATTTCTTATGAAGTGTTCAATATGCAATCTTCATATTTTTCTTAAATGCTTTTGTTTCTTTTTAAGATCTTCAAAATTTTAGTTCGCCTTGATTCGATGTGTTTTAAAAAAAAAATTCCTCCAAGTTTTCTAAAGAATTTTCTAAAGTTTAAAAAGTAAGATAAGTAAGACGGTCCGAAAAGTCGGGTCGTTACAGTGTTCCTGGCATATGTATTGAAGACAGATGCCATGGCTCTCTAGGAACTTAACAAATGGACCAAGGTGTTGTCCACTTTCATCATATCTTCCATAGTATTCACCACCTATCTCAGACCTGACAATTTTCATCTTTCTATCTAAGTGTCTTTCAACTTCATTGACAAACACCTCTAAGGTATCTACCGATTGAGATTTTTCATGTAACAAATAGACATATCCACAACGTGAAAAGTCGTCGATAAAAACGATGAAATACCTTTCTCCACCAAGTGATGGATGTCAAAAGGTTCACAGATTTCGGTGTGTATGATTTCAAGGAGCTGTGAGCTTCTTGTGTCTACTTTCTTACGTGTGTGTTTTGTGTGCTTTCCTTTAATGCACTCAACACAAACTCCAAGATCGGTAAAATCCAAATCAGGTAAGCTATCATTCTTCACCAACCTTTCGATTCTTTCTTTAGATATATGACCAAACGTTTATGCTACAAATGAGCCGATGATTTGTTAGATAAACATGACCGGAACAAACAGAAGAAATCCATCAAGTATTATAAGCAACTTAAGCCATATTTGATTCAAAACATACTAAAGCACTAGGATTACCATTTTTTTCCGAAACATGCCTTACGTTTCAGGCAATCATTCTGATAGTGTCCAATCTTTCTACAGAAATGGCATGTATCTTTGGCTCGTTCCTTCTTGTGGATTTGGACAGATGACTGATTAAGCTTTGATAGTCCTCGCTTGCCCTTTCCATTATTCTTCCATGGTTTCTTTCCACCTCCGTTATGACCAATGAGATTGATTAAATGATTTCTAGATTTCTAAAGCCTTTCTTCCTCTTGAATTAGCATATTTTGTAATTCATGCAAATTCCATTTATCATTCAGAGTGTTGTAATGCACGTAAGGTAAGGAATTGAGGATGAACGTTACAAGAAAATTTTCATTCACTTCCATTCCCATGGTCTTTAAACTTGCTGCAATGCTATTCATTTCGACAACATGCTCATGCATGGTACAAGAACCATCAAACTTACCCATTAGGCCCCAGCCCATGACTTATCAGCCGAGTCGGACTAAGAGTTTTCTTCCACTAACTTCATAAATTCCTTAGCTTTTTCAGTTTTCTTAAATGTGGACTTGATGTTATCTTCTACACTCACTTGCATAAACATTAGGCTCAGTCTGTTAGATCTTTGCCAAACTTTATGGAAAGATCTTTGGTCAGCACTGCTAGCATCAGTAAGAGCATGGGTTCCTCACTTAAGAGTTCCAAATCAAAATTCAGAACACCGAGGTGAAACTGAACTTGTTCAGGACCATTCAGAGAAATTAAGATCATTGAACTCAATAACAGACATGGCTCGCGACTGAAGAGGAACAAGAAAAGAAGCCGCAAAAATAATATATGTTCACACATTAATGCTTTGAGTAATAAACCTAATCTATAATACAAATTTAGAATACGTGGAATAAACATAAGGTACACATTGAAGTCACCTTTGGACAGAACAACAATATATACGATAAGATAAACATAATTGATGCTAAAAAAAATATAATTTCACATAATTGGCGATTGACATATTTCAATTAGATATATTTGCAATCTTTGGATATACTAAACATACCTAACCAAACATATCAGTTCACCACGGTAATGTCATGAATTATAAAACGAATACTCAACCTTTGGGCGATCCATAAATATTTTATAACCACGAACTTCAATTTATTCATGAAAAAATCTTAAAATATCATATTGTCATTTGTTTTATAAGCATCACACAAACATGAGTAATTGAATTTATTTTAATTTAATATCTAATCCTTTTCTAATTCGGCCATTTTGGTGACTAACTAATTGAACATAATGTATAGATATCAAACAAACTAAGGAAGAGAGATTATATGATTCGGTTAAAGGAAAATCAAACATCATAAATAACATTATTTTATTAAATATTCAAGAGGATATTTAGGTATATGAGCTTTAATAGCCAAACATTATATATATCCTTCAAAACGAATCTACAGACTTAATTTCTAATGAACAACATACTTGATTGACCACTAAAAAAACAACAACAATAGATGGCTTGATATACGTTCTGACAAAATATATTCATAAAAACTTCAAGGTTTGTAACCGATCTAATACATAAAAGAATAAAACAATAAATCATAAAAGAAAACACTAGCTTTCACAATATCTTTATTATATGTGCATAATAGGCCAAATATAAAAGCTACCAAACGTGTGATAACAGATAACCACTAATATGCATAAAGATAGACATACGAATTCATGATGACCAGCACAAATTTCTAAGCATGGTGACAACATAAGTATATGATGACCAGACTACATGTATGCAAGATAACAATTGTGAAATTCTAAGTATGCACATGTGTTGCGTTTGTTATCAACACCAAGGTCTCGCTTTTCGGGGGAACCGGTTGGGAATAGGATGGGTTCCGGCGAACCGGAGAGGACCGGGACGGGATGCACTTAAATCATTGTTGTGTACTGTACCCGGTTGGATCCTGGTTGAACCGGACCGGAATCCTTTGGACCGGGTCCCGTTTCATTTATAAGGATTTTGGGTTAATTTTCGAGAAAACCTCACGTCCCGAGTTTGTTTTTGACGAAACCCTCTCTCGCCGGATTCCTTTTTTTCTTCACTGCGTTTCCTCAAATCCCGCCAATTTCTCGTGAATTCCGTCCCAGATCTGTGAATCATGCTGGATCCCGTTCGTCTCGTCCTTAGTTTTTCAAGCATCCGAGGAAGTGGAGAGGTATGTGTTTAGGGTTTCGGAGATTTGGGTTTTTTTTTCAATTTCTTAATTTTTTTTTGTTTTAATCATAGATTATGATGATGAATTGATTAATTTGATGATGAATTGATGATACTTGTCATGATTATGTTGAGTTTACATTAATTTTGCGATGATTGGGGAAAATATCACATTTATACCCTGTGTTTTAGTGAAATGTCGAGTTTAACCCTCGGTTTTCAAAAATGTCGAGTTCATACCCTCTGTTGAACTAAAATGACGAAATTATACCCTGAAATGAATAACAGCGTCACAAATCTCCCTTTCATTGATATTAACTCTTATATAAGAAAAACCAAATCAAATCTAAATCAGTGCCCTAACTTCCAAATTCTCAATTTTGAAATAAAAATAGCCTTAAATTGAAATTAAATAATAAAACTCATACCTCATAAGAAATGACTTCATTCCGTGTTCGAATTGTAACTCTAAATTCTGGATTCTCTGTTCGAATATGCGATTTTGATGACTATCAACTATCGATGTTTACCCATTTGCCTCTTTCTGTGTTCTTCACGATTAAGAGACTGTTGTTTATTTTTTAGTTTTTAAATAAATTACATATATGGCGCGAATGAATAAAGATAATTGGTGTTTATATATACATATTATAGTCAACGTCAATGAAAAGTCAATAAAAAGAATATTCGTGACACTGTTGTCTATTTCAGGGTATAATTTCGTCATTTTAGTTAAACATGAGGTATAATTTCATCATTTTAGTTAAACAGAGGGTATGAACTCGACATTTTTGAAAACCGAGGGTTAAACTCGACATTTCACTAATTCACATGGTATAAATGTGTTATTTTCCCAATTGTCATGGAGATTATGTTGAATTAGATTTAATTTGATGATGAATTGATTATACTTGTCATGATTATGTTGAGTTTACATTAATTTTGTGATGATTTGATTATTGTCATGGAGATTATGTTGAATTAAATTTAATTTGATGATGAATTGATGATTAGTGTCATGATTAAGTTGAATTAAAATATTAATTAAAATTAATTTGATGATTATTGTGATAGTTATGTTGAATTGAAATTAATTTGATGATTGTTATTGTGATTTGCGAATGTGTGGAATTGAAATGATTATGATTATGAAGTATGGCATCCGACCCGGCATACAAGTATTGCGACCCCATCGAAGGACGACCGCGTGCACACAAATGCAAGTTTTGCAGGCACATCATTGGCGGTGGTGGAATCACTCGTGTGAAGAACCACTTGGCGAACATGGACAAGTCCAAAAGCGTGAGGTTATGCGACAAAGTTCCTCGTGAAGTAAAAGCAGAAATGCAAAATTACTTCACGGGAACTCTCAAAAGAAAAAGCAACGTAAGAGTTTGGGTGAGTCAATACGAGCCGACCTCCGAAAAAGTCTAAGGGGTAGTCGAGACTCTGACAAAGACGTAGACGAAGAGCAAGAACTCCGTTGGATAATGAAGAGGTCCCGAGAAGCACAAGCAGCCGAACAATGGCGGGAAGAACGTGAAGGTCCCGGTAGATCCTCCGGAACTCCTGAGCTAAGAAGATCTGTTACGACCGCACCATCGTTGTACCAAAGCAATAGTGCGCGCCAAAGGAGGGTGGACGAATCGCAACCCGATATCAAGAAGAGGTTGGCCAAAGTCGTCGGCCGATTTTTCATTCACTCGCAAGTTTCCGCAAACAAGACACTTGACCATCACTTCCTGAACATGATTCATGTTTCCGGTGAAGTCGGTAAGTAAAAAAAAATTTATATTGTTTTTACAAGTATAAATTGCAATCTCGTATATGTGATATATTGATCTTATTTAATTGTAGGACCGAATGTCCCGGTGCCGAGCCCGAAAGACATTCACGTCTGGATCCTCGACGAAGAGGTACGAGACATGCGAGCTTATGTCGAAGAACAAAAGCTTAAGTGGAAGACGTACGGATGCACTATCATGGCCGATGGTTGGACGGGACCCATGAGATTAAGCATAATAAACATTATGGTTTATTGTGGTGGGTCGGGCGTATTCTTGAAGTCAATTGACGCGTCCGACAAGATCAAGAGTGCAGAGTACCTCATCGGGATACTCTTCGAGGTGATTGAACAAGTGGGATCCGAGAATGTCGTACAAATTGTCACCGATAACGGGTCCAACTACAAGTCTGCGGGGAAGAAGCTGATGAAGAAGTACAACTTGTACTGGACTCCTTGCCCCGCACATTGCCTAGACCTGATGTTCGAAGATATCAGGAGGAGGCCAAGTGTCGACAACGTGATGAAAGCCGCTCGATAGACGATGAAACTCATCTACAATCACGGCTCCGTTTTGTCTAAGTTAAGAGAGACTAGTACGGGTGAAATTTTGAGACCCGGGGCGACAAGGTTTGCGACCAACTACTTGGCTCTCAGAAGTCTCCGAGCCAAAAGATCACCTCTTACGAACCTCTTCACCTCTCAATGGTGGGAGGATTTGAAGTTGTCGTCGTCACGAGAAGGGAAATGGGTTGCCGACAACGCTTTACTAACCCATTTTTGGCAAGGTGTCGACGACGTGTATGCCATATTCGGGCCCATGTACACGTGTTTACGACTAGTGGACTCGGATGTGCATCCCACCACGGGGTTGTTGTACTATGTTTTCAATGAGATGCGAAAGCAGTTGGAATCACTTCACAGACGTCATTGGGTCGTAGAAATCATCGACAACAGGTGGAAACCAATTAGGTCACCCCCTACATGAAGCAGATAGCCTATTTTTTTTTTAAATTAGAATATTATAATTATGTCCCTAACATTATTTTAAATTATGTGCAGCTTTTTTCCTTAATCCAAACTTGCAGTACAACAGGAAAATCCATATATAAGGATAGTACCCATATGGCCTCGGTGATCAAGGTGTTCGACACTCTACACCCGGATGAAGATTCATCGATGTTGGCAAGTTAGTTGTTGTCATTTCGAGATATGCGAGCTGACCTCGGTCAGAAAAGTGCAATGCTACTAGGGGCACCGTGAACACAGGTACAATCTCATGAAGATGTTATTAAGGTTTTGTTCACCTATTAACTACATTCGTATTGACTACAGCTACGTGGTGGGAACTATACGAGAATCATACACCTATGCTGCAGAAGCTGGCAAGGCGAATCCTATCGCAAACTGGGTCCTCATCTGCCTGTGAGAGGAACTGGAGTACGTTTGCTTTGATCCACACGAAGCAAAAGAACCATTTGTTGCACTCAACGCTCGACAAGCTTGTCTTTGCAAGCTACTGTTGTCAATGGTGCCCACAAGAAGAGTAGTAGTATCTATTTATGTACATTTGATGTCATATAGTCTTACGAAGACACTTGCTTGTAATTGCTTATTCATTATTAATAAAGTTGAAACGTTCATTCATTCTTCTTTGTTTGAAGCTTTATGATAAAACCTTAGTCTTTTAGTCCATAAACAAACTTAACAACTTACGAAGAGACAAATGTAGATTTGCATGAACAAACTCTTCGTAGTTTGCTTAAAACGATATATTCGCAATCTTAGGGTCAAAGGACTATTGACCTCAGTATGATTGTTAGAAGAATCTATGATGTCTGGTTATGAGGCATTGAGAGTTGGGGACTCTATAGTTCTTCTAGGTATCTTCCGAAGGTACTGAATTGACCAGTGCACTTCTAGAGACAATATAAGAACAAACCATTTAACCTCTTATGTCTCGAAGTCACTATGTATGAATTGCATCATGCTTACCTTAATCCTGAAATGAGACATGCCATTTCACACCTTAGTATTCTCATTTGAGAAAGTCAAAGTTCGGACTCACTATGTGATTCCGAACAAGGCCTATTGGTGAAGTACTAAGTTGTGAGTCTGTCATGAGTAACTTTGTGAAGTTCTCATAGATATGGAATTCATGTACAAGATTGCTGAAATGCAATGTATGTCACCTCATGCTTTGTTCCTTGGAGTGTGAATAAATGAACTGGCCAGTGTCCAAATTGAGTCCTGACTCTTTTGGATGAAACAATGTGACTTGTTAGCTCCTCGTCAATACATTGTTTCTAACTTATTCACAAGCGACAAAGGAGTTGAGGAAATAACAGCTAGAAGGGTAAAATGGTAATTTAGTAAATCCCGACTAGCTGATGACATTCATGAAGGGTAAACATAGATAATATTCAGTGGATCCGCTCATTATAATTAGGTGAATTCTTGAGTAGAAAATAAATTCATTTGAACCGAGAGATTTTCAGTGTCAACTCTTTAGTGGAGTCAGTTGGCATTAAGCTAAACTTGGAAAAGGTTTGTGAACTTTTGAGTCCAAGTGTTTAGCTCAAGCTTTGTTCATTTGGGTCCATGAGGTCACTGTCACGAATCACATCGAGTAGGAATAGTTAAACTGAAAGCTAAGTCAAAACAAGAACGAGACAGTTTTACGAAAATTGTCAAAAGGGTATTTTTGTCTTTTTGGACATAGGACGAAAAAAATGTCAATAAATTTTTTTGACATTGTCAAATGATGACAAATGAAATAAATATTACTCAGCCATATTAGTGTAATTGGGCCTTGAGGATTAATTTCATTTCATAGAATTTTACTTGAAAATTCTTAATGGGCTTTTCTTATGTTGTCATGAACAAATGAAGAAACATCTAGAAGCTCAAATTTCGTCCAACCCAAGGAAAATAAGGCTGAATTTCGTTCATGCCATAGTGGGAAAGAGAGTTTATTTTGTGCATTGATGTATGAAGATACTTGCCAAAAGAAAAAGGGGAAACAAATTTCCTTAAGAAGGAAAGTGCATTTTCGGCCAACTAAGAGGAAATCAAATGAGGAAACAAATCCTAAGCCTTCATGAGGCATGTTGGACGTGCAAGGCAATAGGAAAAGAGGAAACTACCTTTTGAAGGTAATCATCCTCCTATAAATAGGAGCCTCATTCCTCACATTTCATTCATCAAAGTTTAAGAGATTTGAGAGACTCTCTCTCTACAACTTTGGCCGAACTCCTCTCTCTCTCTAGTTTATTTTCGATTTTGTTTTGGCACCTAGGTCCTCATTTGACCTAGAGTTTAGCTCTGCGACTTCAAGACTCGTTCTTAAGTCGTAGTGTTTAAAAGTGCCCACTCACTGATTCCTTTTATTTCGAGTGATTTAGTGATAGAAACTATCGTGGTTGCTCGAGGTGCCGAGGAAAGAAAGAGAGACGTGCTGCGAGGAGACGAGCGTTGCAAACTTTCCAAAAGCTTCTACAAAGTTCAAGCTTCAAGAAAGGTTAGTAAACTTCTATACTCATAATAGGTTTTAATTACATGTACTTGCTCTTTGTCTAGGTTAGTAAAAACTGTTTTTACTTGAAAAGAAATTTTTTAAAATTCCGCCGCTTCCCGAAGCGTTTAATCTTTTTCTTAAACCCTAGATCAATTCCAACAGCTACAACATGAAGTTGAGCTTTAGAGACAAAAGAGCGAGGTATGCGGCAAAATGGAACCTCTCGATCCTCTTGATATCATTGAAATGGCTTTCGATAGGTCAGGCGCAGATAATGATGGCGACTATGAGCTTTACCGTTGGATCAATCCGGTCCACATGGATGGTGCTGACAACTTGCCCGATCCTGTGGCGGAATCTCATGCTCGAACGGAGGAATAAACGTCGAACAAGTTTTGAATGAAGAGGTCAGAGTTGATACCCGTGATCATGACTTCGCTGATAGCGGTAATAACTCAACTTACTCTCGACTTTACTGTATCAATATTTATGGTTCTAATGATTGTGTGTGGTCGTGGAGGCCATCAATATAGAAGTGGCGGCTCGTCACAAAGGGGTAGCGGGTCACCATACGGGGGCGGCGAGTTTCAATACGCGGGCGGGGAGCAATCTAGGGTCGGAGGATCTCAATACGAGGGCGGCGGGTCTGAACACCAGGGCGGCGGGTCTCAATACCAGGGCGACGAGGAACAATATGGGGATGAGCCATTCAATCCGTTCCTTTTTGCTCCGGGAAGTGGAGGAAATCAAGGCGGGAACGAAAGAGGTATGAACGATGCGATCTCAATGTCGAGTATCAATGACGTAGATATGTTAATTTCAGAATTTGGATTGTTCTCTATTATACCCGACGGCTTTGAGACTGGTTATCCACTGTCAACGGCGTCATACGACCCTTACGAGAACCAATCTTACTCGTCATACCCTTACATCCCCGTCCCCGTAATACCCGTAATCGCAGTGGAAGACATACAGGAGTCGTACAATGTGTACGGTTAATCCCCTTTCACACGTTGGGAGGACGGATATCCTCCGCACTCGCGGCCCATTAGTCTTAGCCAAGAGTCCTACGATTATCTCTTCTGTACATAGATGAACACATATTGTAGTTCCATGACGTGGTACCAGTATAACATGATGGTGGATGATCAACCACGCCGCTGATCTAGGCCGCGCAGATCTCAACCCCCGAGACACTCCACTTATAATTAGTGATGGTGGATGATCAACCACGCCGCTGATCTAGGCCGCGCAGATCTCAACCCCCGAGACACTCCACTTATAATTAGTATATTTTATCGTACGTGTTGTAATAAATTTATACTCTACTTATGGTACTTTTTGTTTAAGAGCTCAGTTTATGTTTGGTATGAACCTTTGACGTTTGAAGTTTGAACTATGAAAATTATGTTTATTATTGCAAAATATTTGTCTGAATACCCATCGGTTTCCTACATTTTTATCGGTTTCCTCTACGGTAAGCGGTTTCCTACCGGTACCGGTTTCCTTTTTGTCTGAATCCCCCTCGGTTTCCACTCCGGTAAGCGGTTTCCCCCTAAAATTGAAGTCCCGATACGATAACGGTAACGGTAAGGCGATCCTTGATCAACACCCGTGAAAAATAATGATCAATTTAAACAATTATAAAAAAAAGGAATTAAATACCACCAGATCGCGCGGAAACGTAATTCCATAAAACCCAGATTCAATTGAATAAAATAAAAGCAAAACATAACACATCATGGGATTAAACAATAAAACTTAGTCGGAAAATCCCGAATTCATCAAATCAAGACTCTGATATCACATATAAGCATAAACAATCATAAATAACCAAGATCTTAAAACTGTGTGATTTTCACATATCATTAGAGATCAAGAAAGCTTACCTCGATCCATGACGAGAGCGACGGCGGTGGCGGAATCATCGAGAATTGATTTCTCTCTCTTGACCCCTTTAGTCTTGATAGTTTTCTTGTGATAGCTCAGGAAAACTACGTAATAGGTTGAGAGATGACCAATTCTAGGGTTAGCTTTATGTAGACTCACCATTAGGGTATATAGAGAAATTACATTTTATTTATTAACCAATATAACTTATGAATATATTAAACTAATATTATAGGAATTGCACATGGGCCAATATCCATGTACAACCTACGTAATGGGCTTAGGATGGAACGTGTGGGTTAACAATCCCTTCTTCCCCTCTCAATTTTTTTCATAAAATTCCAAATACATATACTTACGACGAAAGCCAGGAATCAGGTTGATTTGTAAATTTATAAAGTAAAAAATTAAAAATATGAAAATGGGCAAAAAATTTTAAAAAAATATATATTGAAGGAGGACTTTCAGGCTGTGGCTCCGTGGGCATGCATGCACCACATGAATATATATATATATAATATAAATATATATATATATATATATATATATATATATATATATATATATATATATATATATATATTTACTGATTAGCCTAGCCATGCATGTTGATGTGGAAGTAAACTATTCGGTGCTTGTCTTACATACCGTATATATATTTTTGGCCTGACTTTTCAACCCATATAAAAGAAGCATCCTATAAAATGCATGCATGTTCGTATATAAAAGCCTTGACGGAATACATTATTACTAGTACTTTTCTCGATCTTGTAAATCCTTATACTATACCACGTATTGACTGAGATTTGCGCTTTGCATGTGATCAACGTGAAGAGTATTTCTTAACAAAACACACTCATATATATATATATATATATATATATATATATATATATATATATATATATATATATACTGAATAGCCTAGCCATGCATGTTGATGTGGAAGATAACTATTCGGTGCTTGTCTTACATACCGTATATATATTTTGGCCTGACTTTTCAACCCATATAAAAGAAGCATCCTATAAAATGCATGCCTTGTCGAAATACATTATTACTAGTACTTTTCTCGATCTTGTAAATCCTTATACTATACCACGTATTGACTGAGATTTGCGCTTTGCATGTGATCAACGTGAAGAGTATTTCTTAACAAAACACACTCACACGCTACAAAATGTTAAGATCTAGGAATTTGTATTTGTGTTTGTGTTTGGATATGAGTGTAATTGTGTAATAAAGCATCAACACATTGAGGAATCAGAAAGTATTTTTCAAGTGAACACCGAACAATATCTCAGTGGTGAAACGTGATAGTCCCTAAATGGCTTACCTTCTCAAGCTTTCATGAAAGTTTACATCACACTTTCTGCCACACATAATCCCCTCATGTCCATCACTCTAGACTAACAAGGCTGACACGTCAAATAAGTAAAAAAAAAAAAAAAAAAAAAAAACCCCTTCCATTATGGAAGTTTCAAAACAGAATGAAAGTAGTAAACTCATAATATAAATAAATAAAAAAGGACATAAAGTCCTAGCAGGAAAAACAAATACAATATCAGACCACATGGTGCAACATGGGCGGTATATTCTGGTCTTGGAAGAGCCTGGTGGCTCTCCTCCGGTGGGCCCAACAGGACGTCTTTATTCCCCTTGAACTTTTCGAAATTTTGTTTTTTAAACCCTAAAATTATACAATTTTTTATATTATTTTCCTAAGATTATACAATTTCCTCATATTTGTCCCTTTTTAGTAATTTTTTTAATGATATGCCACTCCTGACAGAAATTTTTGACTCCATCACTGGGGCTATCACAAAGTATATTATATTGAAGTTCGTTCTCTTGGCATGAAACTCATGCATTATTCGTATATAACCCACATTGATGCAATTCATGCAGCTAAGCATCATAAAAGTTCAATTTTTGTTTATAAATAAATATAAAATAACTGTATGAAAGGCATTAGTTGTGATTAAATGCAGTCTTAATATTTTCATTCATAACATCAAATAGAAAGGGTAACATAGTAACTACAAGTCTACAATAATTTATTAATTAAGGCCATAGCTAGGGTTGAATAGACAAACATTCCCATGCAAACTATACTTGCTATATAGTCTGCATTAATATATTGCAAACGACAAGAGACGGTTTTTTTTAGATAAACCCCATTTTAGACGTATTTCCCAAATAGGTATATGAACGTCTATGTGTATGCTACTAATTGTTTTCTCACCGCTAGTCAAATATATATATATATATATATATATACACACACACACACACACATAGACTATACAGCTGTATAGCTTAAATATTCCACTCTATACATACATAAATATATATATATAAATACAAATATTGGACACATCACTCTTTTTCTATTTCAAGCTATGGCCAGCATAGTAATTAGTTAAGAGATGTATGTCATCAACGTGACCGAATGATATATGAAAAGGCTAAAAAAAAGTACACGTTTCTTGAAATCAAGGCTTCACATAAGACGATAACAACGCTTTTGCAGATATAGTCACTCTAGAAGTTATTTGTTTTGAATTGTTCGTAGATGATATATATACCTCACATTCATTGAATACGATCGAGACCGACCACCTCATATACACTATTTAGTACTTATTAGTTATTACTATTGTTGCGAAAAGCTTGCATATACACAATCGAAGAATGTAATTAAATAGATAACTTGAAAGATTAATTTGCAGCTGGCAAAGCTATATGCTCAATATATATATATATATATATATATATATATATATATATATATATAACATATTTGTTAGAGCCGGCTCTCTTAATCTGATACATTTAGATAGATTACACTAAATACAATTTAGTTAATCATATATGAGATATTATGAGAATGAAAACTAAAATGCTAAACAATAAAACATATAAAGCATGAAAGAAATTTCTAATAAATGTGATTATTTAGCGCGCGTTTAAGACCCAACAAAGAATATATCATGGATGTCAATAATGCCTACTGTTAGAGAATTCTTCGAAATTGAAGACGTCGAGGCTTGAATCACGCATATGAATGCTTTCCTTATAGTATTTCGAGTACCCCAAAATGTCTTAAGGTTTCTGTACAAGAATACCGCAGGATACGACAAGCCTAATTCGGACTGCACCAAGACAGAGTGAAAATCCGAAAATAGGCAAGAACGGTGTTTCTGGATTAGTGTTTCGGGAAGAGAGAAAGTTGGTTCGAAAACCTGTTTTGATTTCTGAATCCGAAGTCGGATTATATAAGCAATCGTACCCGTTCGTGAAGAGGTTCAACGAACAGACGCACTGTCCAAATGAGGAGGCGCGACCGTTGGCAAGAATCGCCGCGGACCGCGCCGGACTCGCCACGAGCCCACGTGACCGGCGTGCCAAAGTGTGCCTACAAAGCGCCACTAACGCCTCTACACCCGAGCCTGAGCTCGAGCCAGACGCCGCTGTCACCGGTGGCGACACCGGCGAGGGCGGGTGTGAACGTGAAATGAAGCATAGGTTCGCCACCTCACCTCCACCTCACATTCACATGGCACACTCTCCCCTTATCCACTTGTTTACTCATGGTTATTAAATGCAACATATATAAGGTGCTCTTCACCTTACTATTTGTTCCATGTGGGACTCTTTCCCACACACAAACTCACTCTCTCAATCAACAACACATTATTTTATCTTTTAGTGAATAAATTAAATTGAGCTTTAAATAATTAAAACACCTATTTAATGTTACTCAATTTCCAACACCTACTGACCTTGGTATATATAATTTTACTAATCTTTGAATTATGTTTACAATTGAAATGATTTTACTAATCAAACGAGCTATAACCATGCTAGCTACCTCTCACGAGCTCTCGTCGAATTAGAGTTTGATGGAATTAAGACCCTCCAAATTATGTGTCATCTCTACCTAATATCTAAGGTCGCTTCCTCGAACTCAAACATATTATTAATGTGGATCGATGCATTTTGCAAGCCACCTATTTGGTTCTGTGTTGCATTGATGATGGATGCGGATCTTGATCCTTTCTTAAGCTTATGACATGGAACATGAGGGAGGTACAGAATTAAATCACATGACATAAATAAATTAGTATGACTATAAATCACATGAGATTCAAAATAAGAATATATCCAAGCATATTAAGATGTAGTCTTATATTTATTCGCTATAAGTATTTAAAGTCTTTTAAATGTGCACCTTATATTTATATGCAGTTGAAAGTTTTTCCGCACTCGAAATTCAAATTTTTATAAGATTTTGGAAGTTTAAAATAAATATAGATATGGTTTTAAATTCATTAATGCATGTGTTCTTAAAAATGGATAACATAATATATTTCAAAGTATATATTCTTAATGGGTTAGTATAAAATCAAGATGTAATATAATATACTTAAAGTGATATCTTGTCTATTTACAAACTTTTAAAAAAGATTTTTTCGATCAAATGAGTTCCGAACATTAACTATTGAAGAATACATACATATATATATATATATATATATATATATATATATATATGTGTGTGTGTGTGTGTGTGTGTGTGTGTGTGTGTGTGTGTGTTTTTATAATATGTCATATATATTCAAAACCGTCCTGCAGACATTTTTGTCCATTCAAATAATTTGAGCTATATAATTTATGTCCTCTAAAGACCAGGAAGGAATCCAATTCTTCGTTTCTCCTCACGTTTCATAAATTTATATCCATATTAAAAATTTTATCATAAAACATTTATCAGTCTTCTATTGTCCACACCGCCCTTATCCAAAATGGTCGGTTGTGTCATTTACAAATTTGGTACATTTATCGAAGAGATAATTTATAACGTTATAGTTTACTGATGTATCTAAAAATATTTAATGTGATGTTGCTCTAACAGGTTAAGAAATAACTTATCAGTTTGGCAAAATAATACAAACATATAAATTGAAAGTAAAGAAACACATGATATTGTAACTAAGTTAAGTCAATTGTGCCTATTTTTGGAGAGATCACTACTACATAAAGCACATTTTAAGACATCAAAATGGTGACTTAAAATACCTTCCGAGTCGTACCAGAAAACGACCTCTAGGTGAGTGACTTAAAAAGTCTGTAGTTTTTAAGACGTTTTTCAAATGTCTTCAAATCACCTAAAAAAATGACTTAATATTTGAATAAAATGACTTAGAAAAGTGTCCACGTAGACAAAGAAATGCTGACGTGGATGGGTCTTTAAAGACATTTTTTATATGTCTTTGTAGAATTATAAAAAATGACTTAAATCTCTTTATAAAACGACTTGAAATGGTTCCACGTCATCAATAAAAGATGACGTGGACAAGTTATGAAGACGTTTTATAAGCGTCTTTATAATTCTTTAAAAAATGACGTAATAAACGCTGACATAATCAATGTTGCTGACATGTACTCATTTTTAAGACATTTTTTTTATGTCTTAATTGCATATCGCTGACGTGGAATTATATTAAGAAGACGTTATTATTATTATTTTTTTTAATAAAGAAGACGTTATTTTTAAATGGGTGCAATTTAGAAGACGTTTTTATTAGTCAATTTGGGATGCTGACGTGGATGCGCCAATTTATTAATTTTGAGAAATTTAAATATTTTCATAATATATTTAATACCTGATCATATTTTCAAAATATTTTCAATACCTTTTCTATAATTACAAATAGCATAACAAAAAAAAATTCATTTATAGTCTCAAATTGGCATCAACAATCCAAAATGCAATATATTAATCCAAAGTGCAATAATGCAATACAGCAGAAATGTAGTGACAACAAAAACAACTATAGTATTGGATTCAAATGGAAATAGTGTAAAAAAGAGCATGCCTTGGGAAGAAGCTGCATTCATTTTTCTTGCATAACTTCTAGTTAGACTTTAAGTTGTAATCCTTCAATTACACATTCCGCCCAAATAGCTCGAACTTCGTTGATTTCAGCAGCCGTATATAATGATCTTTTATCAAACTACATTTTCAAAATAACAAAAAGAGGTCAGGAAAGATTATATCAATAATAATACATACAAACCAAATATATAACTGAAAAAGGGAAGATTATTGGCAATCTTATTGTATAACTATTAAAAACCTGGTAGAGACTAGCTATGTGCGTAAGTGCAGCTTAATATATATATATATATATATATAGATATATATATATATATATATATATATATACACACACACACACACATACACTTACATGTGAATCAACAACAGTGTAAAAGTCACGTGCAGTTATAAGGTCATGCATGAATCTCAGTACATAAAAGCCACATTCGAAAGTCGACGGTTGTCTTGGGCACTAAAATGAAAGCAAAAAATATGTTAAAAAACTTGCAAACATATTACAATTTTTTTTACTTACAAAACAGGCAGAGATCAGTAAGAAATTAAAGGTTTACAAGGAAAAAAAAAAGTCAGCTATACTTACATTGCAATGTGTTAAATTGAAATACAAACTTTTTGGCTGTACTTTGCGCATTCCTTTGAGCAATGCAAACTTCATCATGGCTCTAGCATGATTATATATCACGTGAGAAATAAATGTATGCATCGTCGCTAATGAGTGTAATAAGAAATGACGAAAAACACTTACTCATCAAGCATATCATAAGTGTCTTTGCTCATAGTTTGTCTCAGTGGGTCAAAGTAATAAGCCATCTTAGCTGAAGCATCAATCACAACTAATGTCCAATGACCTCTACATGACAAAAAAAAAAACGTAGATAACAATGCTGGAAAACAGTGGTATTTGTTTCATCTCACAATATTTTATTCACTTCCTTCATGAAAGACGAAGTGAGAGAGATTGTGTGTGTTAGTGGTAAGGTGAGCTTCATAATATCATGTATCATTTAATATATTATATATATATATAGATAGAGAGAGAGAGAGAGAATTTTTTTTTTAAAAAATAGTGGCTTGTTCCCTGATTTTGATGTTGTACATTATGTTTACCAAGTTGATCTCCTTTTCTTTTGTCTCTTACCAATTTCTGTTGAGGACTTTCATATTAAATTACTTCACAGTATAAACCATTGAGCATAGACCATTGACTGACCAACTAAGAAAGGAAAAATAACAAATCACTTGATAAAGACTTACCCGGTGTTCAAAGGGATGTATAATAATTGTTTCTCTAGTAAAACTTCCATCTTTTTGGTAATACATGTCGACCTTTGACTAGATGTTCCAATATCTTTTGCAATCTGTGAAGGCTCTATGAAAGAGACAGAATTTGTCTTCCCTTCTTGGTACAACACATGATATAAATATCTGTAGGTAAAATTTCGAATTAAATGTCAACTACTAAAAAATTAAAGAAACTCACCACTTAATATAATAAAGTTTGTAAATCATACCTTAAATATATTGTTATTGCAGACGATCCTATATCTTGCATGACACAAAATTGTCTAATATCCTCCTTAAAGATCGGCATGTTTACAGCAACACCCATAATTGAGGCATCAAAGTAGATATAACCTGCTTTCGTTTCTTCCCAGTCTTTAATACGGTCCCATAGTTGTTCCAATCTTGGCGGTATTTCAAAAGAACTAGTATAATTTTGTGAACCACACGAAGATGCAAAAACTCTTGCAGAACCACAAGGTGATATGACTTTGGTAGCTTTTCTTATCTATTTCAATTAAAACTAGATATATTGATGAGGAAAAAAGCATGGTAACTCATAAATTTCAAAACGAAAAAACAAAAATGATCAGAATGATATCAACATACATACCTCCTGTGTATTTTTCTTATCCATTTTTTGGTTATTTTTCTTTCCGCCTCCAATCGATGGTTTTTTATTCAGTTTTCCAGTCTTCATGAACATTAAAAAAAACATTTAACATTAGTTACGAAACTATACACTGTAAAAAACATGTTCAGAAATCACTCACCGAGCTATCCTTGTCCAACACAAGTGCTATTGGCCAACGAGCATACGTATCCAATGCTTGACCAACTTTAGTTATTTCATCCCCAACTGGAATCGGAATTGGTTCATCTTCACGCCCCTTCATAATTACCACTACTTCAACTTTGTAATTTGCCTCTCCAAGTCTTTTGTTGTGCACTAGCAAATCAGGATCAGTGCCTACTACTTTCCCCAAGGCAACTATGTTCTCTTTAGACTTAATCGCAAGCTTGCACGTCTTTCTCTACGAGGGATAAATGAAGTTTAATTACATAAAAACAAATTTTAACAAAACACAATACTAAAAACTTACCAAAGTCGGAGGAGCTGATTGCTGATCTACTTGATTTATTGGCGTGCTTTTTCGTGCAGGTATCTCATGTTGATCACTTTCTAAGATATTCATAAATTTTTTAAAAAAAGAGGGTCCAGTTTTAGCCTGTTGGGGACGATGAAGTTGTTCGACGCATTCAACATCAATAGCGGGCCGAGGTTGTGGTGGTGCTGCAGTAGACAAGTTTTCAGGCTCTAGTGGGGAGGGAGATTCATATTCATAGTGTTATGGAGTTGGAGAGAATTGTGGCTGCCGTGTAATTGAAGGTTCATATTGTTGTGGAGAAGGTGGAGACACGTTTTGTTGGGTAAATGGAGTGAAGTTAGGATGATATTGTGGTGGAGTCGAAAAGAAGTGGTTTTGTTGCGGGGTATGAGAATAGTGTGGCTGCGGACCAAATGATGGATTATACGGGAATTGTTGTGGAGGACATGGATACATATTCTGTGGGTACTGAGGAAAATATGGTGGATATTGTTGTGTCTTACTCAAACGTATTTGCTCTTGAAGCTCATTTACCTTTGCCATCAACATTTCAACTTGTTTATCTCTTTCCTCTGAAACTTTTTGTTGTTGGACACTCCATTGTTGATTTTGTAAATGGATGTCACTCTTAGATGGTTGAGGGACATCAAAGAACCGCTTTGGAGTGACATATGCCCCCACTCCAACAACGCGTCCTGATCGCTCTGTCTTGTCCAATGCCACTGCCAATTTATCAATTCTGTCATTACACGCAAACTGCCCTTGTTCTTCCATACACTTTAAATCCACCTACAATATTAACAATAAAAAAAATCAAAGTCATACTTGATTATGACATATAGTGTAAAAGAAAAGACGGTACTTACAATTTTGTCAACAATTTCTTTGGTTTTTTCTTTCAATTTTCCATTTTTACTTTTATGAGTCTCAATCCAAGTATCAGCTCTATCCGGATAGCTTCCACGTTCATTTTTCTGCAATAATAAGAAAAGTTGTCAATTAATTATATAGATAAATGAAAAAAAACAAATAAAAAAATGAGATTAAAATTTATGTATGTGGGTATAAATTGGCATACAATATTTTCTCTTATCGTAGCAATTGGTGTTCTTGAACTCGTGTGATAAATAGTTTGATTGGCTTTGATCTCTCGGTACTTTTTGCTTCGTTCCTGCATGTAAATGAAAATGCAAACAAAATATGTATCTTATATAAATCCTAGAGGAGTTATCACTAACTTGCCCACTTCAACTTGAGAATTTTATTGTTGCTAAAAATTTATAAAAAAATTAAACAAGCAGGCAATAAGCTATAGGCTAATGTAACATATTGTTTATATTCTCATTACCCTCTATACAGTGTATACACATCTTGTGATTCAAAATTATTAAACCAGGAAAAATCGTGTACATTTCTTCAAAAATAAGTCAATAGTTCAAAAAATCAAATCACGAAACCATCGAACGAAAAAAAATCACAGCAATAAAAATTCACTCAAATCTCAAGTCAAACGAAGTTAGGGAAACAAAAAACAGTCATAACAAACCTGCCATGCCGGTGACAATCGGACCGCTAAAAATTCTTTCCACTCTCCTTCCGACATATTATAACGTTTAGGCGGATGAGCAAGATTGCTAGGATTGTCCTTATTGTTTCGGATATAAACTCCAAGTCTCCATTTTTCTTGTCTCCATTTTTTGGAAATTGAAGCTAAAATTTGACCTTTACTCTTTGTACTAACTTTGTACGTTTTCTGCGACAATCATAATTATGATGAATAACTCTCAGTGTTGAAAACATTGAAGATTATGAATTAAACATGTATGAGTAACAAGTGATTTTGGTTACTGGCAGTGTAAGGATTAAAAACAACTTACATTGATAACATGCCATATTTTTTCTTTCACCGCTGGGTCCACTTTTTTCCAACTTGGTGTTGATACTCGAACATCGGCACGAGTCAAAACTCCTACATAGCTTTGTAACTTAGTATTTGCTGCCCCATATGGTTGTCCGTACTCATTATACAAAATTTCTTGAATTCTTCCGGCATTTCGATCTTTAATGACCGATTTCATTTGTGTCAGCCCCCGAACATTTTTTTTTCGCTTCTCGCCCACTCCAGATTCCAGTGGCTCTTCGGGTGTTCCTGTTTCGAGACCTTCATTCTCACTATCGTCAGTTTGTTGCTGAAGCTCGTCATCGTCCATGTCTGTAATGCATTAAAAATATTGTTAAAAGGGCATGGCAATGATATTTTTCTATAAAAGAATATGGTAATCAACATTTACTTCAAATTACAACAGGGAAAAAAAAAACCTTAGTTAAACTAAAAACAATAGACCAAGAAATAAAAAATCAAACCGAAGGTTTTTCTAGCAAAACCTATTTATTCTAATGAGATCACCAAAAGAGAATTAACCAAACTGAAACTCTAAAAGAAAAGAAAAGGAAACAAAAACTAACATAGCTCGAGCAGATTGAAAAAATATCGCACATCAATTATCGATCCATATTCCTTCTCCATCTTCTCGAATGTAATCATTAGCTTCTTCTGAGCTATTAGCGTTAAAGCTAGATGCCAAGCCTTTCAACGGTGTCAAATGTTCGACTAAAATTTGAGTCTCATCTTCAACTTCGGCATCTTTGATGTAGTCTTTAGATTGGGTTGCAAAGACACGAGCCCATGCATCACACTTTTGGCGTTTTGCATAGAACACTTGCTTTGCTTGTGATGCCATGATAAACGGTTCTTGTTTATGACCAAGACGTGTCAAATTAACAAATGTAAAACCGTTTTTGTCCACTTTTACTCCACTGTTGCTCTCAACCCAAGAACATAGAAAGACCGATGTTCGAAATGTGACATAATCTATTTCCCATATTTCCTTAATGATCCCGTAGTAAATCATATCCGAATAAATAGGATTCTTATCTTTAGCACTAGAGAATTGCATAGTCTTAGCAACCAAGCTGACCCCACTATTTTGTGTGATTCTAACACTGTCTCTTTCTTCGGTACAAAACTGAAGACCATCGATGAAATATGCAGAATGTTTAATCACAAGTGGGCATGGCCCTCTTGATATAGACACTAATATGTCAGACAAAGAAGAATGGCTCTTAACTTCAGATATAATCTGAAAATAAAAAAAATTAACATATGTAAAAAGAATTGTAGTATATATGGATAAGAATCTAATGGTGTTCAATAAGAATCAGACCTTTTCGCGAAACCAATCACTAAATGTATCATGATGCTCCTTTTGAATCTGTTTTTGTCGCTTATTCTTATTATTGGACATCAACCAATGCAAGTGTTCACTATAGAAAAAATATAGTAATTAGGAGTGAGTATTGAAATCAGAATTAACTCAACGAAGAATTGTTGTCTACTTACTCGATAAATGGTTCAACTTCGTTTGTGTTATCTAGAACACAACGATGAGCTTGGTGTAGTAGCTTTTCATCAACAGAAGTAACATTACCATTGCTCATGCCCTTACTTAAGTTTGAAGCTTTATCAGGATCTTGACGTAGCCCAACTGATTCAAGAGCATGCAAGTATTCCGAACAAAACTCAATAGCTTCTTCAGCAACGTAGCCTTCGACAATAGATCCTTCTGGACGATAGCGGTTCCGAACGTAATCCTTCAAAACTTTCATGTACCTTTCAGGAGAGTACATCCATCTCAAGGAAACGGGTCCGCACAATTTAACTTCTCTTACCAAGTGGACTATGAGATGAACCATGATGTCAAAAAATGATGGAGGAAAATATTGCTCAAGTACACAAAGTGTGAGCACAACATCACTTTGAAATGCATCTAGCGTGGTTGGGTCCACGACTTTTGAACAAATAATATTAAAGAACATACACAATCGAGTGATTGCATCTCTAACATTCTTTGGCAAAAGTGATTGTATAGCCACGGGAAGAAAGTGTTGCATCAACATATGATTGTCATGAGACTTTAGACCAAAAAGCTTCAACTCCTCCATGGACACGTAATTGCGGAGATTGGCACAGAACCCATCTGGAACCTTTATGTCCACTAAAGTTTGACAAAATTGGCGTTTCTCATCTTTTGTCAAACTATAACATGTCGCCGGTAGATATGTGCGTTTACCATTGACTTCTGGGGCTAACTTGCTTCGTATCCCCATGTCAACTAGATCTAATCGGGATTTCACCCCATCTTTGGTTTTACCAGGAAGATTTAGAATAGTTCCAACGATGCTATCACACACATTCTTCTCGATATGCATAACATCAAGGTTGTGACGAACAAGCAAGTGTTTCCAGTAATCCAATTGAAAAAATATGGATTTTTTCTTCCAACTACCACTTGCGAAAGTCTTTGTTGAGCCACTTTTCCTTTTTCTTCTACCTTTTCCAAAAGGTCTGAAATTCATGCCAGCCAACTTTCTTTCGGTTGCAATTCCAGAAACAGGTTCTTCTGGAGTTATCTCAAACTCTTGACGACCATTGAATGCCCTTTTCCATCTTCTGTAGATATGGTTGCGTGGTAAGAATCTCCTATGACCCAAGTAAACGACTTTTTTACTATGGTTTAGATATTCAGCACACGTCTTCTCCTCACAAATTGGACAAGCTTGGTATCCCTTAACAGAATATCCAGATAGATTTCCGCATGCTGGAAAATCATTAATTGTCCAAAGTAATGCGCAACGAAGCGTAAACATTTCTTCTCTATACGCATCAAAGGCTTTTACACCCTTATTCCAAAGAAGCTTTAGATCATCAATTAGAGGAGCCAAATAGACATCAATGTCATTGCCGGGTTGCTTGGGCCCTGAGATGAGCAATGAAAGAAACATAAATTTTCTTTTCATGCATAACCACGGCGGAAGGTTATATATCATGAGTATAATCGGCCAACAACTATACCTACTTCTTTGAGAGCTGTGAGGATTAATTCCATCGGCAGAAAGCCCTAATCGAAGATTTCTCGCCTCTTTACCGAAGTCCGGCCATAAAGAATCCACTTTCTTCCATGCTGGTGAGTCTGCTGGATGTCGCATCTTTCCATCTTCAATTCTATCATCTGAATGCCAAGTTAACTTCTTTGCGTGCTCGGGGATACGAAACAATCGAAGAAGTCTGGGGATAATAGGAAGATACCACAAAACCTTGGCAGGTATGCCTTCCATCACTTCATCACTATTCTTTTTCTGTTTCCATCTCGACGTGTTGCAAACTGGACATTCCAATTCCACTTCGAAGTCCTTGCGGTATAGAATGCAATCGTTTGGGCAGGCATGTATCTTCTCAAATCCTAGACCAAGTACCTTCAAAGTCTTTTTTGCATCATGCAACGAAGAAGGTACTTCGTTACCTTCAGGCAACAACTTGTTAAGAAACCCAAGTATTTCTCCGAAACATGTGTCACTCATCCCATGTTTTGTTTTCAGATTGTACAAGCGAACCAAGGTCGACAACTTGGTAAACTTCTCACAACCGGGATATATCGGTTTATTTGCATCTCCCATTAATGACTCAAATACTTGAGGATCATGATCTAAAAAATCATCTTCGACATCTTCAAGCATTTGAGAGACATATGTCCCATCAAAGTCGCTTGGATCGTCCTCATCGCCGGACACAGCTAGACCTTGATCTTCAACAGTTTCATCTACGTAGGATCTTTTAGCTATGGGACAGCTCTCACCGTGATAAATCCAAACGTCATAACTTTGATCGATTCCATTACATATTAGATGTTCTCTTATTTGTCTAACATCCATACTCTTTGTATTCCCACAACTTAGACATGGACACTTAACGAAATTCGAATCGCTGCTACAAGATAGACAATGCTTCAAAAAAAAGGTCTACTCCATTTTGATATTCAGGAGTCGTCCTATCGACGAACATCCATGACTTATCCATTCTTCAAAAAAAAATATTATTTGTTAGTGAACTTTCTACTATTCTGATTTATAAAACATAATATAAACAGATACATACAAGTCATGAAATTTATAATTATAACAGAAAAAATAAGTAAAAAATAAGTATCGACATTCTAATGAATCAATAATTTTTTTTAAAAGAACTCATCCTTTAATAATAAAACGGCACAGCCAAAAAGTTTACAACCAAAAGAGCTGAAAAGAACTCAAAACTAGCTCCGACAGAGAGAGGAAAAAAACCCGTACAACAGATTACATAGCACTGACCCAATCCCTACCCAGATCTGTAAGAGAATACGCCCCAAATCTAATGAATCAATAATGACTTAACACAAATATCGAAAAAAAAAAAAAATATTAGATGTTCTTCCATTTGGAAACACCTGTTACCCAAGAAAATATGTTTCTTTTCTTGTGTTTGTCATTACTCATATATCTATAAGTTGTTTATGTTTTTTCATTTGTCCCTGTAATAAATATTAGATGTTCTTCCATTTGGAAACACCTGTATTTGACAACTTTTTGAGGTTTCACTAATTAATAGGATACGAGACAAAAATAAATAAATAGAAACCAAAAGCATGGACCTAGAACTAGATAAGGATGCTAAGATATTTTCTAAAACTATAACTTAGAGTCACATAACATGTGTGAGAAAATACTAGACCTGTAATCCCTTGAAGATATACTAATTTACTTCTTGATATATTATATTATCACATGTCACGTGGAGAGTAAAGACTAGACTTGTACAAATATCAACCTAGAATCTCTTCATACCACAAATTGACACCCTTTTCAGAGAAACAAAGACTGATTCATCATTATACATATTCATCTTGAATAAAATAAAAATAACAAAACAAAGACTGCCATTTAAGATTAATATTGAACATTAATAAGTCGAGACCAAGATACTATAGTAATTATTTTATACTTGTTTTGGCTATAATCAAATTTTGAACAGGCTCTAGCTATATATTCCAAGAACCCATTTTTTAAATGACGTATAGCTTTGATATGTGTATGCCGACATATTTGAAATAGTAAATGTAGTGAATTATCGTTTTAGGAACTAGAACTCAATGCTCAGCACTACGACTTTTCAATTAGGGTTTTGCTTATAGCTACCTCTCCCTCAACCTTGGTCTCTTTGCAAACCAACCGTTTTAAAAGTTTTCTCGAAAGGAATACTATTTTTCTCTGTTTGTTTGTTGAAGTTGAAGATCTAAAGCTTCTCGTTTGGGTCTATAGAGAAAAAGTTGTTGAGCCTATGAATCCTCAGTTATCTGAATTTTCGTGTGTTGTCAACGGTAAAAGCATAATTAATTAACAAACCTAATATAGTCAACATATATTTTGGCACAAGACTTGGTTTTATATAGCCGTGTAACCACTGTACTAGCTTGCTACGCTTTGCGATGTGCAAATTGGACACGAACACTATGGTGTGTCTGTTACATCAATTTATTTCATGAAATATCCTCTCAGAGTAGAGTTTTAGCCACTTAACCCATTCATTTTTCAACTCAAAACCCCACATCCATGAGACTAGCTATGAAAAGAAAAATTAGACATTTTCCAAGAATAAAAGAGAAACATGGACAAAATAATAAAACCGATACTCAAATGAGTCAACTATATGCTAAAGAACTTTAATCAGTCCACATTAAACAATTTGGCACCAAGTCTGAAATTAGTGGGCACACATATACGACCACAGAAGATAAAATAAAAAGCCAGAAACAAAGACTGATTCATCACAGAGTCAAATACAGTTGATAAAAAAAAAAAAAAAAAAAAAAAAAAAAACCAGCCAGAAACCATCAAGTATAGATATATACTAACCGCTGGAATCAGCAAATGTCGTCCAAAGAGAAACAGTGTCTGCACGTACTCGACGAACAATGGGAAGGACTGAAAAAAATCGTGAAGGATATGGGGCACAGTGAAGGCAGAGAACGTGGAAACTGTTTCAGAACAAAAAAAAAATTAGGTTTCCCTTTTTTTTCTCTATTTTCTGAAAGCTAATAATAAAAAAAAATTGAATATATATATGAGTTTTAAAGGAAACTAATTACGTTAATAAAAAAAAAGAACGTCCTACAAAACCATCTTCAGAGAAAAAAAAGGAAACTGACTTTCTTTTTTTAAAAAAAAAGGAAACTGACTTACGTACGTGGGTATATTAACAACACGTCTGAATTGTAATCTTCTATTTAAATCGTTTTCATCAGAGTAAATAAAATAAAAGGTGATCATGAACTTCAAATGCATCAGAAGAATAAGTTTACCTCTTTACTTTTCTATTACGTTTGCTCAGTCAAACCTAGTTACTCCTGCCCTGGTTTTCTTAAACAGAGATTGGAAAATGGATTTGCTGGTCAGTGAATATTTTTGTTGAAGAAATAAAGAAGGGTATGATTGAATAAAAAAAAGTGCCAAATGGGCAGGGGATAAAAATACAATTCTCTTTTTTAGGAAACAAACTTCAGTCTATAAGAAACGCTGTTTCTTTGTCTCAGACATTTTGTCGAGCACCTAGAGGATTCCATCGGATCACCATCCTCACCGCCCAATCCTGACCGGAAATTGCCTCGCCTGGATCACCATCGGATGGTCATTGATTTGCAGCACCAAAAAAAACAAGTAATACAGATCATACATGGCATACATAGAAGAAATAGCAGAGTCGGTGCCGAGGGCCCCTGGTTCCGCCGCAGTCGAGACATATTGACCCCGAAGAGCCTCAGCCGCTTGACAGTAGCCTTGGGAAGATGGTGCTCCGGCGGCACGGGCACGGAATCGAAGACGACGGCCAGGGGCGGGGAGGTAAAAGACGTGGCCCGGGTGAGGAGTCGGGGGGGGGGGGGGGGGGGGGACGGCGGTGGCAGTCGATGAAGAGGTGGTTGTCAGGGAGGGAGCGGTGGAAGGAGACGACGTCGCCGGCGTCGAGCTTCTTGTCCTTGACGAAGCGGGACCAGTCTTTGGTCATGACGTAGCTCTGGGAGCTGTTCCAGTAGGAGTAGCGGAAGCGCCACTGCTTCCCGGCTGAGTCCTCGAAGCTCAAAAGCAGGCCCTTCTCTCTCTCCGACGGCGCTTTCGTCACCAGCTCTAGCTTCGTCTCCAATTCCATCTCCTAGCCTCAAATTTGGGTTTTTTTTTGGGATTAGGTCAAATCTTTCTTTCTTTCTTCTTCTTCTTTCTTGAAGCGTGAGGGTCATGAAGGGCGAATTGGTGGTGGACAATAAAATCCTCGGCTTCGTCTTGTTCTCGATTGGAGCGAGAGATTGACGTTCATGGTGATGGGGATTCATTGGAGTTCATCGTGGTGAGCGAGAGATATTTGGAGGAGAATTGTTTTTTTTGTTACAACGACATGATAGGGATGGGGTGTGTGTTTAAGCAAAACTGTCGTTTTTAAAAGTATAGCTACATATATTACGAAATAGCTTTTAGAATGGATACAATATGAATCAAAGCTTTGCTTTTAATAATTTTGACCTTGTTTTTATATGTTACTGATATCATGTGGAATTATTTTTCGTTGCCACGTGAGATTTATTTGTCTATGTGGAAATTACAAATAAATCTACAAATAAATTAAAAAATAATATATAAAAATAATTGTAAAATTATTTCTATATATATTACAAGACGTTTATTGAATGACTTAAATGATATGATTTAATTTATTAAGTCATTTAATAAATAACTTCAAATAAATTATTAAGTCATTCTTTAAACATCTTAAAAATATATACGCATTTCAAGTCATTTTTTAAATGACTCAAAATATTTTTTATATATCTTTTGAAGACATTATTTTATTGACTTCAAAAGTTTATTTGAGACGTTTTTTAAATGACTTAAAAATCCAAACGGAAATTTAGATTATTAAAGTCGTGCATTTTAGAGAACGTCTTAAATCTCATGTCTTCTAATGTGCTTTATGTAGTAGTGGATGAAACTCTCGGTGGAAAAAGAATTTTACTAGATGATAGAGTAAGTATAATGTCGGACAATCATGGATGATCACTTTTCAAGTTTCCTCTAACTTCAAACTACCCTAACAATTTTTAATTCAAGCTCCTCCTGTGTTTGAGCTCCCTCACTTTCCATTCACACTTTCCCAGTGTTTCAACAACGTTAATAACAATACGTGTTTTACGGTAACCTGAGTCAACAAAGAACTAATTCTGTGACAAAGCTCTAACAAATGGCTGTCAACAAAACAGAGTAACAAACACACCTAGGACACCGTATTTCGGATGACGACTGCAACAAAATACCTAGATGTGTAACCCAATCAAAGAGGAAAATCGATCTTTATATATGACACATACATGCGTAGTGTCGTTTGCTAGGGTTTTCCAATGCACTTGGAGAACGCTCACTGGACAATCAGAAATAACGCGGAAGTGAACCAAACAAAAAAGTCTGTCAGCAGATTAAGACACTTCATGTCCTAGGAGGATGATTCGAACATTACAAAAAACAACAATTTTGCCAAAACAAAAACAGCCAACACAGCGTATCAACAGTTACAATGATATTAACCAGCACTTTCAGTAAAATAAAAAAAATAATCAAGCAGCAAAAAAAAAAAAATTATGTGTACGTACTCGTACTAGCTCTGAGTTATTCTAACAACGCCTGAGATTATTAAGATAAGTTTGAGTAGGTCACGACATGATCATCATATATATAAGCATTTACAAGATTGATGGATTAAATACAGATGTATATCTCTTTCAAAGTCGTGCTATGTTGAGATCTGCATGTGATGTTATCTTCTAACGCATATGAACACATTAATTAAACAAAAAAATTACTAGGACGTCATGCATATCACTAATAATTATTTACATTATATTTTGTGGTACCAATGTTGTGATTGTGGGAAAAAAATTGACCCAATTCTGTTTTAGGCATGTCCAGCTGTGTTGATAGAAATTTCATGAAGTTACCAAGCCAGCCTTTACTCGACTTAATAAGATCATAATAAAAGTGCCACGTTTTTAAGATGTGACGTTAATAATTAACGACAATTGTATTTTTTCTCTTGTGGGTCATTATTTAAGATGATACGACTCATAAGCTTAGATTTGTGGACAAAAGCGAGTAGTACGTAGATACATATCAAATTCAAGCTTAGATATCTTAAAGATATACTCAAATTTTGAGGTATACATCGAATTACACAGAAAACGAAAATCCAGGAAAAAACCAGCAAATACTTCGCATAATTTAAAATTTTGGTTTGTATATCTAAACGAATTTTTTTGAAATTTCCACGGAAGAATAGGAGGAAGTTCTCAATAATGTGAAATAAAAGTGGCATAATTAGTTTTGCATGCTTTGACATTCAGCTTAAATTTTCGATTAATAAAAAATAATCGACAACCCTGCATTCTTAGTCTTAATCTTTGAGATAATTTACACTTGGACCTCTGATGTATTTTCCAAAAACTTAGGTGAAAATTACCCAAATTACCTAATTTACGAGCTTTTTTATGACAATCCTCTCTTCTGATTCTTATTACGATAATACCTAATTTTTACAGATTTTTCTTATTGTTTTACAGTTATATTTGACATATCTTTTTACTGTTTACAGTTTCGTTTACATCTTCTCAGTTATTTGCAGTTTTATATCTAACGACAGAAAATCTGAAATTTAAAAAATAATGAGATATTGATGGAATATTTGAAAATGGAGATGTTCAGGAAATTACCATCTTTAAATGTGTTATTGATGTAAATTCCCAAAAATTTAGTAAAAACATTATTAGGCCACTACTATTAGCCCAATATTTATTTCGTAATGAGTCCAACCCAACACTGATCACCGCTAACAGAGCTGAAGCACTGTTGCTAAACCTCTTGAACTGAAATCTGGAATCGTTCAGCTTTGTAGGGTTTAAGCTTTATCGTTCTTCACAGTAGCGAAATGGATTGAAGATTTGAACTCAGAACCGACATCCATGGCGATATCAAGCTTTGCTTTCACTTCCAGATTTAATCTCCGAAGCAATCATTTCTTCCACTGCGTTCGAAAGGCAATTTCGCATTCCTTGTTATGTCTATTCACCGATTTCCATTCCACGCTTAAACAAACAATTATTTGATTTCGCAGCTATGCCGTAGCTCGGTTGCGGCGATTGAATCGTCCGACGAGGCAGAAGATTCTTCAAAGTGCGAAGGCAAGTAAAAATACTTATCACTGTATAGTCTATATTATCTTGTTCATTTCTAGTTCTGTTCCATAAATTGAATGGCGATTCATGTAATTTTGTTCATGAAGAAGGAAAGTGAAGATTGTTTTTAGAATTAATTAATTAATTTTAATATCTTGATAGTTAAAAAGAACTGTTTTTTTTTTTTTTTAATTATTATTATTAGGGAACAGTAAGGTTAGGAAATGGAAGAAGTTGAATTCAAAGGATCTTGGAATAAGCACTTCTATGTTACCGAATCCTACTAGAAAGGTTCTCAACGGTCTCAAGAAAAAAGGTATTGACATTTATATTAGTATTTTGTAAAATTATTATGCACTAAGAGTGATATTTTAGAAAAATGTCCAAGTACACGTATTATATTGTTGAAAGCAATCAAACTTATATGGTGTAACTCGGTTTTTCCTTGGATAGGTTATGATGTGTACCTCGCAGGAGGTTGTGTTCGGGATCTAATTTTAAACCGGACCCCAAAGGACTATGACATAATTACTTCAGCAGAACTTAGAGAGGTATTACTTTTTTGTTTCCTTTTCCTTTCTGAATTGCGAGCCAGACTATTTTCATGATCATTAAAAAATAAGCCTGAATTTTCGGGCTGTTGAATTTAGTGTACGAATTCTCAACTCGCAGGTGAAGAAGGTGTTTCCATGGTGTGAAGTAGTTGGAAGAAAGTTCCCGATTTGTCACGTGCACGTCAATGACACCATTCTGGAGGTTGATTATCTTTGATTTTATATTTTTATGGGCCCCGACGATATCGTCTGATTTTTTTTTATTTTTCATTTTTTAAACTTTTGATATTTGTATTGCTTTTCTTTTCTCAATTAGTTTCCTTTTCTTGTTAAATAGGTTTCGAGTTTTAGCACCTCACAACACAGGTTCGATTATGACTCAAGTCATCTTTCTGAGATAACAACAGGGTTTGACGAAAGTGATTATGGACGATGGAGGAATTGTTTGAACCGCGACTTCACGATCAATGGGTTATTATCCGATCTTTGTGACTTGTAGTTCAATACGTCTTGAATTGTAGTTATGCTCTCAAATATAGGTTTTTTATAATGATGCTTTCACACAGGAGTCTAAGGGTACTATTGTATTTAGACCTTGGTCGTAAGTTAAATCAACTACTCGGCATAAATAATAATAAAAAAAATTGTACAAAGTAGCCATTCGAAATTAAAGTATTTGCAAAATTGGCAAGTTTTAAGTTTTTAGCAAAGTTGTCAAAGTGACGCTGGTATAAAAAAAAAAGTTGGACACTTCAATTTTAAAAAAATAAAAATAAAAATAAAATAATTGACCCCTGTGAACAAGAAGTTTATACCACTGTCAAAAAGTTTATTGGCAGCGTCAAAAGATATTGACACCTGATACTTGAACATTGTTTTGTACAATTGGGCTATTTCACTATTTTTAAATAAAACCTTGGCTAGTTAGCTAGAACACCTATAATAGTGTTAGGAAAGGGAAGGAAAAAGATAGGAAGATTTTGAATGAAAAATGGGATGTTAACCTAAGGAGAGAACAAGTTGCTCGAAAGCTTGTCACAATATTTTGTTTTTGTTTTTGTTTTTGTTTTTTTTTTGTTAGTAGTGGAATTACTGAAGTTCTTATCAGTTTCTTTCATCATTCTCTTCAGGTTCATGTTTGACCCATATGAAAGTATAATATATGACTACTTGGGAGGCATCGAAGATTTAAAGAAAGCTAGGGTATGGGAAATTTCACCAGCGTTCTTGCTTTCTTCAAGGAGTACTTAGTCATGAAAAAATCTTGTGTTTGTTTCTTATCGAATTGCTTTCATTGGTATAGATTCGGACAATTATTCCTGCAGACGTTTCTTTTCGCGAGGATAGTGGTGCGGTTTTCTATTCCCTGCATAGCCACGTAAATTCAATTTTTTTTTTCATTCTTTTAATGAAATATCTGTATTCATTTTCACTTACCAAAAGTGACTAGCTATTTGAAGTTACCAGTCTAACTTTTTCGTACTATTCATCGCAGCTCGTATACTTCGTGGATTACGAATTGCAGCTCGATTAGGATTTCGAATTTCGAAGGAAACCGCTCATTGCGTGAAACGTTACTCTGGCTCAGTTCTAAGCCTCTGCAAGGTGGTCCAAGCTCTCTCTTATACTTTAATTTTGTGAGTGTATTTGTATTCTGTGAAATGATACTTGATGATTTAGTTCTTATTTCCACCAATCCAAATAGGGAAGGCTTTTGATGGAAGTCAACTACATGCTAGCGTTTGGCTCCGCAGAAGCTTCAATGAGGCTTTTATGGAAATTCGGATTATTAGAACTACTTCTACCAATCCAGGTACCGAAACAGACACTTTTCTTCACCGTCCATTTAATACCCTGCTCTGTGTATCGAATTAACACGGCATATAATTATCAGGCAGCGTATTTTGCTGACACTGGTTTTCGGAGACGTGACGAAAGAACCAACATGCTCTTGGTAAGTCTCATACACGAATTTCACACACACACACACACACACACACACACACACATATATATATATATATATATATATATATATATATATATAAATCATGCGTGCATGTCTATTCAAATAGTTTTTTCTTTTTTACCTTTCTACTGTTTATTTTCTTGAATTTGTTATACACAGATTTTTATTATGCATGGTCTCATACGTGAATTTTATTCTTGAAAATACAGTACACCCTAGTTTAACGTTCTCCACTTGCTGCGTTCTGAAATACACCAATGTCATAGCATTACCATTGTTAATTGAAATAAGTTTATGCTTTATCTTTTTACAGTGAAATTATGTTATCATTATCGTCATACATAGTAAAAAAGAAAACGAAAAAAAAACCTACCATAACATTGTTTTATATCCTCTTAGGAGTCATGTTATTATTAGGTCATCTACCATAACATTATCATAGCCATTGATAAAAACTAGAAATATTTTTAATATCGAAATTATGGTTCTTTGCAGTCTCTGTTTTCTAATATGGATAAACTTCTACTACCTGACAAGCCATGCCATGGCAGCTTATGGTAAGTCGTCTCTCTAGAGAAAGCAACTTGAACAAGATAGCTCTTTACTTAATAACTTCATGGTCAATCTGTTGTTTTTTTAGCATTTATATAAAAAATGGCTCTTAAGTGTGATTCATATATATAAATCCGATATGTAGTATGATATATCATCAATAAATTTACTCCCTAGACCATGTGTCACACATGTTGTTCATCATGTGTGACAACATAATAACAGATTATACAATTTCTCTTCCAAGCTTTTATATCATGATTTGTGATTTATAGCTTTCATTCTGACAATTATGAAGTTTGTGGAGATGTCATAAAACAATCTCTCATCTCATCTGTAATTTTTTTCCCTCAAAATCTATTGTTCGAGGAGCTTTTGTTTTTAAAATTAGTTTAGGTACAAAATAATAACGGTTACACGAACACGACTAAAAATCAAAATGTCCTCTGATACTGAGAGACTCGACGGGTTTATGTGCGCTCTCAGGGTAGCGATACTAGCGTTCCACAAAGCACTGTACGACAAGCCACGCGATCCCTTGGTAGTCGCGGCCTTGAGCCTCGCGGTTCACAACGGCGGCGACATCTCTGAGGCGGTCGAGATCGCCGCGAGAATCGTCGCGCCCCACGACTCGAGCTTCCGAGAATTGGCCGAGCCTCGGGAAGTGGGACCCGCGGAGCTGATCAGCCAAGTCAGGGACCTCGTCGGCGGCATCAATTCCGCTCTCGCCGGCTTGACCGACGACCAAGTCGTCTCTCGCGCAATGTCGCGCTATTCCAATGCGCCGGTTTCGGATTTGGTGAGCGAGCGCTTTTTTTTTTTTTTTTCCTGGGGTTTCTTGTGTCCCAAGTTTTTTTTTTTTTCGAGAATGATGTTGGAACTTTGATAATGCAGGTATTGATTCCGCTGGGTCTGTATTTGAGGGTTTGTCGGGTTTTCGACTGCGTTGGTTCGGGACAAGGGCTCAGAAGCAAGCGAGGTAGCGAAATTGATTACGAGTCACTGGCTAGCGGATCGTTAGAGGAAGTACGGCATGTTTTTGCCAGGATTGTCTTTGATACTGTGTACCCTCTTAAATTATGTGCCAAACAATGACAATTTGTTATAGGTGTAGAATCAAAATAAATATATAATATTTAATGGCCCTTTGACTATTCTCACTTTGTAGATTATTCCTCTCCATTTGTAATTTTTGACACTATGATATATATATATATATATATACTAGTTTTTTAGCATCGCGCTACGCGCGAATGATTTTAGCATATTATAAATGATAATAACAAGTAAAATTTGTAGAGGTTAATTTGTGTTATCAAGATTTGTAAACAATGGATACCAAAGAAACCGGTAATCAAGAAAAAACCCTTAAAAATCATAAACGAATAATAAAATGTAAAAAATTTATTTTGTACATTGATTAGACTTTCATGGGTAAATAAGACTTGCGTTCGCTTTCCAATGTAATATGGAGACACATATAAGGTGAAGGAAAATAAATATTAAAGAGAAACTAATAAAGAAAATATAAAACTAACATACACTCACAATAATGTATGTTATTGATATATGTTACGTTTGGTTGGGATTAAAAAGCCTTGTTTTTGTTTTTAGAAAAAACAAAACTGTTTATCCGGTGATTGGCAAAAGTGTTTTTACAAAAAATTTCAAAAACGTTTTTAGATTTTGTACATGAGATAGAAAAGCTAGGATTCTTAGCTTTTAGAAAAAGTGTTTTTAAGTTTGCTATATAAATTACTGTAATATCATCGTACAAAATATTATTTATATATATATATATGTATATAAATAAGCATATCAATAATTATTATTTAATTATTAAGAACATGTCTATTTTAATTTTTTTACTATAATATATTTATTTACCAAACGCTAAATCAGTTTTTGTTACCAGCAACAACTGTTTTATAAACAGTTTACCAAACACTTTGTCATTTTTTTTTAAAAAAAAAAATTTATAAAAGCATTTTTTTTTAAAACAAAGCTATGTCAAACGGGGCCATAGTATAATATAGCATTAGTAATTATGATTATAAAATACATAAAAAAAATTACACAAAATATATTGATGAGAGAGGGAAGAAAAAAAACAATATATATAAAAAAAATTACAAAATAGATTGGAAAAAAAACAAAAAAAAAACGAAAAAAACGAACTAATGAAATATGAATACACATATAAAGTGATGGGAAATAAATATCAAAGAGAAAAAGAAAGATAATCTAATAAAGAAAATATAAAATTAATATACACTCAAAATAATGTATGTTATTGATATAGTATAATATAGCATCAGTAATTATGATTATAAAATAAAAAAAAATATACAAAATATATTGATGAGAGAGGGAGAAAAAAAACAATATACTAATATACACTCAAAATAATGTATGGTATTGATATAGTATAATATAGCATCAGTAATTATGATTATAAAATAAAAAAAATTATACAAAATATATTGATGAGAGAGGGAGGAAAAAAAACAATATACATAAATTATTTTTTACAAAATAGATTGGAAAAAAAAAAAAAAAAACCCCCCAAAAGGCAAAGGCAAAAAGGAAAGGTAAGAAAAAAAAAAAAGGGAGGCTAGCATCGTAAAAAAGAAAAAAAAAAAAAAAAAAAAAAAAAAAAAAAAAAGCCGCCACGTGGCGGCGTGTGGGTGAAAGTTGAAAATGATCTCTTCTTTATTATCTATGTTATATATATATATATATATATATATATATATATATATATATATATATATATATATATATAAAATTTTAATGGAAATTGCAGTGGCCTTATTATTGTTTTACAAAGGTGTACTTGTAATTTTCCATTTTACTTGATAATAATTTTTTTTTTTTTACTTAAAATCTAAATTAGTATGTAATATATTGTTATTTTTTGACATCGTATATTAATTTAATAAAGTATATTTGTTAAGTAATATATGTGCTTTGAACATGACATTTCTTAAAATTGAGGGTTATAATCAAGAAAAAAAGACGCTGGATTATAATTCAGAAAGCGTAATAAAATCTTTCTCCTCTCTCACCTTTATATCATCCCCTAAATAGCACCGTGATGAGGACCTCAAAATCATAATAAACAGAGAAATAAATAAATTGGCAAATCGAACCCAAAAATGAGGTATATGAAACCTTCTTAACATGTTGGAAAAGCCTTCAATACCAAAGTAGTTTTAGTTATTTCTTTTCTCATCACTTCAAAAAAAAGTGTAATGCATGGTTAAAAAATAAAAATAAAAGTACCTATACATGGCTCTTCTTCGGCCAATGGTTTTATTCCATCTAAAAACCAAAATTGATATAAAAAGAATGCTGATAAATGATGAACCATCTTGGTCTCCTCAAGATTCAAAGCAAACCCCATTATTATAGTCAAAACCCTTGACATGTAATGCAGACGAACTTCGAGCTCAGGCCTTCTCCGGAGCCGGAGCAGCACCACCGGTAGTTGGTCTTTATAGAAAAAAAAAAAAAAAAAAAAAAAAAAAAAAAACCGAATGTTAAAAATGTGAAAAATCAAACTTGGTTCATGAGTCTCATTTTCGTGCGTCATCTCATCTCATGTCTCTTCAATTAGATAATGACACGGCAATGTATTTTTTTTTTATATTTCTATATTCAGAGACGACGTCTTGTCGTGATTTAATTCGCGAGACATCGAAAAAAAAAACATATAAAAGAAAATTTGGATCCTCTTATCCTATTTTTTGTGTCGTCGTCTATCTTCCTCCGATCAAATAAGTAATATCGTCACTTCATTCATTATACTTTTTTTGTTTTCAAAAAATATAAATGTGCTGCCATATGACCTATTTTAATTGGGATGACAAATTCATTCGGTCGGAACACAAATTCCGACCAAACAAGAACGGAACATTCCATTTTAGTAAATTCCAGCATTATTCACCTAGTTTTTGGGCAAATATTTTTTTTGAATGAATGATACTGGAATAGCACCAGAATTCCTGTTCCATGAATAGTACTGAAACGAGAATCCGGTACCGTGAACAGTATCAAAACAGAACAAAATTAAGAATGACATAGATGAAAACATAAAAAATAGACAGTTTCATAAAAAAAGGACACTTACAAGCCAACGAAAACCTTGAAGGAGTCGTAGAGACCCCATTGGGCCCCGGTAAGTGTGCCGATCATTACTATACGAAGAGGAAGGCCTCTCGTGAAGAGACCCCACAACCCGAGCTGCTTCACCGCCTGAAAAAAAAAATCAAACTCGATTACAACCCCCCAAAAAAAAAACCGAAAAAAGGAAACTTGCGATCCAAGAAACAACGAGTTTCGACTCACGTCTCCGGCGGTGGCTCCTTTGGCGTTGTTGAGGAAGGAAACCAAGTTATCGGCCGGGTGAGACACGACGGCGCACAAAATTCCGGCCATGTAACCTCCGGCGAAGCTCACTCCGAGCTGCGTCGTTTTGCTACATTGATCCTTTGGCTTCGGGACAACGTTTTTGTAGAGTTGCTCCACGATGGTCTCGAACGACGCAAACTTCATCATTGTGTCTGTCAGTTTAATTAGATCCATATTCCGAATCGAATAAGCATGATGAACACATATATTATATAGCATGTCTCAAATTTAAAAATTAAGTAGGGCTTACAAGGAATCTGACGCCCCCATAGAGGAACAAGCCCTTTGTACAAGCTGAAAAAAAAAAACAAAAAACCTGAATTATTAATTGAGGTTATGTAACATCACATTAGTAAAATACTTATTTTAAAAATAATGTGTCATGCCATAATTTATTTTCAGCTTGTGGCCTATGATGATATATATAGTAGTAACACTCATTTGAAATATTGTTTTCATGACCGGCCTAAATAATTTAAGAAGTATTATATTCATGACCGGCCTAAATATATTTTTTTTCTTTTCCAAATAATGTATTCATGACTTGCCAAATTAATTTAAGGACTTAAGACATATTCAACGTTTAAGGTCCTCTAAATTTGTTGATTAACATAATCTTGTTATATGGCCCTTGTAAAGGTGAAGAGATGTTTAGTCTAGATTACCAAAAAAAATTCGATAGATGGTTAACTTTTGTCAAAATCATTTTTCTTAAAAAGTTTAATCGAAAGCGAATTTTCTTTTAGATATTGAATAATAATTATAAAAATAAAAAAAAAGCAACAACAAAAATAAAAATGATTTTTCGAGAGAAATCCTTACCCGGCGGGACCTTCGAATTTCAAAAACTTGGGAAGCCCATCAGAGAGGCCGCGGGCGAAGCCTGGCTGAGTCTGGACACGGACCTTGACGGCCTCCATGGGACAGAGTGCCACATCAGCGATGAGCTCGGCGGAGGCGGACCCCGCGAGGTATATCAAGGTCTTGTACTTGGCTGCGAATTCGGGGCCCGCGATGTCGGAGTACTTCTTCTTGAAGAACTCGTAGAACCCGAATTTGCACGCTCCTTGTGCGCTGTACCCGGCCAATGTTGGAACCCATCCCCTAAAGAAACCCTTGATTCCTTGTTCCTTAAGCAATACCCCGAAACCCGACCTCACGCTCTTGTACTTCACCGGATCAATCTATAAAAAATAAAAAAAAATAAAAAAAGCAAAAGCATTTACTTATTAAATTCCAAATTTTAGTAGATATTACCAATCACAAGATATCTCGCGTATTCTTTTATTTTTATTTTTATAAAATGTAGGCTTTTCGTTAGACATGTTCTTGCGCATTTTTCGGGCACAGCTAGATTTATTCGGGTTACCAAAACTTTTTTGCAATTTTTTTGGACAATTTTTTTTTTCTAAAAATGAAAAAAGTGTGTATCGTAATTATATTTAATTGATTGATTGTCGTAATGAAGAATGAACATTTTATGTGTTGATGTTTGATTAAAGAAAAAATAAATAGAAGATAGATTGATAAAAACTTGCACCATTCCACCTAAATTTTAGTTTTAAAATATGAAAAACCATATAGATTTCTATTCATTTTTATTTATCATCCTCTCATCGAAAAAGTGAAATTCGAGGTTGTAGGTTCAAACTATCAGTTTTTCAATTGTCAACAAAAAGTGTGGGATTGCCTCCCATATGAAATATGATTCGAACACCTTTAGTTTTAATTCTAAATTACTCGAGCATCAACTTGTATGTACTAAAATATGTGCATTGATTGATATGGCTTCTAAATAATTCAAAAACGCTGAATAGATTATTAAATTTAAGTAATACAAACGCTCTATAGTAATCAACCACGAATTATCAAAGCAAATTGCAATCAGAGAGAGAGAGAGAGAGAAACCTGCATATTGCACTTGACGAGGTCGAGAGGCGTGACGGCCATGTGAGTGAGTCCACAGCTGAAGATTCCTCCGGCGGTACAGGCGGCGTAGAACGCCGGCGAGTACATCTCCACCTTCTCCCTCGGCGACCCGATCACCGGCGAACGGAAAGAACCCATCGGAGACGAGTACACGGAGCTCGGAACCAGGGATTGCCGAGATGAAGAACTCATCGTTGGTTTGGTATTGATTTGGTTTCTGAGAATAAAGGCTTTTTGGGTTGATTTGAAAGTGTCAATAGGGTCCTATATTACTGTATATAATATATAGGCGTTCCCCGAGATCTTCGGTTACTTTAAATATTATAATCTCAACGATCCTTTTGACTTTTCCCTTTTTAATTATATTCTCGTTTTGACTCTATATTTTATTTTTTTTTATTTTTTTATTTTTCTCTTTTTTATTTTTTTAAAGAACAATGGAACAACTTATTGTCGTTTCTCATAAAGATACTTCTATTGTCGTAGAAGTATACTTCTCTTTTTCTAATGGAGAAAAAAATTATATAATGGGATTTATCATATATGTTAGAATTTACAGTATTTTGTTTGCTTACTTAAATCATATAATGGAGAAATAATTCTATGTACGTAACTCATAGTTGTGTTTATAAATTTATACACCTAATATTTAGTTTTGATGGGATAAATACATTGTTATTTATATTTTTGTCTATACCAAATCTATGTTCATTTTTGAACTAGAAACATGTGTCTCGTAAGGTAAGATGTTGAAAATAAATTTAATTATACACCTAAAATACAAAATAGCCCTTGTAGCCTTGGCATCAAGGCTCAATCGTGCTCTCTCCGCGCTCTCCACTCCTCCTAATTTTCTTTTCTCTATCCCCTCCGTAGTCATATCAAAATTAATCTGAATGTAGAAATTGAGTGATATTAGGAGAGTCAAGACGGGGAGGTATCAGGACAAAAGGGGTTCGACTTATAGATAGGAATGAGGAAGTATAGTTGAGGGACAATAAAATTTTTGTGTCTATAGCCGCGGGAGGTTCGTCGAAGAGAGATTGGAGAGAAAAAGGGGATTGAAAAGGAGAAGAGGAGAATAATCACGATTTACGAGTGTGAGTTTGACTGTAACCGCTGTTGGGAATATTGCCCACTTGAAGATAATGAATAAATGATTACTAAATTCGATAATAAGATTACTTTATTAGCATTATATGATTAGTGGGTTGAGTTATAAACAATTAGAATCAATAACAACTATCTTCCATAGCCTCCGTATCTAACTGAGTCACGTGCTGGGCACCTGAGTTCGGGCGGTGAGCTAAAACGAGGTCGATGACTGATATACGCCTGGAAAGCTATATCTAAAGTCATATATGTGGAACACATAGGTGAAGGCTGATCACTATGTGGGAGCATTCTACACTTGTGGTAAGTGTACGACCTGGACAAGTCTTGGTGTAGATGTGTCGTTTAAGGACCGTTATGACACACTAACCGAGGCCACTATGATGGTCACAGTGAGACTTGATCTAAATCCTGAAGTGATCATGGACACTGGGTTATGTTACTGAGCTCTTTGACTCATTCGCTAAAAGGCTATTCATGCTAATCACAGCTTATGTCTTGGGAGTTTTCTCAGAGCATAATTCGAGTGGGAAGTGATTTACAGATACGGAATCCAGCCTTCTTGAAAGAAGGTTAATGTTCACTCACCTAAGTGTTGATTTCAGAACCGATAGATTGCTAGCACTTTCGAAGTAAGTAACGTTTGAAAGAATCTTTCGCTGGGGAAGCAACAATGCTTAGGGCTGATATGTATCAAAAGAAGTATAACGGATAAATTGACTTCTCTCGATACGGGTTGAACCTAGAGGATCTTGATCACGAACTGACTATATCAGTGGACACTCGTCACGATGAGTAAATATAATTCTAGTATAAAGGAGAGTTCAGTCTTGGCTTACAAGGTGGAGTATTTGACCAAGATTAGACGAATCGATGGACAAAAGAGAAAGGACTATTTCGTCTTTTTCATCGGATTTGTTAAGCTCCTATTACTAGGTTCATAGTCCCCGATTCGGCTCTGATAAAGGCGGATAAGAACTTTCGTATAATAATGTTTATCATTATTAATCTCACTTGCTGTAATTGTGATTGACAGCATTAATTCTGGAAAACGGGTATTCGCAGAATTAAATAAATATTTATGGTAGAATTGTTTATTTATTGTTTGATCAAGTAAATAAACAATTATTAATTATTTGTTTGTTGTTGGACCAAGTAAATAAATAATTAATTGAGTTTTAAGCAATTGGGCCTTGCACAAAATATGAAAATCGGATTTGAGAATTTTTTGCACTAGGGTTTGCGCAAATTCCCCCTTGGCCATGTGCCTAAAATTCGAATTTTATAAAATTGGTATTTACCAATATTTTCTCTTTAGTTGTTTAAATAAAGGAGAGAGAAAAATATAAGATATTGTCCTATATTTTCTCCTTATTTAAAGGAAAGTATTTAGGAGAATATTTAGGAGAATAATATATTCTCTTTTATTATCTCACTAAATAAATTATTCTCTATTTAAATAAAAAAATAATATCTCATAGATATTGATCTGATGGATGAGAGAAAAAGTAGGATTCACTTGTTGAGATCCAAGGGTCTAGATTAAATCCTCTAGTGTGAACACAATAAAAGGAAATAAAATATTCTGGAAGATTCCATGAATATCTCCTTTTTACTATTATAAATAGGGGTTCATGAGAAGGCAAAAATAAGGAATTTTTTGAGAGAAAATTCGTGCATTGCAGCCTCTCTTGACCGTGCACTTCTACCTCTCCTCCCTTCGGAAATTCGTTTCCATTCTTAGTAAAATAAGAGAGAGATCTCGAAACACCTAGTTTCGTGATCTAGTGAGATAAAGACTGTGCCCACTCATCTTTCTTATTCGTCTTGGAGATTACGTTTCGGAAGACTAAGGTGTCATCCTCGAGTCCTTCATCAAGACGACGCAAGGAGTACGCGATTGGATTGGAGCGTTCTGTAGCTGAACCGAAAATCAATGTAAGTACTCGTTTACTCTTATATCGGTTGCTTGACTTATATGCTCTCGTGAATTAAATTAATTAAACATAACTAGATCTTGTTAATTATAACCATAATTTAATTAGCTTATGATCAACGTAATTAATTATTTTTCCGCATTAATATGGTTATATGTTGGAATAATCTCAAACGAGTCGCATCGGAGCGATCGTTCGTGTCCGATGCGCGCTCGATCCACCGACAACCGCAATTATGATTATTCATATCTCAAATTGTATTTTACATCTAAAAAAATATAAAATTTAAAATTAATCAAAAAGCATTTTGTTTATTGTTCACAACCATTATTAAATTGTTTGTGAAATCTTGACCTTGTATTCCAAAGTTAATAGAAGGATAATTTACAAGAAAACCCCCTGAACTCTTACTCGAATAACGAAGTGCACCCTCAACTCGGATTTTCAACAAAAACTACCCTGAACTCTTGTTCTGTTAACGCGTTGCCCTTTCTGTTAATTTTTTTCCGTTAACATCCAATTTTTGAGCACGTGATCTCACATAATTACTAGTTTGAGGGCACACTAGTAATCTTATCAAATGAATATATTTAAAATAAATGAAAAAAAAAAATTAAATTTTTTTTTTTTAACAAATGCATTAGAAATCTTATTATTATTATTATTATTAAAATACTCTTCTTCTTTTTCTTCTAGAGGCTCGTCCTTTTTGTCCTTTGTCTTCTTCTTCTTCTTCTTCTTCTTGGACTTCTTTTGCTCTGCTCCGTTCTCTCTCGACCGCGGAGACCCCATTGCAACACTTCTTCAGAGCCGCTTCGGATTCGTCGATTGGGATCGGGATCGGGATGAGCTCGGGGACTTCCTCTTCTTCGACCCCGGAAGAAGAAGAAGAAGCGAAATCCTTCTCGAGCTGTAAGAAGTCCTCGTGGAGAGCGAAGATCGTCCTTCGATTCCCCTGAACGCAATCCGGGGACGAGCCCAATTCGTAGAGCCTTTTAGCGAATCCCATCGACAGAACCACCGACGCGACGCCCGGCTCGGCCTCGGCGACCAAAAAGGCTCTGCCTTTCTGGACCAGAGCGTCAAACACGTTGCTCTTGATCGAGGCCACGTGGTAGCTCACGCCGTGGCCGCGGAGCTTGTCGTCGGCGAAGAAGACGCTCTCGTGGAGAACCTCAACGATCCGGCGCGTGAGGTCCAAATCCCAGGAGTTTTTCCTCAGCGAGACGAACATGGAGTTCACGAATCTCCTAATCAAGAGGTAGAACTTGTCTAACCTGAGGACGTCGATGCCGGACCATTCCCGGCGCATGGTGAGGAAGAACACCGACAGGAACGGGATCGAGACGGCGACGTCGAGGTCGACGACGGACGAGGAGAGCTTATCGGCGAGCTCCGACTGCGCCGGAAACTTGTCGGAGTGCCAGAACGCGTAGAAGAGTCCCTTCCAGAGCTTCCTCATCAGCTCGTCGGAGACCTCGGGCTGGGCCGGAAGCCACGTGTCCATCAGCTGAGAGAGCGCTCGGTCTCGGCTTCCCTTCTCGCACGAAGCCAGTTGCTTTATCAGAGTGAGACCCATTTCGGATCTCGTCGTCTCTTCCTCCATTGCTCTCTTCTTCTTTGATTCTTGGGAAGCTCTCTCGTGCGTCGAAGATTTTAGACTCCACCGATTGCGAGGGTTGAGAAAAAAGAGCGGAATGAAACCCTAAGAAACTCAGAGACGAAGAGACTCTCAGAGATATTTTTTGTTTTTCTTTAACGTTTTTTATTTATTAAAATATAATAATAATATATATATATATATATATATATATAAAAATAATAATAATAGAACTCAGGGTATTTTGATAATTACGCATGTTTTAAGTTTTATGTGACCTCCACGTCATCAAAACTTTAACAGTTTGTGAAAAAAATTGACGGAGGGGGCAATAATAAACACAAATGTGAGTTCAGTGTAGTTTTTGTTGAAAATCCGAGTTGAGGGTGCACTCCGTTATTCGAGTAAGAGTTCAGGAGGGTTTCTTGTAAATTATCCTTAATAGAATTGGTATGGACAAAATACAAAATAGTAATTGTTATGCCGTCATTTTTTACAAGATAAAAATGACACCACGAGAGCAAAACCGATAAGATTTAGTGAAGCTTGCACTAAAATTATAAGCAACATAAAACAATTAAGTCAAAAATACCTAATTATCGGAAAAAGTTCAAGACCGAACTATCGGCGTGCTTAAACCATCGGCGAAATTCAAGACCAAAGTATCGGTGTCACAAAGTCTTTTGCAAAGCAAGACTATCGGCGAAGAGAGGAATCCTTGAACTATCGGTGGCCATGCTATTAGCGAAGTTCAAGACCAAACTATCGGCGTCCCAAAGTGTTTGGCAAAGCAAGACTATCGGTGAAAACAAGAATCATTGAACTATCGGCGATCAAGACTATCGGCGCAAAAGACTATCGGCGTCAAAGACTACCGGCGATCAAGACTATAGGCACCCAAGGCTATCGGTACAAAAGACTATCGGTGTGAAACTATAGGCAGGCATACTATTGGCATGAAACTATCGGCAGACATACTATCGGCGAACTTCCACAACCTTGGCCAAAAACGACCTCCAAGGCCCAAAATGCCCTCAATACTCACTCAAACCTCAAAATGAAAAGCTATAAATACCACTCTTCATCCACTCTAAAGGCAAGTCTTTCTCGACTTAGAAAATCTCTGCTTCACTCTCGACTCACTATATTTTTTTCTCTCGATACTAGAGACGAGATATTAGCCTCCCACCTCGACTAATGTTGAGCGTCGGAGTGCGGGCCAGGGTAAACCCCTCTGTGTCCCCCTAGTTCACGTTTCTTGCCTTTTCAAGCGAAGAACATGACGAACACGAAGAACCCGAAGATCGTGAAGAACCCGAAGAACACGACGAACTTGAAGGACTCGACGAACATGAAGCACGCGAAGAACACAACGGACTCGAAGAACTTGTCGAACACGAAGAAGGTGAAGAACTCGGTGAATCTGGAGATCGCGAAGAACCCGAGGAACACGACAAACTTGACGAACACGAAGGCGAAATCACGACGTGACGAGAAATCGGAAACTTTTTTCTGGTGATACAAAGACGACGAGAAGAGAAGATTTCACCACACCCAACTTACGTGCGGTCATAGAGTCCGGCTCTAGACTGAACCACGGAAGGTTGGCCAAAAAACAAGGTTAACAGTAACATTAAACATTTATTCCCTAAAAAAAATAAATGTAAGTAGAGCGAATAAATATGAAATCATTAAATATTATGCCCCTAAATCTTCTTTATATATAAAAAATAAAAATATAAAAATTCACCTAAGTTAACTACGAACTTTTTACTACTACTTTTTATTCATTCCCTGAATGATGAAAAGTTTTACCATAAGGAAATGGCGGTTTAATTTTGTAGTCAAAATAAAAAATATAAGGGGTAAAACTACAATATATTGATGATGTGTAGGGACCAATTGATGAGAAACAGCCTTTTAGCGGAGGTTTTGTAATGGCGCTAAATATTTCGCCGACGAGAACACATCAAGTTTGTCGTCCTTCGTCTCCTGTCCAAAAAAAAAAAAAACAAATAATAAACAATTCATTATAGCGAATAGCGATAAAGAAAAAAATATGGGATCTTCGAAAAACTTCAATCGTACCACAAACGATTACCCTCAAGTTCTTCAGCGTCTCAACCAAGCTCTCAACTTGGGAACCAGGTTTCTCTCTTTCTCTTCACAATTCTTATGCTTTTGTTCTTTACTTTGCAATTCGATAGTAAAAAAAATTCGTGATTTAGCTCTGAAAAGAGACTGTAAAGACTTGAATTTTCTTTTACTGCTAGTTTTTTCTCTGACGATTTAGCGATGAAATATTTCGGCTTCGTACTTCCGAATTTACTAAACAGAGTTTAGCGATTAATCACTAGTATACTTTGAAGAATCAAGAAACCATGTGTATTAGAGTAATTATTTTCAATGCTTGATCAGATTAGGAAAAAAAAAAAAAAAAAAAACAGCGAAAACTCTAACTATGTTTTTAATTGTGTGAAAAAAAAGGAGTGGAAGAAAATGGAATTGCTCAGATATTCAGGTTCAAAGGCAGTTGATTCGCTCCGTAGCGGCATTTCTAGACTCCGAATCGATTCGGACCGACACTTTAAACAACCCGAATCTCAAGGTGTCCATTCGAAAAATTCCCAATTTGGATGATCTTTTGCCCTAGACTAGTAGTAGTAGATTTATAAGATAATATTATGTTTCTATTTAGGGAACAATCTCCGACGCGATCGATGCATTGGCGTGGATTCTCGAGAACACGAACGCGGTGACGCTGAGCTCCGCGGCCGAGACGGCTCTCAAATTGATCGCCGCTTTGCCTCGCCCGGTGCTGAAATCTCACGCATTGGATCTCGTCCGTCCTTTGTCATCAGCGATCTCGAGCCGTCGGATCGAAGTCGCGGTGCCGTGCTCGAAGGCGCTGAGCCTCGCTCTCTCTTCGTGTCCGAAAGACGAAGAGACGCTCTGGGGAGTCCTCGCGGAGAAGAAGATCGTCTGTTTCTGCGTTGATCATCTGAAGAGCTTCTCTCCCGATCTTCAATCCGTGGCTTCTTTGCTGAGCACGATTCTCCGGAGATTCCCTCGGTCTAGATTCCTTGTGTGGAGCGACGGTGATTTGACGAGAGTCTTGTGCGACGTTCTCCAAAAAGCGGATTCAGACAATAGTAAAGTCGAGGTTTTGGGGTTGCTTTCTGCCATAGGTATTGAATTATTATTTTTATTATTACTGTAGTTTCAATTTTGATTTGACCTAATTTCTTGAATTAATTTTTTTTCGATTTTTTTTTTCGAGTGAAGCTTTATGCGGTACCGGAGCCGAAAAGCTCCTCGAAAATGGAGAGTCCCTTCTTAAAGCTACGGTGAAATGTATGGGAAGCTCGCAATCCCAATCCGTTCAAGTCGAAGCTTTCAGGCTCGCCCGATTATTCTTAGCTGTAACGAGACTAACACAAAACCAATAGATCCGAATTTTAAATTGATTAAATTCGTATTGATTTTTTGTTTCTTTTCTTCACGGCAGATGAACGAAAGGAGATATTCTAAAATGAGGAGTCTTTTCTGCGAGCCGATCGTCGAGGCGATAATCATCGGAATGAGCAAAGCTTCCGTGAACTCGGGAGATTCCTCGAGAGCCGAGATGGCCGTGGCGGTCGAGGCGTGTCGATTGGCTTCGATCGCCCGTTGGGACGGAGATCACCACGGCTTCTTTTGGAAGCACGGGATCGGAAACGTTCTTCTTGATCTTCTGGTTGAAAATTCACGTGCCCGACTGGTTCGAGACTCGCCGTCGTTGGAGAAGCAGTTCTCGATCGCTCTGGCATGCCTCAATTCGAATCATCTCCCCGGTCTGAGGAGCTATCTTTGGGATATTCTCGGGTGGCTTGCTATACACGGAAAGAAAGGTTTCAAGCCCGAAGGAGATGGTCAAAGACTCTCTCTCTACGTTCTCATATTATCTGCTTGGTATAGCCTCGTGTTATCGGCCTATAGTCCCAATTTTACTGAAATGCCGACATTATTTTATAACTTTGATTTTCGTTTTCACTGGAATTTCCAAAAACTTTCCAGTTGCGGTGGAAATGTCGTTATTTAATCAACTTTGCTGGTTTTTGCCAAATTTCAAAGATTTTTTGAAACTGATAAATTAAATGGCTTTCAGCCCCCGAAAAACAAATTTTCACTTTTTTTGGCAAATAATCGTGGGCGTTCCCCAAACTTTCAGCCCTTGGTTGAAAGTACATTTTTTGTTTTGTTTACTTTTGTATTTTATTACGACGATTATTATTATTTACATATTTAGCTATGTTCTGTTTCAGCTCGACCTTTGTTGAGGCTATTCACAAATATCACAAGCTATGTCAAGTGAATCCCGAGGACACCTTGAAAAGCGAACCGGTGACGAGGGCAGTTCTAATGATGATTTACTCTCCTTGCGATTACATCGCTTCAAACGCGCGATCAATACTATCCGAATTACTGAACCCAAATGGAAAGAAGACCTTCGAACACTTCGTATCGGCTATGAAACGCATCATGTCCCGGAACAGTCTCGACAGACCACAGCTCGTCATTTACGCGACAGTCTTATCGTGCCTCGCGGGCCTAGAGGAGCCTCGAGGCTGGGTTCTCGAGTTTTCGGGGATGAAGCTGCTCTTGACCCTCGTGAGGCGCTGCGTGAGCGAAGGGATCGGAGACTCGAATGAAAAAAGCTTTTCCTCCCAAAATTGTCACGATTCGCTCTGCGGCGGCTTTTATTCGGAAGAGTGGGAAGGGAAAGACGCTCTCTTGTTTTACAGCTTGTTCGGGCTAGCCGAGTTGATGAGGCACAGCGATCCCGTGAAAATACCCGAGCTTTTCGAGTCTCTTCACGACGTGTGTACCAAAATCTCTGCCCCCGGAGTTCGTTGGTTCGCTTCGTACGCTCTGAGCTCCCTCGGACTGTACGGGTTCCCTCGGAAGCTCTCTAGAAGGATCGAGAAAGTACTTCACGACGAGTACTATACAGACTCCGCGTTCGTTCTCAAGAGCGGGGAGCGATTGAGCATCCACCGCGTCGTTCTCGCCATTCGATGCCCGTCGCTGCTGAGCAAAGAAGAGGTAGTAGTGGCGTCCGATTCCGCGGCGGAGATCCGGAGAGAGATTCGATTCTCGGGCTGTGTCGATCGCGCGGTACTGATGAAACTTTTGGATTTCGTGTATTTGGGCTATCTACGAGCCGGGGAAGAAGAAGAAGAAGAGGGACAACAGACAATGACTGTGTTGAAAGCCTTTGCGAAGCATTGCGAATTCTCGTCCCTTGTTCAAGTTCTGTGTCGAAGACGGCCAAAGTGGGGCGCTCCGTATCCGAGTTTGGATCTCTCTCTGGCTCTCGGTCCACTCGGACATCCCTTTTCGTATGTTTCTCTTCTTCTTGTGTCTATTTTGTCTCATTTAAGGAATATTGGATTTATTATTATATATAGTAGATGGATAGGGGACTGGAAAATATAGAATGGTTTAAATTTGTTGGTCAATAAATAAGAGCTTTTTTTCAATGGGTGATAAACAAGAGCTGATTATTATAAATCTTGAGTTCCTTAAATCCTCACAGACAGTTACGCACATCACATTTCATTTCATTTCCTTAGATACAATATATAGGCTAGTTACTAAAATATATTGAAATCGTTTTATTAGTTCGTTGAACTGAAAGAGTGATTTGTAGATAATTCGTACATCTATAATCACTAGTTAAATCTGTTAAATAATTATCATCTCAGGGATGTGATTCTTGAAGCCAAGACGAACGAGACGCGAGATTGGAAATGTGATTTTTGTCAGTCTTCGGTGCCGCACGTTCACGCCCATAAAGCCATAATGACGGCAAGTTCCGATTATTTCCGCGCTTTGTTCACATCGGGAATGCAAGAGAGGTACTCTTATTAATCACTAAATAACAGTAAAAAAAAAAAAACAACTTTTCGTATTTTGAACTTCGTTTAATGATATTCGAAAAATTATAAAACAAGCTAAAGAAACTTGTTTTTTAAGTTGTTGAGGTGTCGAATTACATAAATAAGTAACTCTATTGAATCAATATTTTCGAGGACTAATTTAGGGATCGAAATGTCACTCGCATTGTAATCGCAGTCTTTCGGATACTATAAAGCTCGATCTGAGTTGGAAAGCGGTGGTCAAGCTCGTGGAATGGTCGTACACGGACGAGCTTCCGAGCCCTCCGAGCGGATGTGTATGGAATGAGCTGAGCGACGGAGAGAAGCTGAGCGAGCTCGAGCCATACTTGGAGCTCTGCTCTCTGGCCAAGGGCTTGTGCATAGAGGAGATCGAGGAGGCTTGCTCCGACGTGATCGCCTCTCGCCTCACCTCGGAGCGACACCTGGCGGTCAAGATCATCAAGATCGCCGTCGGCTTCGCGCTCTGGAACTTGGTCGACGTTGCGCTCACCTACGCGGCTCCTTATTATCGTCAGCTTTTGGAGTCCGGGGAGCTCGAAGATCTCGACGACTCGCTTGTCAATATGATTCGTTCCGCTTCGGTACAATATACACAAGGGGATTTCTGATACAGTGTAAACACATGTATAAACGTATGTATATATAGTTCTGTTTTTTTAGCTTTTAAGTTGAATACTTAGTTAGGTTGAGGAGTATAGGATTAATAAATTAATTAATAAACCTCTCAAATTATCATAGTGGATAATCACCTTTTGATTATAGTTTTTTAAATTAATATATTTATCGTCGGTCCATGAGAGAAAATTGGGTTTTAATTTCTGATTCAGATTGATGATCATTCAATGTCACTTTTTAAAATCATGTTGTCGTCCTTATGGGCTGAAAAGTCTAAAATACCCTTATCATTGCCACTCAAGCACAAGTCCAACTCATTTCATCAACTTTTTATAAATAAAGACACTATATATGTATATTATCAATATCTCCACAACTCTTGGTTCCTTCAACCAAATCCTACGTAACATTTCACTCTTCTTTTCGAGTTATCAGAGGGAAAACGATATGATGATACCTAAAGCATGAACACTAATCACGTATCATAGTTCCATGAAGACGTAATCAATCACTCATTTAGAGGATAATCAAAGGGAAGAGGAGACACGAGGGCCGGGTTGAGCAGGTCGGGATGAACAAAGCCGTATGGCCTCAAAACCTGATTGTCGGCGAAAGTCAAGGCCTTTTGCATCCCATTCCAACAAGCCTCCCAAGTGTAAGTGGGATTGTGATCGCCCGTGCAAGGCTCGCATCCCGTGAAGTGCGTCACGAAAGGCTTTACGCTTCTCGCCACGCCATTCGAACTCAAATACTTTTCCTTGATCTCGACGTACTCTTCGCTCTCTCGCTCCGCGTATCTCCTCCTCAAAATCCCGTCTCTCTTCTCGCTCTCTCTGCGCTCTCTTGTCATGTTGTCGAACTTGTCGACCATGCTCACCCAATAGCCTTCCAAGTTGTACTCGCTCTCCAAGTAGATCTTGTCTCCCCATTTCTCCTTTTCGGTCAAGAGGAGGTATATCAAACCGGATTGGTCGTCCGATTCCGGGTATAGCTTGTCCTTCAACAGGGACTTTTGTTTCTTGGCCCAGTTTTCGTGGTCCGGGCTTTGTGGGCCCATTTTGGCCCATTCTTCGATCAACTCCATAGACCACTCGCAGTTTCTGATCAGCAAAACGCCGGCGTTTAGGCCTGTCCAGCTTCGTTCCACGTGGACCGCGTGTGACCAGCCGTGGACGACAAGGTTGTGCTTATTGTACCTGAAAAACGGTCATGTGGTTTTAGTATTATTATTATTATTTCTCAATAATGGGGCTAAAATTATTTACAAGACCACCCACCACCGACAAGTATTTTTTCAATTTTTTTTTTTTTTTTTTACAGTGGGGTGTGATTATGTGAGCTAGTCCTACCTCGTGTTTATTTTGTGAATGTCAATATCAGTTATAATGAAGCTCATTCATCAACAAACCTAACACAGATATTTCATAAACCAATAAAATAGTCTCTAGGCTATGAATCTTATTGACATGGGAAAATCATTAGAAAAAAAAATTAATAATAATAGTTAAGAAAACAAAAGATTTTGTGTTGTAAATTGTAATTGACTTTTGAAACAAAGTACACGACAACAATCACATTATTACAGGCCAAAACCTGAATCAATATATACAATAGAGAGATATTATTAGCTAATAATCCACATTTTTTAATAATTAGAATGATCCTCTTCCTACTTAAAAGTCCTAATTAATTTCAGTCTTTTGGTCTTATTATTTTAATGTTCCACAACCAACAACAAAACATGCTTAGAGAGCCTGACAATCACTACCATCCAATGAAAATAGATAAATTAATAAATAATTAGTTTATATTTCCACATTCATTCCTTGATAATCACAATATTCACAAGACATACCTCTCCAACGGAAGCTTGAATTCCATATCCGTGAAAACGGCATCAGAATCAACCCACCAAATCCACTCGGCTTCAGGGTGAGCCAACATAGCCGCTCTTATAATAGCGTACTTGGCCCAGAAACCAGTCATCCTCGGATCCAACAAAACGTTGTTGTAAAAAATATCAACGCCGTGAATCCGACAATAGTCAACCTTGTTCTTGAACAGCCTCAGAAGCAAATGGTCTCCGACGGGATTCCGACACACCGACGGTTGAGAGCCACTAACGAGGACGATCTTCTGGTCGGACTTCACTGCAAAGTTTGGATTTTTACGGAGCCACTGTCTTCGCTTCTCGTCCCAGTTCTTCAGGGGAGTTCCGATTGAGTAGCCGAGAGATGGGTCGTCGTAAAAAGATGTGGCCTGAACTGGGTCGGCGTCGGAATCGGCGTTGGAGGTCTGAACGGCGTCGTTTGGGAGTGGGTTTGGGTTTGAAGGTCCGTACGGAGTGTTTGGGTTTATGCAAGCGAAGAGCGCCCATATCAATGAGATCGCTAAAAAAGCTCCGCCGACGAAGAGAAAGCCGTCGGCGATGAGAGACGAGGCTTTGTGTACGACGCTGCGTTTTGGGGAGGTTTGGAAGTGTGTGGTGGTCTCTGATAAAACCATGTCTGAAGTCTGAACGTGTAATTAATGGTTTGCGTTAAAGATGGACTTACTGTTTTTGACGAAAGGAGAGACAGTGAAGAGACTGAAGAGAGAGAGATAGAGAACGAGAGAGACAAGACAAAAGTCTTTGGTGGAAAATTCAATTAGGGAAAAAAAATTGAAAAAGACCTGATTTTGCGGTGGTATTGACACGTGGACATGCATGGACGAAAGCAAAGAATAAAAAGATGAGTTTTTTTGGGGGAAGGAATAAAGATGAGATCTTTTTTTTTTATTAATAAAAAAATGTCTCGTTCGACTTCAACGAAATTTTTTAGGGTGCGAGATTTCTTGCATACATTATGCTAGACTAGAGTGTCGGTTTTACACTCTTTCTATTTTATATGTATTTTTGTTACGGTGACGCGATTATATAAGAGAGTACACGAGTCCGAGTAGATATATGATCGCTAATGCATAGTAAAAATTAAATATTAAAGTTGTGATGATATATTATTTTCTTTTCTTTTTCCCAAGAAGAAGCTGCATCATTGGCTCTTCTTGCGTTTAGGGCTCTACCATTAATTTATTTTCTTCATGGAAAGAAAAAGAAAGCATTGATATAATATGACTAGTAGGAAAATAGTAGGAATCAGTCTGAAAAGGTAGGGCGTTTTTGATTTCTTGGTTGGTGGATTTTTGTATTATTGGTTTTCACATTTAATAGCAATATTGTCTTGTTGGAACATTTAATGCAATTTATATTTCCGCATTTGTTGACGTAACAATATATATGGTCATTTTCCCCTATTTTGTTCCCAAAAAAGATGAGCATTTACGCTATAATGGAATTGGCACATGCCACTTGTTGCAAGTACAATGTTTGTTTGTCCCTTTCATTTCTTTTTCCCTCGCTTTTTTTGGCAGAACTGTAGAAACTAAATTTACTAAAAGAGTCCAACGTTAAACCTCAATATAGCATGAACATAGTGTATTCTTAAGAACTTATTTAATATATACCAATGTATAGTTTGATTCTCCTTAGACTCCAACAAATGGATTCATACAGCCTCGCAGACTCGCAGTCGATAATGTCATAGCCTCAGTGGACTGGTAGTCGGGATTAAGCCAAACACCACATTTATAATAAATAAATAAAAAAAACAAAAAAAAAAACTCGAACATAGCCAACGAAAAGAATGACAATAAAAAGGCATAAATACACTTGACTTACGACATATCAATCGCATGCATTGCTTATTCACTTGAAATCATATTTGGTTTATCAAAACAATATTCGCTTTTATTAAGCTGGACTGTATCGACTGTATGAAAAAGAATTAAGAGTAAAGAACTAGTATGTAATACTTAAGAAGCTCAATTATGCGTTTCAAAAAGACAATAACGAGCTGTGTAACATCATATAACTCACCAAGCTATATCTGTTGGCTTAAAAATAAAAATAAAAAGTTCACCCAATCGCTAGGCTTGGCGTACGATAAAAAAGAAAATAAAATAAAAAAATATAAAAAATATAAAAAAAAAAGAGTAATATAGTAGAGAATTTAACCCAAAAAGTCAGATGCTAAACCAATAATAAGAGCATCTAAAACTGTAATTTTTTTTCTTTTTCTTTTTTTGTTCCATGGTTCGAAAGCCCTTGCCAGTGACAACCTTGTCTGCAAAGAAAACATTACAAGCTTACAAACTACACTCGCAATCCGCAAAGAAGAAGATGAAGAAGACCCGTTCGTGATGAAAGTGTGAACTCGGGTCCCACATATCCTCTCTTTAAACTAATATCATGAAAGGCCAAGTGTGGGAACTCAAAACTCCTCTAGGAAATCTGTACAAATCCCTTTCCCTTGGTCTCGCTACAGAGCATCAAAATAAGCTCTCCAGAGAATAAAGAAATGCATACGATTTTCATCGACGAAAACGAAACAAAAAAAAAATATTAAAAAAAAAGTAGCGCAACAGATCGACCGAGCAGGCTTTGCTAACCATTATGAAGTCATATAAACCGGAAAGAAAGTAACAAGAAAAAAAACGATGTGAATCGAAAGAGAGAACTAGACGTACCCCGACAATGTCATACCAACCAAAACTACCAACTTTATTACCGTCCTACCCAAAGCCTCTACTCGGAGTTCGACACGGACCTCCTGCAGAAATCCATCAATATCTGTCTCTGCTGATCGTCTGTGTGACGAATGCTCGCCTGCAAAAGCTGCACCGGCATTTCAAATTTGATAGACCTCGCCACTTCTTCTCCGGCGACGTTCCCCGGGCTCCGCTGGGCTTGCGCGGACTGCATGACACCATCGAACTTGTTCACGCAGTACTTTATCAGACGCCCGAAAAACTCGTTAAACGAAGCCTGCCACAGAGCTCGGTTCGTGACGTCGTAGTTTGTGGCGGCGCGAGGGTCGGTCAAGAGCTCGGTCGCCCTCTCGAGGACCGACATGACAACGAGAGAAGCCCCGTCTCCGGCGGGGCTTCCGATCGGCCGGAGCGGCGGTTGCTCCGACGAACAGACCACCGCGGCGAGGCAAGCGCTGATTGCCCCGAGATCCATTTCACGGACGCAGAGAGAGACGATCTTAGCGAGGTCGTTCACGGTCTCGGCTGACCTGGGCTCGGATGGGAGCGACCCGAACAAGAATCTCAGGTGTCGGAAGATTGCCATGCAGACGATCCGCATCAGATCTCCGCCGGGGAAGAGAAGCCGGAGATACCTCGCGAGAAGCTTCCGTCCTTTCACCAGAGACACGAGCCTCAAGAACACGAAATCATCCTTCGGAATCATCCCAATCGTGGCGTTGCCGTTCTTGCCGAGCGGGTCGACCAGTTGGAGCAGCGCCGCGAGGTCTTCGAGCAAGGCCTGTCTCCGGCGACCCAGGTGGGCTCCGGCGTCGGGGACTTGGTTGAATTGCAGGAATCGGTCGATGTCTTCCACGTCGAGAAGAAGGCAAAGCCCGTCCTCTATCGCGACTCTGGCCGCGAGCATCGGTTCTTGCTCCAACGGCTTCTCAGAGGCTTTTTGCTCGGCCGAGCTGCTTCCGGGGCCGGGCGAGCTCGGAGAGTCCACTTCGAGAAGAGGACGAGGCCTGCGAATCGACGAGAACGGGATTCTCCCGAGAGCGTCGACTTGGAGGAACGCATGAGGCTCAGCACTGGCCCGCGTCCTCGGTGGAAGGTCACGCACTTGGTTGGGGCAGAAGTGGTGTCTCAGCTTCGCGCCGGCGGACTTTTTGGCCAGACTAGCCTGATGGTAATAATCATCCACATACGGGTCGTTGCTATGCGTCGCAGCAAGTTGCATTCTTTGAATGCCGTCGATTTCCTCTGCCGTCATGTATTTCGATCTCAACATTGGCCAACCTCCTTCGTTCCTGTGACCGCCCATATCGAACCCCATTTGAGGATAGCGCGGTCTATTTTTCTGAGAAGACTTTGGTCTCTGGTCTCTAAGATCGCCGATGCCAAGAACTCCATCGAATTTGTTCGCATAAGGCGGGGATGGTGAAGGGTGTGGATTAAATGAATGAGACTGCATTCCCGATAAATTGTTGTACGGCTGCTGAGCTTGATGGTGCATCCTTTGTTGTTGCTGCTGAGAAATCAACTGCGGAGGCGCTAACCCATTTTGATGGGACAACTGTTGGTGCATCATATTATTCAACAACCCGTTATGATCTCCTTGAAACATACCGCTCGGGCTTCCCCACTGGTTTGGTAGCCGGTTATTTCCGGACAGACCGAGGGCTCGCTGGGGTAAACTTCCACCGAAACGGGGTCCGTGAGGTAACCCGGCCATTTGAAGCTGAGAGTTGGTATAAGGAGAGAGGTTCGGAGAAGATAATCCCGTCTGAGGTCCTCCGTGATATGGCAGGTTGAGTTGGCTGTTGGGTGAAGCGTGCTGAGGTATGCCTCCGGGCGGAGGATATGAAGTGAAAGAAGACTTCGGGACCGGAATCGGTTCGCTGGAAAAGTTCGGATGATGCTGTGGTTGTTGCTGCTCCGGGTACGAAGAAGTTCTATACAACAGCTCTTGGGGCCGAGCACCGGAAGGAAATGGCTGCGAAGACCACCTTTTCCCGTCTGTAATGCCATCGGGATCTAAGATTTGATTGTCCCAATTAGGATACTCTTCTCGCTGAGCCCATTCTGCAGCAGATGAGCCTGAAAATGGAGTGTCAGCTGGTGAGTAAAAACGGTTGGTATTACACCGAAATAACCAATTTGAATTTCCGATTTATATGAGCTGGGTATTACAGTCGCTAGAGTTGCTTTTGATGCCAACTCTATGACAAGTACATGAAATTGAGAACTGGCATACTTACTTTCTCTAGATACACTATCGCCAAATACTCCTGAGTTTCTTGATTCAGGAGCAATCTGCAAACACAAAAAAAATATATAATTAAAAAAAATGAGCGCCTGAAGATAGATTCTTGTCATCACAAACTAAAACGACCAAGCAAACAAGTTCCTTCCCTCTGTCCTCGCATAAATATCAATTAATATACAAGTTGTTCAAAGAGCCTTAAAGCTGGCATGCTTATATAGCTAAACTCAAAAAACACAAACTATTCTCTACCTCTCGCATACGAATAATTATAAATCTTGTTGAATGCTATCATCATAAAATTGATATCATTCACCAATAACACTGCAAAATTTATATCTGAACTGACCTTTGAAAATGCACCGGCCAGATCATCGATATCAGATAGTGATCTTAAAACCGAACCCTGCAAAAAAAATAAAAGCACAAAACAGTTTTTAGACTACACATAGTAATAAAAAAACTTAGTGAACTATAACAATACGATATTCCAAAGGCATGTATTATAACCTCGTCTTTATCATAAAGAAACTCCTCTTCCTCAAGCTCAGCTGGAGGTAAACTCTCATCTTCCTCGTCTAACCCTCCCAACTCAACTTCCTCCGAAACATCATTCCCAAAAAACGCGTATTGAGACGCATCAAAGACTGTACTTCCTGTGGGAAAAACAAAACATACGAATCAATAAAGTAAATACAAGTTAAACCTAGAAGAGATTTATACTGCATGCATGTGAAGCCACGTCTTCCTTATATTTCCAGTGAATCAGTTCAAAGTCAAACATGGGACCAAACAATAACCTACGGAAACAAATCAAGAAATCGGTGGTTTCACAGAAACACTGAAACCAACTAAGCTAATCTCGATAGTCGAGTAGAATTGACATACGTAATCAACGATACATAGTGAATTAGTAACCAAAACGCAGATCCATCGTATACTTTCAAAAATCGCGGAACGGAAAAGAAAACAATTAAAGTACGAACAGATAAACAAACCTGAGGAACTTCCAAATTGATTGAGATCTTGAGAATTCGGAGCTTCTTGAATAACACTTCCACTTCCACTTCCAAACGCTTCCATCTCAACAAAACCCTCGAATCGACGAAATTCAGAGAAGGAATGAAATGAAATCGTCTATAAAAATTAAGGAACCCTAAAACCTGAACAAACCAAAAAAAAAAATTGAAAAATACTAGCCAAAACCCAGAGCTTCGAATAGCAAGCAAAAGGAACCAGAAGATTCCCAATTCGTCAAAGCCTAAACGTTTTCTAAAGTTTCTGTGGCTACGTTAACGAAAGCGAAACTGTACAGCGATTCATGGCAGGGCTTTGGGTATATTATGGATTGTAATTTAGTTATTTGTTTATTTATTTTCGGTTTGGATTTGGAAATACAAATAAGGGATAAAAGAGAAAGAACCCTAGAGAGAGAGAGAGAAGAGAACGATGGTGGATTTGGGGCTTCAAAACTCGATTTTATTTTTAATTAAATGAAACAGAAATTGTACAGATAGATAGTAGACTAGTAGAAAAGTGACCTTGTAATGACATTATTAGTACTATTATATCCCCTTCTTAATTATTGTGGAACAAAAATGATTGGAGCTACTGTATTATTTTTAGGATTATTATCATGATTTATTTTCTTCTTTGATGTAAAATATTAAAAAGATATATAAATATATGCGTTGATAAGAAAAATGTCATTTTTATGTGGTTTTCCGTTGTGAGAATGTGAGGCACTATAAGGCCATTGGTTGGGTGGCTTTTTTTTTCTTTTCTTCTTTTTTTTTATAAAGAAAATTGTATATATTATATCTTCTAGTATTATAAGCAATATTAGTCAATTTAAATTGATCTTTAGTAAAATAATCAATATTTATGTATTAACTATTATTTCATTTAATTATTTCAAGTTACAAGATTATTGATTGTGGAAATTTATGTCCTGACAAACAGATGATTGAAATTTATATTTTAGTTCTTCAATGTAGAAAAAACATCTAGGTTAAAAATTTGGTAAGAATTGTACCAATGAATAAAACTATTATTATGCTCTGCTATCTTTTGCTCCGCCTCGTCGAGCCTCTATCTTTGTCGTTATCTCTTGATAGCACTGATAGCTGGTATCGCGTGTTTGCCGGTAGTTGAGGATAGTAGTTTCTGGTCTTGTTCCCATCCGTGTTTGGTTCTCTTATGGAGGAAGTGTGTAATCAATGGTCCTCGTTGGACCTGTCGGAAGAGGAGGATGATACCCTGATCATCGTTGACGAAGAAGTGGCCCATAGTGCTATATCTGGAGAAAAAATTCTCCTAGGTAAGCTGCTGTGTAATAAAAAATTCAACAGGAAAGTCTGCAAAGCTTTTCTAGGAGGATTATGGAAGACAACCGGAAGTGTTGCTATTAAGGATTCAGAAGACGATGTTTTCTGCTTTACCTTCGAGAACGCGATAGACAAAAAGAAAATCTTTGAGGCTGGGCCTTGGGTTTTTGACCGGTCTCTGCTGATTCTGTATGACCCCCACGGACGTGAAAATGAAAAGCCCTCGTTCCTTTTCGCTGATTTCTGGGTCCAATTGCATGGGATTCCTTTCTTATCCCGAACGCCGAGGATGGGTGAGATTATAGGGAAACAAATTGGGATGGTGATCCAAATCGATAAAGATAAGGAAGGCCGGTGCAGGGACCCCTTTATTCGTGCCAGAATTAATTTGGATATATCCCAACCCCTTCGGAAAGGTTTGAACGTTAGACTTGGAACCAACTCACCCAAACAGTGGATTGATTTCAAGTACGAAAAACTTCCAGACTTATGTTTCTCATGTGGGTGTCTGGGCCATGGCTGGAGGATGTGTCCGACGCTCCCACCCAGTGAGGCGGCAAAGGATTCCGGCTCTAAGAGCGATCCGAGCTCGCATCGTTTCGACCTTTCGCTCAGAGCGGACCCCCCCGAATAGATTTGTGAGCAATACTTACAAGATCAGGGGATCTTGTTCCTCTACGAGCCGTGGTCAGTCTTCTCCGGGAGGGGTTAGGGCTGGTGGAGGTGGTGCACTGGGTACGCAAGACAAGCTTCCACCGGAGAAGCATCGCGCCGACAAGCCTGATGGTCTCGAAGCGAAGGAGACGGCTTTTCGACGGCCGGAAACGACAAATTCTCCGACTGGGTCTTCTCTGACAGGTGTGAACGCTATCGGTCTTGGGAATCTCCCCGCCTCGGCCCCTGTTTCCCCCGCTATGGCCAATGGTCGTGCGCCGAAAAGGAATTTTGGGGGTTCCCGATCTCGTGGGAAAGGGAAACTCAATGATGGCTCTGGGAACAACAAACATGATTTGATTATTGGTTCGTCCAAGGTTGCTGAAAACAAAAATATTTTCCCGTTGGTGTTGAAGGGAAGTTCTCCCACGAATTACCCTAAGCATCCTTCTGGGGTGGGCCCTTTGGGTAAGCCCAATATGGGTGATGCTTCTCATGGGACGGCCTCCTCTCTTTTGGCTGACCATTTGACTCTGGTTTCTAACCGGACTGGGCCTCAGACTGGGGAAGTTTTAAACCAAACCGGGCCTAATCCAAAGATGGCCCAAACTCTGAGTAAACCCATTCCTTCGGCCAGCTCTCCTCTAAAGCCGGTTTTGGGGAATTCTGAAGCCCTTGAGAAGCCTGAATCGAGTCCGCTGGATTTAGAGAAGAAGGATTCGCAGGATACGAGGGATGGCGTGGCCGAGTTGGTGTCGGGGAAGCAAGACGACCATGAGGGTGTGCCAAAGGATATTGGGGGGGCTAATCCCTTCTCTGCTCTCCGTGTCAGAGGCGATGGAACAAACTGGAAGAAATTGGCACGTGTGGAGCAGAGGGTCGCCTGGTTGTCTTCGGCCGGGACGGCGGCGGGTCAGCTGGACCTGAAGAAGAGCTTGAGCACTGGAAACGAGGCTGGCCCCTTAACTTTCTCGGCGGTCAAAGATCAGAACTCCAAGGTTACCCAGAATAAAAATGCTAAAAGTCCGAGTGATTCCAAACTGCTGAAGGTTGGCAAGAAAAGATCTCAGATCCCCAGTTCCTCCAACAACAAGCCTAAAATCTCCTTGTTGCAGAAACCCGGCTCGAAACGTAAGTCTCCATCTAGCTTTAGCTTTGAAGCTGTGGATAAAATGGCTCGGCGAGGATCCTCTGTGGACGATTCTAGGACGAGCCCGACTCCTGTGGATTCTACGAAGCTGCCTCAGGAGGTCATGATCGATGCTTCAAAACCCCCATCGTCCTCGTATGTTTCTCTGACTTCTGATTCATGCGAAGATCCCCTCTTCTCCGAAGCGGCGCCCCTCAGCGTTGAAGGCCGCCGAGCGCAATGATTGGCGTTTTTTGGAACGTCCAGGGGCTGGGCAGCCCCCGGACGAAGAGAGCACTTCATTCTCACACTCTGCTTTACAAACCAGACTTTGTTTTCCTTTCTGAAACAAAGATGAAGAGTAAGGCTGCGGAGAGAATGCGAGTGTATTTGAGTTTTGACAGCTGCTTTACTGTGGATTGTGTTGGGCGCAGCGGTGGCTTGATGTTTTTTTGGAGGAGCTCGATTGATTTCACGATTCGGTCTTACTCGAGGTTTCATGTGGAGGGGGTGGTGACTGAGGGAGATGGAAAGTGCTGGAACCTTCTTGGTCTCTACGGGGATCCCGTTGCGTCCCAGAGAAAACTCTCTTGGGAGCTCGTCAGAAGGTTAAAACCGCAGACCGATGTCCCTTGGCTAGTTGGTGGTGATTTGAATGAGGTGGCTCTGAATTCGGAGCTTAGTGGCGACAGAATTAGAGGACCGAGCTTGCTTGAGGATTTTCGTGGTATGATGGAAGATTGTGTTCTTAGGGACCTCGGTTATCAAGGTGAGATTTTTACTTGGCGGCGCGGCGTGGCTCCCAATATATGTGCGGGTAGGCTGGACAGATGCCTTGCCAACCCGGATTGGCTTTCTCTTTTCCCTTCGGCGGTCGTGAAACATCTTGAGTTTTGGGGATCGGACCACAGGCCTCTTCTCCTTTCTTCCCTTGGAATTACGGTGAAAAGAAATCTGAGGGCCCCCCGGCGATTCTTCTTTGAGGAGGCGTGGTGCCTGGATGCGGGATGCGATGAGATGATCCAAGCTGCTTGGACTCCGGATTCTGTTGGAGAGCCGAGTAGTACGTTGAGAGACGCCCTCTCACGGTGCCGTACGGCTCTTTCGAGGTGGGGTTATGAAAATAACAGAAGGTTTAAAGTTCGTATCGACAAGCAGAAAGAGGTGGTTAGACGCATCAGGGAGGTGGACACAGGCAGAAATATGAAGGCTATTCGTCGTGAAGAACGTCAATTGGACGCCCTGTTGGAAAAAGAGGAGACCTTTTGGCGACAACGAAGCCGGGCGACGTGGATGAAGAACGGGGATAGAAATTCCAAATTTTTCCACCGTAAGGCTACTACGAGGAGGAACCGTAATACGATCCGGGGTCTTTTCACGGAGAATGACGACTGGGTGGAGGATTCCAACGACCTTGAAGATGTCGCCACGTCTTACTTCCAGAAGCTTTTCTCCTCTGATAATCCTACCCGCGGAGCTATGGATGATGTTTGCAGTGTCGTCAATCCCACCATCACTGACGCGATGAATGAGGTACTCATTCTTCCTTTTACTCGCATAGATATTAAACAGGCTGTCTTTTCTATGGATGCAGTAAAACCCCCGGGAGGAGATGGTTTTCCGGCTCTATTTTATCAAAAATACTGGGGGACGGTTAGCGGGATGGTAGAGGACCTTTGCTTGGGAGTCTTGAATGAGGGCCACTCGGTGAGAGACATCAACGATACGATCGTCACTCTCATACCTAAGGTGAAGGAGCCGGAAAGAGTTAGGGATTTCCGGCCTATCAGCATCTGCAACGTGGTATATAAGGTAATTGCTAAATGTCTTGTTGAACGTCTTAAATCTGCCATGCCTATTTCTATTTCAGAAAATCAGAGTGCTTTCATCGGGGGCCGCCAAATCTTCGATAATGTGACGGTGTGCTACGAGGCTATTCACACCATGTCTCGTGGCCGTTTTGGAAACGGCTCATGTGCGGCTCTTAAGATCGATATGGCGAAGGCCTATGATAGGGTGGAGTGGGCATTCCTGGAATCAATGATGCTCAAACTCGGTTTTGATAGCCGTTGGGTGGAGAAGATTATGCGATGCGTAACCTCAGTGAGCTATTCTTTCAACATAAATGGCGAGGTCCGGGGCCGGGTGATCCCTGAAAGGGGATTGCGACAAGGTGATCCTCTTTCCCCTTTCCTCTTTTTATTTTGCTCCGAAGGCTTGTCTTGTCTCTTTCAGGATAGGGAAACTCGCCAGCTTATCCGAGGGATTCGGTTTGGGCACTACGATCTCTCCGTTTCCCATCTCTTCTTCGCGGACGACAGTATTATCTTCCTAAAGGCTACGACTGACGAGTGCGTGGAGGTCGTTCGGTGCCTTGAGGCCTACACGGCTGCGTCGGGTCAATTGATAAATTTTTCTAAGTCGGACGTGTGCTTCGGAGCGGAGGTGTCTGAGGAGGACGGGGACGCCCTTGCCCGCATCCTGGGAGTTACAGTAACCAAATGTCACCAACGCTACTTAGGGCTCCCAACGGTTGTGGGGAGAAAGAAAAAAGAGATCTTCGCTTTCGTTCGGGAAAGAGTGTGGGATAAGATAAACTCGTGGAGAGGTCTCTTATTCTCGAACGCAGGTAAGGAAGTTCTTATTAAAGCTGTGCTTCAAGCTATTCCTTCCTATGTTGCTAGTTGTTTCAGGCTACCACAGGGTTTGATTGATGACATTCACAAAGCAATTACGAGTTTCTGGTGGGGGGATCAGGGAGACAAACGCAAAATTCACTGGTGTAAATGGGAGGAGCTCACGATACACAAATCCAATGGGGGGCTTGGCTTCCGCGATATTGGAAAGCTCAATCAGGCGCTTCTTGCAAAGACGGTGTGAAGGATCATCAGGAACCCAGAGAGCCTTGTGAGTCGTGTGCTTCGCGAAATCTATTTCCCAAATTGGGGCATTCTCGACGCCTCTTATACTTCTTCAGCCTCTTTCCTTTGGAAAAGTCTCTGTTGGGGGAAAGAAGTTGTTCGTCGGGGATCAAGATGGAGAATATGAGATGGATAAGCGGTTTCTGTGATAGGGGATAAATGGATTCCTAAGCCCCCCACTTTTGAGCTTGAAAACCCTCATCTGATTCCGGGAGATATGAGAGTGTCGGAGCTTAAGCTTAGCTCGGGCGAATGGAACATCCCTCTTGTGTCTGCCATGTTTGCCCCCGAGGACGTTGAGGCCATCCTTAGCATCCCGGAGAGCCGGGCCGGCGGTCCCGACATAATCCGTTGGCACTATTCTAAAGATGGAGAATATTCTGTTAAAAGCGGTTACCGTGTGGCTATGGAGACATCGTCCTTGGCTGGCACTTCCCACCCGTCGGGCAACATTGAGTGGTGGGTAAAGCTTTGGGGTCTCAAACTTCCACCAAAAGTAAAAAAACTTTGTTTGGCGAGTATGCCGGGGGTGGATCCCGGTTCTTGCTAACCTCAAGAAGCGGCACATGATATCTGAAGCTCGGTGCCCGGTCTGCAACTTCCACAACGAGACCATTTACCACGCTCTCTGGGGCTGTCATTGGGCCCGTAAAGTGTGGAAGTGTGGGGGGTTTAGAGACCTTCTTCCTTACCTTCATGATGGCGATATGATTGGCCTTTTCCTCGAAGCCACCTCGTTTCTCAAGGTTAGTGATCTCGAATTTTTTCTGTTCTTAAGTTGGGAGATTTGGAATCACAGGAATGGTATGCAAACGGGGAAAACCCCTTGGTCCCCGGAGGAGCTCGTGGAATGGTCGGGAAGCTACTTGCGGGACTTTCAGGAAGCGACGCTCGGGACAAGGGAGACTACGGGAGGGAACCGGCAGCGTGCTTGGAAACCTCCTCCGACCGGAGTCGTGGCTATTTCGGTCGACGCTGCGATTCATCCGAGGGATAGAAGAATTGGTTTGGGCTGTGTTGCCAGGGACTCAGAAGGAAAGGTGCTTTGCTCCGAAACTCATGTGCTCCTTCGAGGTCTCTCTCCTCAAATCTCAGAAGCTTCGGCGATCTTTCAAGGTATGGTTTTATCTCTTAATATGGGCTGGAAGAAAGTTAGCATCCAATCTGATTGCCTTGAGGTCATCTCGATTATCCGGAATAATGTCGCCCCGGCCTCCGACCTTGGAATTATTATTAGCGATATCCTTATGCTTAGGCCTAATTTTGATTATATAGAGTTTGTTTTTCATCCTCGAGATTGTAATAAGGTTGCTCATAATTTGGCTAGTTTTGCTTTAAAGTTTGATTCGGGCGCCCGATGGTTGGAATCGGTCCCTCCGTGTGCTCATCACGAGGCCGTGACCGATTGTCGTGGTATTAGTCCTTGATGTAACCACGGTTTTCCTCCGCCATACGTGAGGGCTTTAATATATTTCTCCCGTGGTTCCGCCCACGGTTCAAAAAAAAAAAAGAATAAAACTATTATTTCCAACTAAATTGGGCAGTAACTTTGTTCACTAAATCTAATTATATGTTTTTCCGTTTAATTTTGTTCCTTCTTTGTCGGGTTATATTAAGGTCGTGTATGTCGTCCTTTATCTTCTCTAACTTATCTCTTGATTTTTTTTCTTGTTTGATTGGTTTAATAGACCTTATTTTTCGGTTACTCTAATTCAGTGTTTATATCCTCGAGGTACGAGAAGTTTTGAAGAATGTGAGACATTGTAAATGCTCGAGGTATAATCAAAGTTTGAAATTTTGGGGAATCCAATCGAAAATCAATCCAGATTCCATTTTTTTCAAAGTCCCGATACCGGATTGAACATAACCGGAGTTTTCTTGAATTCCGAGGAAACCCGGACGAAAACTAGTCCGGATTCCGGTTCACAATTTTCGGTACAGTTTAGTATAAATTTTCAAAAAATCGGGGTATTTAAACCGGATTCCTCACCCAAAACTTCAAAACAAGCGAAAAATAACCCTAAAAATTTCTGCAACGGTCATTCTGCATGCGATTCCGCTACTTTCGGAGAAATCATCCCTTTTTCCGGTGCTCGCCAGGCCAAAACTCACTTCACGCCGATGAAATCCTCCCTGGATTAAGGTATTTGGATAGACTCCGCCGTTTTACATAAATTTGATGATTTTGAGCGTTCTTCATGGATTATGTTGATGATTATGTATGATAAACTTCTAAACCTTAGTTTATAACTCCATCATTGTGTGTAATATGAATTTTCATCCAAATTCTTTTAATATTTTTCATAGATCTGAAAATTTGTGTGTTTTTTTTAGTTTTTTTTTTGTTAAATTAGTTTTAGAATATGAAAGTTTATGTATAACTAGTTGATTTTGTATCCGAAAATTAGTGTAAATTTGGTTAGATCCGAATTCTTGAATGTATGTTTTGGTTTTTTTTTTTGTATGTTAAATTAGTATTAGAATATGAATGTTATGTATAATTGGTTAATTTTGTAATTTCATTTCATAAATCATATTATTTCATTATGACTTTATGTTTAAATATTTGAATTATGTCTTGTAATGTAATGAAAATATTGTAGATTATTTTATGATTTTATCCTATGTAATGGATGAATTTTTATGTATATTTGTTCACCAGATTCCTCTCGATAAATATGGTATTTGACGGTATTCCTCAATGGGAACTTCAACGGCACAGTTTACTTTTTCCACTTCTGAATTTCACGGTATTCCTCTGGCGTACCATGGGTTACCAATAAATTCTAAACCTCGGAAAGGAAACAGTAACGATATTTCGATCTTTGGGTTCAATTACTCGCATTTCATTTATCTATTTTTTATAAAAAATCAAAAATAATAAAATATATACCACAACTAAACTTTTAGACCAATGACCTTTTTTTTTTGTGACGAACATGATATCAACATGAAGTTTACGATGTACAAGTTATTTTGTCTTAGTCGGACTAGATTGCATCAAGTATAAATAATGGTTTACAAATTTTACATTATATAAAAAGTAGAAGAAAAGGGGGACGTTTTGTGATTTTTTTTTCTTTAGAAAAACTTTTTTTTTTAAAAAAAATAAATAAGAGATTGGACCTTAAACACAAGTAGTGTTCATTTGTACCGTTTTTTTTTATCAGAAATATAAAAATGTCTCCAAAAAATTTTAAATACATTTTTTTCAATCCTAACTATTTCTGGACATGTTTCTATATATTTATTTCTCCAGACTAAAATATAGTAATTATTCCGCAACAACACGTGAGACATATTGCTTGTTATAATATAAGAAAGAGTTGTATATTTTGTATAAATAACGAGTTCTATATATATATAAGCAGTATGCTCGCGCGTTGCTACGGAATAATTAATGTATTTTACTCTGGAGGAAGAAATATACAAAGACATGTCTAGAAATATTTAGATTGAAAAAAATGTATTTAAAGGTTTTTGGAGACATTTTTATCTTTCTAATTAAAAAAAAATCGATACGAATGAACACTACTTATGTTTAGGGTTATGTTATATTGTTCATTGAACCGTATTTTTGTGAATATATGAGATTTCTCTACTTTATATATATAATATAATAATATAATTTTAGTTTATACAATTCTTTTTTTTTAAATGGGTGGTGATAAATTATTAGACAAAATTAGTTCATATGATTTTAGACAAGGTGCTATAGACAAATAGAAATAACAACCTACACCCTCTAGGTTTATATAATAATTAACCATATTTGAATTTTTTTTTTAAATCAAGAAATGGCTATTTTTTTAAAATATATTGATGTTTTGCTATTTTTTAATAACATTAGTTACAAGATTGTTGTTTTCCTACCAGACAAATAAAGTTGCGAGGATTGTTTTCTCTCTCAATCTAGTAGGGTTTTTTTTTTTTTTTTTTTGTATGCGACAAGATCAAATAAACATTTCCTAAACCTATTATCATCCTACTTTGACATTTTACAATCATTTGTTATCTTCTAAATTTCAAGGTTTCAAATGCCGGCGAAAGTCGGCGATTTTCTCCGGCGAAATCGTTGTCAGAGCATTAACGGCCGACGAAGACGTTTTTTTTTCGTTTCCTTGTAAAAATTCGTTCGAAAATCGACGGAGCGACTTGCTGTTTCTCCAAACGACATTCGCCAAATCTCGTTCACTCCCTGCATTAAAAGCAATCAAAAATTGTTTTTTTTTAAGTCGGCGAAAAAGAAAATCGGAGAAGGAAGAAAGAAGAAACCAGAGAGAACGATGAAACTTTACCATCATTTTCTCAGATAAAAAGCTTATTTCTCTCTCTTCATAGCTAAATCAAATCACAAAGACACCTCTTCCCAAGGCATTTGCTACAGCCTACAAACAAGCAAGACTATTTTGCATGCGCCAATTGTGGCCCTCTTGGGATCTGTGGGGCCCAGATGATAGGGAGAGTTTTGCTTCCATTGGTGTGTGGAATACACTCCATTAGTTTTCATTTATTTATTCCCGTTGTGTAGTGTATGTGGGTTAGTCAATGCCTCTCTAGTATTATGACCATATTAGGCTAAAATAATCACATTATCATAATTTTTAATTTTACTTAGGTAAACAAATAACAATTTTTAATATATTATAACATTATTCCACAAATAAAAAAATCCAATATATATAAATAAATTAAATTAAAATTGTAAAATACGTATATGTATATATGTATATATTTTTAATATATTCTACAACATTATTTCCGTTCGATTTTCCATCGAAAACGGCATTTGAAAACGACATTTCATTTGCCCTTTCCACATTTTTTTCGTTCGATTTTCCGTCGGCGTGTCGATTTTTAATAAATCAGGAGTCTCGAAACGGTATCGAAAACGGCATTTCGAACCTTGCTTCTAATTATGGTGATTCTCTTTCTTACGTCATATTTAGCATATAACATGCTATTTGCATCTTTTATGAATTCATATTTATTTTCATATTTGGAAACAAACATAAGATAAAAGAGAAAGAACCTAAAAAGAGAGAGAAAGTGTGGGGGTATAAAAATACAAAAAATATAAATATTGTTTCGGATGGGCTCCGACCCGACTAAAGCCCATAAGCAGTTTCAAGATCGGCCCACGAAGTCAATTACGGGCTTGATTCGCTCTTGAACCAGATCGGCCCAAGCCCAATGACACTTCCCATCTCGAAGGATCTCAGCTCGACCACGTCTTCTTGATCAGAAGGATCAGTCAGTCAGAGTAGACCACGCCGCGAAGACCGGGTCTCAGGTGACTACGACCTCGGCGAGGAATGTGGATCAAGGAACACGTGTCTTCGGCCAGAAGGTTCCATCTCGGATATAAATAGAAGGGGAAGAGACGATTTTCGATACGCAAGCTCTCGGTCTCAGTTCCCAATTAATATTATATTTTGTACTCTTTTACTTCGGTCTTGAGCTCGACCTGTTGAGTTCGTCACCTCGTCCGTTTGTAATCTTCTCCCAAATAATAAAAGTATTCAACATTCGTGCATTATTACAGCTCCATATTATTAAATTGTTTCTTATGCGACGCCTTTCTGAACCCCCTTCGAAACATTTCATTATTTCCTTTTCTATTTTTATGTGATTGTTGATCGATCTGGAAAACGACATCAACAATTTGGCGCCGTCTGTGGGAAAATTCAGAAGGACCAATCTCGGAAGAACCAGTTCGTAAAAAAAAATTTAATCATGTTTTCCACTCCGACTCATTACGAATCCGGAGAGGAGATCCCCCAGGGGATCAGGGCAATCCTGGACATGCTGACCAAAAAGATAGATGAGCAAGCCGAGACCAACCGTGCTCTTAATGACCGGCTGGATACCCTCTCGACTCCTCGAAACACCCCAGATCCTCAGGTGGGATCCGGAGATATGACCGCCTCTGAGTCAGCTCGCCAAGCAACCTCAGTTGCGCAAACAAGCCGAGTTATCCCTCCCGGAGTCCGTCTGGATTTCTCTGGGATACAGGTCGCCCGAGGAGCAGACCAACCTCCCATCACCAGCTTTCAGCTTGGGGGAACTGCTAGCGAGGTCGCGACAGAAGTCACGATCGACCCTTCCGGACTCCATCCGCCTCCGCTCGGGGGAGCACCGTCCGGGTCTTTCCTGACTAATGCGGGACCTCGCCCTCAAGCGGCCTGTCAAACGTTCATTCCCCCGCGTTTTGGCGGGGTGAATCAGACCCGTCAGGGACCAGCAAGTGTAACCGCGGCCAGTCCGGCACGATCGGGACCTCGCCTCTTTCATGATGGCGAACCTAGTATGACCGAACTGAACAGGTTCAAGGAATCTATAACGGCCGAGTTGAGAGCTGTTCGTTCAGAATTTCATTCTGCGACCAGTTCGGCTCCCGAGATAGATTGTCTCGTAGAAGAAACGAGGCGAACTCCTTTCGCCAGAAACATCACTGAAGTGCAGCTGGGAGATACCGGAAAGGTTCGCCTCCCACGATACAACGGCACCTCAAGTCCGAAGGCTTTCATATTGTCCTTCAGAGTCGCAATGGGACGGGTTATGCTCTCTGAGAGAGAATTAGAGGCAGGATATTGCCAACTATTCGCCGAAAGTTTATTCGGACCCGCCTTGGAATGGTTCTCCAAACTCGAACCAAACTCCATTGATGGTTTTGATAAGCTGTCGGCTGCATTCCTGAAACATTATTCGATGTTCGTGGAGGACGACCTGACCATCGCAGACTTATGGGGGATCCAACAGAGAGAGAACGAATCTTTGAAGGATTTCATGATCCGTTACAAAGATGTGCTCTCGAAAATCTCTAACGTATGCCACGAATCGGCCATAACCTCTCTAAGGAACGGGTTAAGACACGATTCAAAGCTGAAACTAGAGATGACTGTTAACCACAAGCTGAAACTCAATTCATAAGGCCGCAAATTATGCAAAGGCCGAAGAAGAATTTGCTTCCTACGAAAGGCAACGCGCGGCCGAAAAGAAACCACCCTCCAACACTTGGGTGAGGCCCATAAACACTGGGAATAACCCTCGTAGGGTTAATCCCCACGACGCCGTACATCACGCCAAAAAGCAACACGCCCATCCTAATTATATGCTCAACGTCAATGATGACGTTAAGGAGGGAGGCCCCCAGGCTAAGAAATGGACACGGGACCCCAATGCGTATTTCAGTTTCCACAAGGCTAACGGCCACGACACGGTTAACTGCGAAACCATGCGTAAGGCTTTAGCCGAGAAATATGCGAAAGGGGAACTAAAAGACGTCGATCTAGGACCCCTGCCAAAGAAGAAAATCTTCAGTAACAACAACAGGGGAAGGGGCAACCCCTCCCCAAAGAGAGCGAGACCCGAGGAAGAAGGGGAACCAAATTCCCCGCCGACTGTAGCAAAACACCGAGTTGACTTCATAATGGACGGCTCGAAGTTTTGCAATGACACGGTTAACTCCATCAAAACACATCAACGTCGATTGAGTAACCAAACTACCAAAATCATACTAGAACAAGATGTTCAAATCTCGTTCTCTGAAAAGGAAGCAATTGGGACAACCGAAGCACATGACGACGCACTCGTGATCACGATCGACGTGTCTAACTGTGAGGTTGCGAGAGTTCTAATCGATGGAGGTAGTTATGTAGATCTTATCTTCAAAGATACCCTGGCTAGGATGGGAATCGATGAAAACGAGATCGAAAGAGAACGAACCCATTTCACAGGTTTCAATGGGTCCACTACTCCATCCTTGGGAACAATCAGGTTACCCACAAAAACACATGGAATCAACAAACTAGTAGAGTTTCAAGTACTAGACTGTCTCTCCCCTTACGACATTATCTTGGGAAGGCCTTGGATACATATGATGAGGGCTGTGCCTTCAACCTTTCATCAATGTATTCGTTTCCCAACGCCTGAGGGAATAGGAGAGATCCGAGGCAATCAGGCAACCTCTCGTAGTTGCTATCTCACTAGCCACAAACATTGTGCCAAGGCAATTAAAGAATAGACATAGCAATTAATGAACGTGGAGTCAGCCAAAAACGCCTCCACACTAGAAGACCCCGACTCCCTTGATGCACTAAGCACTGAGTTAACGGTCCAAGTACAGCTCGATGGCTCCGATCCTTCTAAGTGCGTAGGAATCGGAACTAAGCTCAAAGGTGGCATCCGGCGAGAGCTGATCTATTTCTTGAAACGAAACAAATCCACCTTCGCCTGGCCAACCGAAGATATGCCGGGAATAAGCATCGACGTCACGTCTCACCAACTTAACGTCGATCCCAGTTTTAAACCGGTAAAACAAAAAAGACGAAAGCTCGGTCCCGACAGGGCACAGGTAGTCAACGACGAAGTTGAAAGACTGCTCAGTGCAGATTCGATCCGCGAAGTAAAATACCCGGATTGGCTGGCAAACACCGTCGTCGTAAAGAAAAAGAATGGGAAATGGAGGGTATGCGTCGATTTCACTGATCTAAACAAAGCATGCCCCAAAGACAGCTTCCCGTTGCCGCACATCGATCAGCTAGTCGAAGCGACCGCGGGACATAACATACTCTCATTCATGGACGCATTCTCATAATATAACCAAATCCTGATGCATCCGGATGACCAAGAAAAAACAGCTTTCATCACCGACCGAGGCACATATTGCTATAAGGTCATGCCCTTTGGACTAAAGAACGCTGGCGCCACCTATCAAAGGTTAGTCAACGAAATGTTCAAGGAAAAGATAGGAAAGACGATGGAAGTATATATCGATGATATGCTAGTAAAATCCCTAAGGGAGAACGACCACATAGGGCATCTGGAGGAATGTTTCGAAGTACTAAATAAGTACAAAATGAAACTCAATCCTACCAAATGTTCATTCGGGGTATCATCCGGCAAGTTCCTGGGGTATTTAGTTACCCAACGAGGAATTGAGGCTAACCCGGATCAATTACACGCCTTACGAGAGATGCCTTCGCCCTGTAATAGGCGAGAAGTTCAAAGGTTGACAGGACGCATCGCCGCCCTCAACCGCTTCATCTCTCGGTCAACAGATAAATGTCTTCCTTTCTATCGGCTCCTTAAGGGAAACAAGAAGCTCGAATGGGACGACAAGTGCGAAGAGGCGTTCAAAGAATTGAAAGAGTATCTATCGACACCCCCGATCTTGGCAAAACCTGTTGCAGGGGAGCCTGTCTATTTATACGTCGCAGTATCTCAAGCGGCAGTTAGTGGAGTACTCGTCAGAGAAGAGCAAGGGGACCAACGACCAATCTTTTATACAAGCAAGTCGTTAGTCGATGCTGAAACTCGATATCCTATTATGGAGAAACTGGACTTGGCCGTCGTTTCTGCCACGCGGAGACTTCGAACATACTTCCAGTCTCACACCATAATAGTAATGACATCACACCCACTCAGAAGTTTCCTACATAGCCCTAACCAATCAGGAAGATTAACCAAGTGGGCCGTGGAACTGAGTGAATACGATATTGAGTACCGAGTGAAGACATCCGCTAAATCGCAAGTTCTAGCAGATTTCATCATCGAACTCCCGAGGGAAAGTCCAACTGTGGCCGAAGTCAAAGGAACCTGGACACTTAAAGTGGACGGGGCATCTTCGAAGCAGGGGGCAGGAGTAGGGATACATCTGACCTCCCCTCACGGTGAGATTATAGAACAATCATTTAGGCTCGACTTCGTCGCATCGAACAACGAAGCCGAGTACGAAGCACTAGTCGCCAGACTTAGGTTGGCCACTGCAGTTGGATCAGAGAAAGTGGCAGCTTTCTGCGACTCCCAACTCGTAGCAAACCGATACTCCGGGGAATACGAGACTAGGGATGAGCGAATGGAGGCTTACCTAAGAGTCGTAAGAGAACTAACAAAAAACTTCGAAGAATTCTCCCTGACAAGGATCCCTCGAGGCGAGAACACTTCGGCCGACGCATTGGCCGCCCTGGCATCTACTTCGGACCCGGACCTCAAGAGGATTATACCAGTTGAAACAATCAAACAACCTTCTATTGCCACGACCGTTTCCGCGGTCATAACAATAGAAGGGGGGATTGGAGAGGTGAAATACTACATTACATCACGACTGGTACGGTCCCTTCCGATAAGATGGCAAAACGCAAGCTCGTGCTGAGAAGCGCGAGATTTTGCATTATAGATGGCAGCCTATTTAAAAGAAGCTTCGCAGGACCCTACCTCAAATGCGTCGGAATGGAGGAATCTAAACGAATCCTGGAAGACGTGCACGAAGGAGAATGCGGAAATCACGCAAGCGGACGAGCGCTTGCCATCAAAATAAAAAGACAAGGCTACTTTTGGCCGACCATGCTGGCAGACTGCGAGGCGCACACACGCCGCTGCGATCAGTGTTAACGCCACGCCCCAACATAAAAAGACCCGCGGAAGAATTGTCGTCTATCTCGGCTCCATACCCATTCATGAAATGGTCTATGGACATTGTGGGACCAATGCCGGTCGCCCCTGGCGGGTTAAGATTTCTGTTAATCTTAACAGATTATTTCTCCATATGGGTGGAAGCTGGCGCCTTCGTCTTGATAAAGGACGTCGACGTCACAACATTCATCTGGAAAAATATAATCCGTCGACACGGAACTCCCCACGAGATCACAACAGACAATGGATCACAATTCATATCGAAAAAGTTTAGAAAGTTTTGCTTCCATAACAACGTTGAGTTAAGAATGTCAACGCCACGATATCCTCAGGGAAATGGGCACGCGGAAGCAACGAATAAGACCATAGTCGACTCCATAAAGAAAAGGCTCGATGCCAAGAAAGGGCGGTGGGCTGAAGAACTGCCAGGCGTGCTGTGGGCATACCGAACCAGCCCGCGGAGGCCAACAGGGGAAACTCTGTTTTCCCTCGTCCATGGAGTCGAGTCTGTCATCCCGATCGAGCATCAGGTGCAAACCCTTAGGGTAAAATATGCACCTGTGGATGAGCCAAAAAATGACGAGGCTCTATGCGATGCCTTAGACCTAGTAGAGGAAAAGCGAGATTCAGCCCTATCACGATTATCCCGTTACAGGTAATCCATCGCTAAATTCTACAACAAAGATGTTAATACAAGAAGATTCGATGTAGGGGACTTGGTCCTGCGAAAGATCTTCCAGAACACTGCCGAGACAAACGCTGGAAAACTCGGGGCAAAATGGGAAGGCCCCTATAGGGTCACCAGAGTAACCTATCCCGGCGTTTACGAACTTGAAACACTCAACGGAATCCCTGTTTTAAGATCATGGAACGTCTCGAACCTAAAAAAATATTACTGTTAGAACTAGTAAAAATTGAACTACGTCCGACTTGATCCCTGTATAAGGGTACGTAGGCAGCCTCTTACCAAGGCACAATCCCCCTACCTACTTGAGCCACGGAGCTCGCACCTCGGCCGATGACCCCGACCTCGGACTAGGCTAGCAGTGCAAACGCCTCATGACGACTCTGGCGAGAACCGACATCTCACAGCGTCTTTAGAGATCGCACCCACGTAGGTCGATCTCATCCGAAAATATTTAAGGGAAACGTTTTAGGTCCCCGACGATCTAAAAGACTTGAAATTTTCACCAAATGTAATTACGGACTTCGGCTTCAAATCTAAAGGGAAACGCTTCGGATCAGCAATACTCCGAACAACTAAACGGATTTTGAACGAGCCAATTCCAAACCTCAGCCTAAGGGAAACCTTTTAGTTCTGCGACGAGCTAAATAACTTGAAGCGAAATCATCTGAAATTTTTAAGGGAAACGTTTTGGGCCATATATAGGCGACCTAAAAGACTTATATTATACTGATCCGAGCTGCCTCAGGAGCAAACAGGACATTCAGATCGGTCGGACGGACTAAATAAAATAAATTCACAATAGACTTTAGGCGAGCTAAAAAACTTGGCAAAGTAAAACCGGGAATTGCATAAAACAATAACATAAATTCAAATAAAATAGGGGTACCGAAGCCCCCTATAATTGTATTAAAAGTAATAAAAACTTCGCCCAAAACACGGGCAAAAAATAAAAATAAAAAAATAAAACAAAAACGCAATTTATTCAGAAAGAAAAATAATAGAAACAGGAACGGGCCGGGAAGATTCAGGCTTGATCGCGAGGCTCGACCTCGACATCTCGACGCTCCGGTGTAGGCGTGAATGCCGCCGTCTCTTCATTCCCCTCAGGGATGGAGCCAAGGACCTCGTTGGCATGATCAAGCATTGAGCCATGCTCGTTGATAGTTGAGGTCTCTCCATCGGCCGCCGACGCATCGACAGGAGATCGGTCCGAGTACGGAGTGAACGGGACATCCTTGACCTCAGAAATAATGACAGCCTGGTAATCGGCTTCGTACTGAGCTATGTCATCCTCAGTGTCCTTCATCTCGGCCGCCCAGTCCGAGATCTCGCCCTTCAAGGCCTCCGAGATCAGCTCCTTGTTCCCCCGGCACTGCTCGAGCTTCTTGAGAATAAGGACGGCCTCGTCCATCTTCTCTTTCTGCGCGCGATGTTTGAGTATCTGCTCCTAATACTTCAGCGAAGTCGCCCTCTTCGCCGCACGCACCGCCCGATCCCGCTCTACTTTCTCCGATCTCTTCATCCGAGCGATCTCTTCTAGAGCATCCTTCAGCTCTTTGTCTCGCGCCTCGAGATCGGCCGTCAGCTTGTTCCTCTCCTTCTCGAAGCCGCTATAATGAGATGACCATCCCCTGATCTTCTCCTTCTTGTCATCGATGTCGACGGATAAGAACTGAACTTTGCCGCGAAGACGTTCAATCTTACCGTTCGACCTCTCCAAGAGAGCATCCTTGGCTAGAAGGTTGTCCTGGAGGGTGGAAATCTTTTCATTCATCCCCTAGAGCTCGGCCTGAAGAGACTCCGTCCCCTTCTGAACTTCGGCGAGCTTCTCCTGCTCGACCTTAGCGTCATGAAGGCGCTTTTCATAGCGAAAAACACCTCGGTTCAGTTGGGTGGATAGCTGAAATCAACCCAACTCTCATTAGTTCGACCGTAACAAAAATAGAAATTTTTCACAAGTATAACATATCGGTTATATATATATATATAAACTTACCCCAGTCATGGCCGCGGACATCATCCTGTACCAGTCCGCCTCGGCAAGATCGGGGACCTTTGGGAGCTCCATCCCGGAACACGTCATTTGACGAAGAAGCCCCGCCGAGGAGTAAAGGTCATCGCACAACAGATGATCCCGAGCGTAATGGAAATTGACGATGTGTTTCTTCTTCCGGGTCGCGGCGGATTCATCTCGGCCCCCAGACTTCGACTTCGAGGAAGACTTGCTTCCTTCAGCTGCGGCTTTGCCCTTGTCCGCCCAAGCCAACGCCGTCGCGGGGACCTCAGGGGCGGTCTCTCCGTCGCCCCTGCCAGCAATATCGGGATCCGGACCCCTTTTTCTTCTTCTTTTTCGCTTCGGAGGCTCCGCCCTCAGGAACCCGGTTCGCTGGCGTCTTCCTCTTCTTGGGCGCCCCCCCCCTCGTCCCTCTCGGGGACTCGATCCTCGGCTCCCTCGGGGATGTCTTCGTCAACTCCAGGGCTTGAGTTTCGCCGGCCTCGGGAACTTTGGCTCCCTGAACGTCCTTCAGATGGACCTCGGCCGTCTCGGGTACCTCGTCAGAAGGCACCAGAACGACCGGATCTCAAACACCAGACGAACGCCGGTCACTTCGACCTCGGGATCGTCGATGTGGATAGCCGAGGTCGGGGTCAAAGTCGAGGCAGCACCTCCCTTCTTCTGCTTCCTTGCCTCGCGCGCACTAATCGGTGTGTTCATGTTGTCTCCAACTGCTAAAATAGAAAATAATAAATCAAAATTGATAACACAGAAGATAGCGTCAAAATCGTCGAACTAACCTTCTTCCTGGTGCTCTGAGATATTTAGTGGGGAAGGCCAAACTCTGGCCGATATAAATCTAAACGGAGTAAAGCTCGACCACTCTGTTTCACCCAATTGCAGCAGCGTCAATTTCTCGGCGAACTCAACCCCTTGTGATGGCGCTTTGATTTTCTCTAAAAAAAAAAACAATAAAAAAAGTAATAAATATAATGTATATTTCACTACGAAATATGAATATGAGCGAACTGAATTCTTATGCATACTCGGCGAGCTCGCCCATTTTGACGAGAAAGAACGAGCTCGGTCCCCGAGTGAGTGCTCATTCACGGCAAAGTAAAAATATCGCCTCCCCCAAAATTTGTCCTTAGAGGGTAGACCCGAAATCACACCCTTGCCTGCGGCTTTCGAAAGGTAGAAGCACTTTGGATCGTGCTTCGAATTCGCCTTAACCACACAAAGACGGACTAAATCCATCAGAGTGAGTTCGATCTTTTCCTCGTAAGCCACGACTATCAAGCCCATTACCATCCTAACGAAGTTTGGGCACATTTGGGGAAGGGTCAACCCTAGAGTCTGGGCGAAGTCGAACATGAGGGGGTGGATAGGGAACCTCAGCCCACACTTCTCTAGCCAGATCTCATATATACAGCAGAAACCCTCCACTATGGTATCGGCTGTAGCTCCGGGTGGAGGAAGAAGGATATTAATTTCTAAGGGTATCTGGTATTTTTCGCGGATCCTCCTAAGGTCGGACGAAGTCACGGCGAAAGCTTGAGACCCCGATAGACGAAGTCCTGAGTTCGACATCAGATTCTAAGGTGTTCTACGGACTGAGTGTTTAATCCTATAAACCCGTTTGAGTTCGCTAGTCGAACTGAGAGTCGAAAATAGCCAAGATGCAAGAAAGCTAAAGAACTTAGAGAGAGTTCGAAATCGGAAAGAGCGAGAAGTTAGAGAGAAGAGGAAATACCTTTTAACCGCGGATGATGAGAATATAAGTGAGAAGAAGTGACGCTTCGTCGCGCTTATTTATAAGTTTCATTATTACCAGAAATCCCGAAAAATATATTGATTTCGGAAATCAAATCAAATCAAATCTAAGATATTTCCCTCGATATCTGCAAAGGTAACAAATTCTCACGACTCTTCGACTTCGACCGACGAAATACGGTTACGTCACGACACGTGTGAAAAAGGCGCGTTCTCATATAATGCCACGTGGTTCCAAATCTCCGATCTTCCCCTTTTTTTTGAAACAATTCGAATTCCCCGCGTTAAATATTTCCAAAATATTCGAAATATTTCCAAAATATTCGAAATATTTTCAAAATATTTGGGGGCTAATTGTGGGGGTATAAAAATACAAAAAATATAAATATTGTTTCAGATGGGCTCCGACCCGACTAAAGCCCATAAGCAGTTTCAAGATCGGCCCACGAAGTCAATTACGGGCCTGATTCGCTCTTGAACCAGATCGGCCCAAGCCCAATGACACTTCCCATCTCGAAGGATCCCAGCTCGACCACGTCTTCTTGACCAGAAGGATCAGTCAGTCAGAGTAGACCACGCCGCGAAGACCGGGTCTCAGGTGACTACGACCTCGGCGAGGAATGTGGATCAAGGAACACGTGTCTTCGGCCAGAAGGTTCCATCTCGCATATAAATAGAAGGGGAAGAGACGATTTTCGACACGCAAGCTCTCGGTCTCAGTTCCCAATTAATATTATATTTTGTACTCTTTTACTTCGGTCTTGAGCTCGACCTGTTGAGTTCGTCACCTCGTCCGTTTGTAATCTTCTCCCAAATAATAAAAGTATTCAACATTCGTGCATTATTACAGCTCCATATTATTAAATTGTTTCTTATACGACGCCTTTCTGAACCCCCTTCGAAACATTTCATTATTTCCTTTTCTATTTTTATGTGATTGTTGATCGATCTGAAAAACGACATCAACAGAAAGACGGTTCTTCAAAACTTGATTTTATTTCTAAATGAATGAAAAAATATACAAATAGATAATAAACTAAAAAATATATATTGATCATTTTATTTTTGTGACGTGGTTGGTTGACCTGTGACGTGATTGATCAACCAACCACGTCAATCAATAAATAATATTCTGTCTTCTTTTTGTAAGCTCAGAATCTCAAAAACCCTAAAAAGCTTAAACTCTTTGTAATGGACATTTTCAAAATATTTTGTTGGGGATCATCATTGTAATCTCAAGCTCGATGGTCATCGTAATCTCAAAGCTATTTCGTCATCTTCAACCTCGAAGATGCTCCAATCTGCGATGATTCTCCACCAAATAGAACATCGGCCATTCTTGAACTCCGATATAGTTGGAAAGTTCACGTGCCGACGAAAGTTGCAACGGTGCTGGAGATTATAGAGAAGCCGACGATCGTGACTCAGAGGTTTGGCGTGTCTATGTTTACTGGTCCTAACTTTATTGTATCAGAACTTTGTCTAGCTATTTTTCAACTTCGTCAACAAAAAGTTCAAGGCTTTGAAGTCAATCTTTCCTAACTGAGCGGCTTCTATAGTGCTCACATTTATGAATTTTATGTGCATGAAATCCATTTTCAGCGAAAATACACGAAATTTACCGATGTAGGGAGGATTTGAGGGGGATTTGAGAGTAAGAGTTAGAGAGAGAGGAAAAATGAGGGGGGGGGGGGGGGGAAGAGAGAGAGAGAGAGAGAGAGAGAGAGAGAGGGGAAAATTGAGAAAAATTAGAGAGAAGGAGATTAAAAGGGCTTAAATAGTGTTTTTGTTTGTTTTTTGGTCAAAAGTCCATTATTATATATTTTTCAATTATGAAGTCCATTTCATGACACATGAAGACTATGAAATTTTTAATTTTTTTTATGGTATTACAAATAGTGTCTAGTGACTATCTAGTCATATGAAATGTTAGAAATTTTGAAATAGGTAACGTTTCGTTAATTTTTTGTAAATAACCACGTAAATCTATTTACGCTATCAAAATAACAAATAACGCAGAGTAAATTTCTAGTAAATATGGCTATTTATGAAATATTTACAATTTTTTTTGTTATAACGAAAAATTTACAAAACATTGGCGCAAACGCTTATGTTTATGTGCCTTATATCGCTAAATTTTTATTAAAAATAAATAAGTGATATATTAGACAATTCTAAATAATATATTCATGTTAAATATACTATTTTATAACATCTAATAATTATTTTACAATATGATTACACAATTTTGAATTTATAATATATATCGCATTGATAATGTATATCTCTAAATATGGCACCATAAATATGTCTTGGAATTTCGGTTGGAAATTCCATTTCGGTGAGTCAACGGCGAGTGATAGTCATGTGTGTCGTTTCCTTCGTTTTTGTAGTTTGAATTTCCAGGAAACGACATGCCATTTCGGTCGTTTTCTGCCATCGTTTGTTATTCAAAATTATGTATAAAAGCCTCAGTGTTTCCTCGAGAGTCGACGAAAATCGAAGGAAAAGAAAAAAAAACGAGTTTCGACTGTGAAGAAGACGAGTCTGTTGCCGGCAAAACTCCATAGCAATCTGCGACTTTCCATCAATTTCGTCAAGGTGAAGTTATAAAGCAACAAATTGTCGACGAATTTCCTCCGATTTTAAGGAAATTCCAGGTCGTTTTTAAACTCTAGATTCTGAAATTTGCATCTTCAATTTCTTGAGTAATTTGATTTTTTTTTCATATAATCCTCTTCATGAATGTTTTTTGTAATGTGACTATCTATCATATATATTTTTTTTTCAGATTTTTTGGTTAACTTCTGGCGAACCTTGAATTTTTCTGGGTTGACATTGCGGTTGAGAGATGGAATAGACAACTTGACCATCCGTTACACCAAGCAGGTATTACTCATTTCACTTATTCTTGTTGAACGTCGTTGTATGATTTTTAATTTATATCTGTGATTATTTATCTTGTAGCTCACTACCTAAATCCAAAATTTCAATACAATCCGGAGATCGTCAAGCAACCCGAGCATCTTACGGCGGTTACACAAGTATTTGAGCGGCTATTCTCGAATGATGACTGCGACAACATTGGGAACGAACTTCTAGCATTCCGCGACGCGAAAGACATGTTCGGTAATAAATCCGCAGTAGTGGGAAGGACGAAGATGGCTTCCGGTAAGAACTATTTCTTATTCCCGAGTTTCATATCATAGTTTCATATTTACGGAGTTTCTTCATTTTCTTAGGAGAATGGTGGGTGATGTTTGGAATTCAAATCCCCACGTTGAGAAAGTTGGCGATGAGAATCTTTTCTTAGACCACATCATCATCGGCGTGCGAGCGAAATCGGAGCACGTTTGCACTTGTCCACACTAAGCAACGAAACCGACTGGCGTATAAGAGACTTGAGGAACTCGTCTTTTGTAGCTACAACATAAAGCTGCAATTACGAGATATCTAAAGCGACATCATCGACAGGAAGGATCCGTTGGATATGATCCAAAGATCAATTGAGGTAATGGGCGACAACGTCGACGATGATGAACTCCTACAATAGATCTGCCCAGTTCACCTCGACGATGAAGACCGGAACCCCAACCCACGCGTCGCCTCATAGGCCCAGGCGGAAGGTGTTGATGTTGACACCATCTTTGAAGAAGACGTCGGTCACAGTTTGCATGGATCATCAGACGATGGACGTGATCCTAACGACGGTGACGATGGTGGAGATGGTGGTGACTTTGGCGGTTACCCAGTTAGTCAAGACGTTGATGGTGGTAGTGGTGGTGGTGGTAGCCAACATTACGATCCGTGGACTATGGAGCAAGGTTATCAAGCCACGCAAGATTCTGATCACGGGTCACGACGTCAAAGATCTGACAGGTTAGTGTATTCGCATTTATTCATGTCGGAGTTCACAAACAATGTACATATGATGAATATGGAAAGTAATATATTACGTGTTTAACAGACCCGGAGAGTACTTTGATTTTAAGACCGGATCGTATTACGGTGGTGGAACACAAAGAGCGCCCACGCATTACATGTCTTCTGGTAGTGATTACAGCGGTGACTTTCAACAAGGATATTGAGCGTACATGTCATCTGGCAGTGAATACGGCGTCGATCACTTGATGTCTCAGTTCGACACAATGTCATTCACTACGTCAGACACACAGAGTGACGGTTCGTATACTTGTCCTTCTTACCGTTATCCTAATCCGATAGGAGTGCCACAGCCATAGGTGGATCCGCAAGGACGTGGACGTCGTATGTACGGTGTACACGTAGATCGGTTCGGTGCCGAGCACATTATAGCATGTGCACAATGTCCACTAATAAGTGAAGCTATGGGGTACGATCAATCCGACTACGACAGACATGTTTAAAACTTCCGACAATCGTACCAGGTGAATTTCACTTGGTCTAGTATTGTGAGCTTCAAGAAAACCAACCGAGTTTTATCCAACCGGGACGTCCATCGAGTTTCTATCGATACATTTTATTTTATATTGTAACTATATGTTTGTAAAACATATTTATTTCATGAACAAATGGAACATTTATGCTAGATATGTATGATTTGAAGTGTTTTAAATTTGAACTACATTTATAAATAAATATATATATATATATATATATATATATATATGTATGTGTTTGTTTCGCCACATTATTTCCGTTCTATTTTCCGTTGGGACATCGGTTTTCCATCGAAAACGTCATTTGAAAACGGCATTTCACTTGCCCTTTTCCACAATTTTTCCGTTCGATTTTCCATCGACATGACGATTTTTCGTATATCAGGAGGCTCGAAACAGTAAAGAAAACGGCATTTTTTTTCCTTGGTTTGGACATTGGATAATCACTGATATATTCTAAATATGATGATTCTCTTTCTTACGTCATATTTAGCTTATAACATGGTATTGCATCTTTTACTTTTTTAATAGAATGTTAAGTATTGTTTGGATTCATAGTTATTCCTTCATATGACGTTTTTATAACTACGTTGTATTTTTACATCAAAATAAATTGAAGTAGTTAAATGTTTATTTATTTTCAAGGTTTGGATTCGGAAATAAATATAAGAAGATAAAAGAGAAAGAACCCTAAAAATAGATAAAGAACAAAATAAAGACAATGCTTCAAAACTCGATTTTATTTTTGAATGAAAGAGAAAATGTGCAAGTAGAAAGTATATTAGAAAATAAAATATTGATCATTTTATTTTTGTGACGTGACTTGTTGACCAGGAACGTCAATAAAAAGAAAAATAACCTTTCGTCTTCTTCAAATGAAATTTACGAGCATGTAAGTTCAAAATTAATATGAAATCCTCTAACTTTAAAAAGCTTAAAATCTCTGCTATGGACATCTTCTAAATTATTAAATGTTGATTCTGAGACTCGGTGGTCCAGTGAAATGCGATCACCGACATCGTGGAGGTCAAAGCAACTAAGTAGGAAGGCTCAAAAATGCTCCGATCCGCAGTGGTTCTCCTCCGCAATGGCACATTGGTCATTCTCAAACTCCGCTATAGCTGGAAGGCTCGCGCGCCTAAGTAGGTGGCAACAGTGCTGGATATCCTAGAGAAGCCGGCGATCGTGACTCAAAGGTCTGGCGTGTTTCTGTTTCTCGTAACCTACATCGGATTTTTTTTACCGTCGTCTCATGGTTATCTCGTAGGCTAATTGCGTAAAATTGTTCGGTCTCTTAAAACTCGTTCTTGATGGACTCATACAAACTGTTTACCGATCCTAACTTCACTACTACAAATTGATTTTCAGAAGCGACGCGTATTAGAAGTGACATTTTATCTTTAGAAGTGAGCACAAATATACAAACATTTTGCCTTGAATAAGTCATACTGTTTGAGGTTAAAAACGACTTGCAGTTTCTAATATTTTCCCGTCGATTAGAAGCGACATGTCGTTTCTAATCTCTCGAAATTTTGATTTTTTTGTTGTCTCCGCCAAAATTTTAATTTTCAGTAATTCATCTCGTCATATGTTTCAACTTTTTCAACGAAAAATTCGAGGCTTTGAAGTCAATATTCCTAACCGAGCAGCTTCTATAGTGCTCACATTATATGAATTTGTTGTGCAAAAAAGATGTGAGACTTCTTTTGCTTCTCGTTTTGGTTCTATTATTTATTTTTTTTATTTATTTTTATATTTTACTTATTATATACATATATCATATGTGCGCAACTGTCACATTGAACAACACGTATGACACATCTTTAAAAGGAAAAAAAAATTGTTGCACGTTGGACAGTAATTTTTTTATTTTATTTTTATTTTTTATTTATAATAAACCTCATAAATAGTTATATATCAAGGATAGAGTTTTAGTTTCATAAATATAGAGAATTTTGTCTAAAAAGACAAAATATCCTTCAAAGCAAATAAACACATGCTTTTTTTTTTTTTTTTTTTTTTTCGTATAGTATCCCATCATAACCATCGTATTTTATCATAGTTGAATTTCATCCTATTTTATCATATTTCATATCGTAAATTATCACATCGTAAATTATCTTAAGTCAATTTCATCGTAAAAAATAGTTGAATTTCATCATATTTTATCATATTTAATCGTAACGTACGTACAATTCCATTTTTTTTTACGCTAGATCTAAATAAGTGAACTTACTCATTATTTAAAGAAAACACACGAAATACAACTATGTAAAGAGGGTTTGAGAGTAGAATAAAAGAAACAAGGAAAATTAGAGAAAAATAGACTAAAAGAGTATTTTTATCTGTTTTTTGGTCAAAATTCTATCATTATATATTTTACACCGATCCTATGAAGTCTATCTTTAAAATTTCATGATATATGAGGACCACTTTATGAAATTTCTCTAAGACAATCAACAATAGTATAAGCTATTTATCAATTTAGTATTTTGTTTTTTTTTAATGTTATTAAAAAATAAATAAGTGATGTATTAGACAATTATAAAAAATATATTCAGGTTAAATATACTATTTTATAACATCTAATAATTATGTTACAATACGTCATTTTGAATTTATAATATATATCTTATTAATGTATATCTCTAAAAATGTTATAGATATATTTTTATTTATTACTTATCGGGGCTATGATGCATAATATGGCAGCGTACATATCCCACCATTTTTTTTTATATAAATAAATTAAATATGAAAGATTAATAAAATAAATGATCTATTAGATAAATAGTCACATTTACATTTTGACATTACTAAATAGCCAACGTTTCGTAAATCTTAGATAAATAGTCATTTTCATATATTTACAGACGATAAATAGTCACTTTTATTTATTAGGTCACGTCATCTTTGTGACTATTTACTTAAGATTTACGAAACGTTGACTATATAGCATTTTCGAACGTTTTAATTAGTTATTTACTTAGTTTGTTGTAAAATGTAAAATAAAAGTATTAAAATATTATTAGACACTAGAGTAATTTGTTTAAAAAAAATTGACAATTAAAAAAAAAAAAATTATAGCCAGAGGCCGAGAAAATGCAGCTCGAAGGCCAATCCTTTCTTCCTCTCTTCGTTTCGTTTTCATTTACTCTTTTGTCAGAAAGATTTTCCAGAGCGCTCCAAAAATGGCGAGAATGGCTTGCAATCAGCTGATACCGTCTCTGCTATTGCCGACGAAGCTCCAAAGAAGCCATTTCCAGTTCGCCGTTGGACGTTTCGGAAGAGCGAGTCCATTTTCGTCTTCTCCGTCGAAAATAAGCATGAGTCTCAGAGCTGGTATCGTTGGCCTACCTAACGTCGGAAAATCAACTCTCTTCAACGCCGTCGTGAGTGATTCATCCGAAACCCTCAGAAACTCATTTTTTTTCTTTTCTTTTCTTTTCTTCATGCTCTTCACTGTTTATCTAGAACCGCGAGTGGAATGTTAATTGAGCATCTGAATTTGGTTGTGTATTGAATTTTCAAACTCCTTGGAGTTTCTATAGTGACTTAGATAACTCTGCACAAATTAGGTTCGAAATGTTATGTGGCTATGGCTACTACACAAAGGTCAGGTTTTGTATTGAAATTTTGAGCTTTCCATGAACTTCTTAAGCTTGGTTAGGTTTAGTTTTAGGATTGAATCTAAACTGTATTATCACTATTTTGCTCGATAAAACTGCGAAAATCGCGTGTTTGGGTTAATTATCACGAGAAAGTTGGATTTTTGGCATAACCTTGATTTTCAATTCTCATTTACTTTCAAGTATCATGGTAACATATCAAAATCAGTTGGCAATAATCTCTGCATCTTTTCTAAAAGGAATCCTTTTAAAACTCTTTTTTTTTTAAATTTTTTTTATTTACTTTTTTTTTTATTGAAGTAAACCATGCCACACTGCTGTGTGAGTGATATCAGTATTACAAATGTGAGTCGTTGTAATGATGTGGATATCAATATTTGTGGCTGGCAGGTTGAGAACGGAAAGGCTCAAGCTGCCAATTTTCCGTTCTGCACGATCGAGCCGAATGTGGGAATCGTTGCGGTTCCGGATCAGCGTCTCGGTGTTCTTTCCGATCTAAGCAAGTCGCAGAAATCGGTTCCCGCGTCTATCGAGTTCGTAGATATTGCTGGGCTTGTGAAGGGTGCGAGTCAAGGAGAGGTCACACTTATAACCAATGAACCTCTGATGAATGTTATTCTCCTTTAATATCTCGGGAAATTGTGATACTACTGATAAGAATTGTTGGTTTTTGTGTTCCCTATATATTGCAGGGATTAGGTAATAAGTTCTTGTCACATATCCGAGAAGTGGACTCTATACTTCAGGTATACGATTTCTCTTTAAATTTCAACGATTTTTTACTTCTTTTAAAATAGCACTCATATTTTGTTTGTTTTTTTTTTAAGTGTTCAATCCACTTGTTTAAGGTGAGCTGATGCTTTTGAAAATGTACCTAGTAATGGACTGAATATTTATGTTACAGGTTGTTCGTTGCTTTGAAGATAATGACGTCATTCATGTTAATGGAAGAGTTGATCCTAAGTCTGACATCGAGGTTATCAATCTAGAGCTTGTTTTCTCAGATCTTGACCAGGTTCGTTATTTATACCTCACTTGATTTCTTAAAGTTGACCTATGTATAGTTATTAGAGTAGAAAATAGTTAAATATGTCCATGTGTATGCAATGTTCTATACCTCAGAAACAGTAGTTAATTTTTATCTGAACTAAATTCCTTGATCTTCACCCACATGAATATTACTTATTAGGATCTGATCAACTGATTGAACTAAATTTTACCTCCTACAAGAATGCAGATTGAAAAAAGATTGGATAAACTCAAAAAGAGCAAGGGAAGAGATTCGCAATCCAAAGTCAAGGTCGGTGTTATTAAAATTTTCTATCCTTGGTTTCCCGTCCTTGTAATGTAGTGCTTACTCGTAATTATGAAAATTTATACTCTTTCTTGTAGGAAGAAGCAGAAAGAGCGGGCTTGGAAAGAATTCAGCAAGCACTTTTGGATGGAAAACCAGCACGATCGGTTGCTTTGAATGATTATGAAAAAGATGCTATAAAACATCTTTGTCTGCTCACAATGAAGCCGGTCATATACGTGGCTAATGTTGCAGAATCTGATCTGGCGGACCCCGCGACCAACCCTCATGTCAATGAAGTAATGGATCTCGCATCGGAGTTGAATTCTGGCCTTGTGACGGTTTCTGCTCAGGTTTGGTGATCCGTGTATAGGCTATGTTCTGAAATTCACTATTATCGATGTGTTCGCTTGTTTCGCCAAGTATATTTTGTGTTGTTGTCATTACAGGTTGAAGCCGAGCTAAGCGAGCTTCCGGCCGAAGAAAGAATCGAATATTTGAAATCTCTTGGTGTCGAAGAAAGCGGTCTCGGAAATCTCATCCGGGCAACATATAGCCTTTTAGGGCTTCGCACTTATTTTACGTCCGGCGAAAAGGTTAACAACGAGCTCTTTAAAAGAACGCTTCTTTGCATATTTACAATTCGTAAAATTTAAAACACTTTTTTTTTTTTTTTTTTTTTTTTTTTTTTTTTTTGCGTGCAGGAAACTAGAGCTTGGACCATACTTGCAGGTTAGCCTGGTTTAGCTAGAAATAAGTTCTATTTGTATTCTTCAGAAATTCACTTTCACATTTTAATAGCCATTTGGTAATCGATGACCTGCATAAAAAAATGTGAAAATTAAAATTGATATATGTTCCTACCGTGTGTTTTTGTACTTTGTTAAATAGGGATGACCGCACCTCAAGCAGCTGGAATGATTCACTCCGATTTTGAGAAAGGTTTCATTCGAGCCGAGACGGTAATCTTTTTTGCTCATCTTTGAAGTTACGGCGTAACTTTTTTCAGCGGCAATAATCGTGCGAATTTTTATCCATCATCAGGTGGCATATGATGATTTTGTCGCAGCTCGTTCACTCGCTGCAGCGAGGGAAAAAGGCGTAGTAAGTTTCTTGTTCATAGATTTTCTGATTAATTCTGTGACGTGAATTAAGTTTTTATGTGTTCTTCAACTCATGAACAACACATGGGTTACTCAAATGATGTGCAGTTGAGATCTGAGGGCAAGGAGTACATTGTTCAAGAAGGAGACGTAATGCTGTTTCGGTTCAATGTTTAACAATTGACAGTATTGAATGAAAGGCCGGGCTATTTTTTTTATGGTTGGGATTTTAAAACAAATCCACTATCAGAAAGTTTTGGCGATTCGATTTTGAACGCTCGGTGAATTTCGATCAGACACGAGCACCGTCACAGGTTGAAGTACTATTTTTGCATTGACAATGTTTTATAAAATTATTATTTTTTGGGTTTTAGAGGTGAAAGCCAGCTTAGTTACTGCATTATTGTAACACCACCAATTTTTTTTCTAAACATTGTACGTTTTTCAGTTTTCATTCTTTTAGAGTCATATTTGCAATTGTTTGCTATATTAGCTTCAATTTTAAATTTTGGTCTATGTAGAAGTTTTTGCAAGTCAATATTCTTGGAATGAGCCAAAAAAAAAAAAAAAAATTTGCAGATGCAGAATCTCTCATTTTTTTTGTCGACACAATAAAAACCCAAAATGAAACTTTGATCTCAGATTTATCACTAAGATCAAATGAAGATTCATAGTGTATGAGTGTCTAGCTCTAGCATACAGAGGACAATGAGGCACACACAATTTCGAGCATGGCATCGGCTCTTTTAAAATATGAAAGATGAGTCGGCTCTTTTAAGTGTACCGTCATTGTCAACTTCGAGCCACCGAAGTATGCTTTGTAGTACTTAGTCCTCAAATCAACCATGCGATACAAAGCGACTAATGGCCATACTGTTTTCACTGTCATGTACTAGATGAGTTTTGATTTGAAAAAAAAAAAAAAAAAATATATATATATATATATATATATATATATATATATATATATATATATATTTGAGGACATTAGTGAGAAAAAAAAATGTATACCTTAGAGATTTTTACTGCAATTATTGGGAATCCGGATGTATAAAGCAGTCGAAATACAATTTAATTTGGAAGTCATTTTATTGTTGGTAACTCTCAAAAAAATTCTTACAAGTTCAATCACACCATGAATGTTGTTGAGATCACGTGCCTAGCACGCATCTGTTAGTGTTTGTTAGTGTTAGTTAGTGTTGGCATGTTGAGCAAGTAATCAGTAGTAGTTGTTACTTGTTTGTAATTAAGTTAAGAGTTAGTTACAGTACTAAGCATTGCTTAAATACTCTGAAAATCACTATGTTACAATCAATGAAGGAAATCGTTCTTTGTCATCTTCATTCATCTTTCATTCAATCATTCTCTCAAAACACCTGATCCGCAGATTCCTACTTATGGTATCAGAGTTGTCTGTCATTTGATTTGGTGCAGATTGAAGATGTGCCATGTGATGTAGTATAGTGGTTTTTTTTTTTTTTTTTTTTTTTTTTTTTTTTTTTTAATGATTCCGTTTGAAGCTGTCATATTCTTCCAAAATGTGTAGAAGTACTACGCTACAAGATATATCTATCGGTTATGTACACATTAAACACTGGCGTGAGGAATTCAGTTACAATACTCAAAACGAAAAGATATCGATATAGTTCCAAAGTAACAGATATTAATGAATAATTTCTTTTATTTCGAATAAAATTTCGTATTGATTTCTAGAGAAGCTTCATAAGGGCATCATTAATATGATCCATCCTTGAGAATGACAAGTAATCGGAGGAAAGCAACACTCGACTCAAGCATTGCTTTTGCTTTGCAAGTTGATAAGCTTATGTCATGTCATTCCTTTTGCAAGTTGTTGCTACGTATTACTCTTTTAGAAGATTAAGACACTAACTATAATCAAGATTCAAACTTCAAACCACTCTCCTAAGATTTTAGAAGGCTAAATTATTTTCTTCATGCCAACAAAGGTAAGGCTACTTGATAGGAACTCACCCAAGTAATTTAATTTTAGTCCTTAATTTATTTACATGTACTTTTATGTACTATGATTTTATTTGCTGCAAGTTCTCTAGCTATTAACTTCCACTCGTATGTTTTATTTTTATTTTTTATTTAAAAAAAAAACGTGCATTATTGAGTTTATAAATATTTCTAATGCGTATTAATATATTGCTAGTTATTCAATTAGGTTTATTGTTAAAAAGTAATTTTTTTAGTTGTAATCTTTGTTAAAATATGCATGTAATATTAAGATCTGATATCAAGAGATGAATGCAAAAAAGAAATTTTATTGAAAAACATAGTGCAACTACTTGTTTTTTTAATTGAAATTTCTCATCAACAATCGAAACTAGTTTCGACCATACATAAATTACGGACAAAGGCTAATACCTCATTAAAAACAAGTGCAACCACTTGTTACAAATATAGAAGTAATTGCTCCTTGAAAAAAAGTAAGAGAAATTGTATCAACTACCATCATTTGATAAATTTTTTTTTTTCAATTTCTCACTAAAAGCTTAATTTGATCAAAAATACTAGTAACCCACTTGTACAAATACAATTTTACAATCAACATGATGTCAACAATTGACATCTATTGTTGACATAAATGTCAACAATTGATATCTAATGTTGACATGTGTGAATTTTGGGTTCTCTGTTTGTTGAAATAGATGTCATCAATCGACATCTATTGTTGATATCTATGTAGACAATTCACATAAATTATTGACATCAATTGTTGATGGTAAAATTATATTTGTACAAGAGGCTTAGTAGTATTTTTGGCCAAATTAAATTTTTGATGAAAAATTGAAAAAAACTTATCAAATGGTGGTAGTTGAAGCAATTTCTCAAAAAATAAAGAACAAAACATGACAATGCATGTTCATCCCATTTCATATTGAGAGCTAGTTAACAATACATTAATTATGCATATTGAGAAAAGAATGGAAGTTTGTGAGCAAGTATTTGGTGTTTGTAGCACCAACTTGATGACACTAGCGCACTAGGCAATATAGGACATATTTGTTCACATAATTGAGTATGGCATGCATGCATGTTAGTATATAGACAATGCAAAACAAAAGTAATAACCAAACTACAACTATTAGAGTCACTACCCACTAGCTAGCTTTTTTGTATTATAGCTGAGTTATGTACACTATGCATTTTCTTATAAGAATGAAGACGAACTAATATTCTTTTTGTAACAAATATAAACACAAAAATGACCCCATAGACATAAATATAATACATGTCCCATCGGCCATCACACACATATATGTATATATATAAATTCCGTCAATAGATTTCTAAAGGTGAAATTATTTGTATGGATAATATTATATTCCAATTTGCCATGTTGACCGCGGGCCATGCACACATGCATGTTCAACGTATGTGACATAATTTGTTCCCTTTATCATCGATTTGTAGATAGTATTCTTAATATATTTTTTCCCTTTTATTTTCTTCTTTTTCTCTGTGGATGCATGTATCAATTAAGTAATACAATCAACGCAAGAATTGATTTTATTTCAGTCAATGTACAATGTAGCATTTTATTGTTTTGTTTGTTCGAATTTCTTGGCTCAATAATTCTCAATCGGTAGACGCATTCCATGAACTTTGATTCTTCCAAATTTGTTTCCACATACTTGATTTGATGTCTTCCATTTCTTAGAAAACGAAGGTAAATAAAATTATCTAGACACACCCAAATGAACTCATTCAATGTTTAAATTAGTTGGATGCCCTCCAAATAAATAATTAAAATAAAAACATATAGTATAATAGTCGTAACGGAAAAATATGAAGTATAAGAGAGTTGAACCATAGGCACATTTGTAAAAAAAAAATATAGCTTAAATTTAACGAGATCATATGTTCAAAGCTAAGCTTCTCCGGATTTTCTTTCAAGTTAGGCATAATAAAATTTAACTTAAAAACCTAATTACGCATGCAATGTATGTACGAGTAACACATATCATGATTCATGATATATGGATGCATATACGTTTTAAATATGAAAAGCGCCAAGATCTTGATTGATTGGTGATTGGTTTCGAGGGAGAATTGAGCCCTAAATTTGGGGGATGTATAAAGAGACACCATGTGGAATGGTTATTGATTCGGGCGTGGGATAAATGACAAATCGTTCCACGTTCAGATTTTCAGAACTTTTTGTCATTTAACAGACAACAAACTTGGTCAAGCTTTTCCATTATTAGTTTCTTGTGTGGGACATTCAAATTGAACGTTCATCCATGTCTTTTCCTTTGCCTTATAGAACTAGTAGAGTAGAGATAATCAATATATACACACATAAATAAACGTATAAATGTATAATTGTGTGTTTTTGTAGCGTCCACGGATCCAATACCGCCTGTTTTGTTTGTTCATGATATATCCGAGTTAAGGCATAGTTTGATACAATATATATGGCATTCTATACTTACTAAGGAAACATGGTTAATTAATCTCAAACCGCAAATATAAAATAAATATTTACTCGCTTATGTTTTTGACGAAGAAGTACTCCACAATTAGAAATATTATCTTGCAATATTAGTACTGCTAGATCCTAATTTCATCAGGCTAATTACCAATAGGTATCACTATATGGCATTCTAGCGTGCATTTAAAACTTTTTGTGTGTGTATTATATATATATATATATATATATATATATATATATATATATATATGTGTGTGTGTGTGTGTGTGTGTGTGTGTGTGTGTAATTTATCCGCTCCCCAAAGTATTACGTAACTTTCTTCACATGTGCTTGGTTTTAATTGCATTGACATCCAAATATCCACATTAACGTAATGATATGAGGGAAAATCCGTGATGAATTATCACAAACCCCACAAGCAAATGTTTGGGAAAGTCCTAACAAAGGAACCGAAATCTCATAGCACAAAAAGGCTAAACCATGAGCTATAATTGTATATATTTCGTATATAATCATATATATGCCCATGTCTAAATGTTTGAACGTGCCAAAACAAATTAGTATAATAATATGACATTCATGCCTTACTTTAATAATTTCATAAAATTCTAATGTCTACTATCTGAGGATTATCACTTGTTCGGAATTAATGAAATATTTAATAATATGAAATGCAGGAGTCGACTAGGTTTTTTTTTTTTTTTTTTTTTTGGGCTTGACCGACTAGTTCTTCTTATTTTCTCACTATCATATTTCGAATCGTCACGTTGAATTGATAATAATAATAATAGTACTTGACATACCTAATTTTAATAATTATGACCATTAGTGTTTTTACAGTGCATCACCAGCATAGATATGCCAAAATCTAAACCCTTGAAAACACCCCTAAACCTACTAATTCAAGTATTTTATTTTTTCTTCCATAAAAAAAGTATTTTTCTTACTCTTAGAAAAACGCCATGAATTGATATTTGTGGTTCGTAGACTAATCTAGTAGTAATTATACATCACGTAGTAGATTCATACCTGCCCCTCAAATAAAATAAAATAAACAAAAATTACGTAATTAATCAATTAAAACATTTGAAATTGCTATACAACGTTTCGTAAATCTTAAGTAAATAATCATAAAAATGACATGGTATTCATGATTTGTCCTTTTATTGTAATAAAATGGTGGATTATTTATGTCAATTTACACGTATAAATACATGATGTAACTATTTATTTAAGATTTACAAAATGTTAAATATATAGCAATGTGAAACTGCAAATATAGCTATGTAATTAATGGACTAAAAAAAACAACCTCCCAAAAAAAAAAAAAAAAAACTAACTCATATCATACACTAAAATCTAAATCAATATCTCACAATAATTTTTGGTATGCATACATATATATATATGTAAGAGCCTTGTTGGATAAAAGCCCCCACACCGAAATTTAATTCGTTACAACGTAGTTTTTATTCATATTGATTTTACCAGAAAAGATGACCTGTTTTAGTCACTGCAAAATAACTTTATTGGTGTTGCTATTCGACCCCACACTTCCTTAGCACCGGAAAACAACGACTTTGTACCAAACTCCCTTCTCTTAATTATTCAGTTGTCTATATATACACACATAAACATATATATCATCACGTTTCATATCAACAAGCACACATCAAGCCTTCTCTCAAAATATATCATCTCACCATACCAATCTCATTTCTCCATCACTATACCAAAAACTATCAATCTCATCTCTCTCTCTCTCTCTCTCTCTCTCTCTCTCTCGCTCAAGAGAATCAACATGAAGAAGATCAATCTATTGTTAAGGAAATGCAAGAGCTTGTCAAGGCAACTATCAAGATCATCCTCGTACAGCAACTTGAGATCCAGATCCACTAGAGAAGACCTAGTTTGTGATCATCATCACCGCAATAATGATGATCACCATTTCATCAACGAATTAGAAGATCAAAATAGCAATAATAAGAGCGCAACGATCTTCGTGGGAAGCTCGAAGAAGCGCTACATCATAGGCACCAAATACTTGACCCACCCTTTGTTCGAAGCCCTACTCCACAAGTCCTCCAACATCGGAGACCATGATCAAGATCACGATCGCGATCAGGATCAGGGTCGCGATCGCGATGCTGATCATCCTAGTAGGGTTTTGGTGGTGAAGTGCGAGGTGGTTCTATTCGATCACCTCTTGTGGATGTTGGAGAACGCGGATCCAGTGAGTCTCGGAACTACCGAGTCCTTTGAGGAGCTAGCTGCTCTTTATGTCTTCTAATTTTACTTGAATACAAATTTATTACTATATATATAATTGATCTACATTCACTACATGTCAACTTTGTCTTGTATGTGCTAAGCTAGCTATTGGTGACCAATTGTCATTAAGCTAGCTAGTTAATTAGGGTATATACATATATTCTTTGGTGTTCCTTTTTTTCTTTTTTCTTTTTTTCTTTTTTATTATGTTCATATATTGTTGATTAGATTTTTCCGTATTTGTACTTTATTCTTTGATCCTGGACTAGTAATAATGGTGTGTTATAGCGTTTGGTTCTCAATGCAGCTTTATTTATTTTATATTATCGCTTATTATTCTGCTATTTAAATCTCGTACTATATATACTCTATCTGTGTACAATGGGAACTATATATAGTCCAGTGTGTTTTAATGAAGTATATATGACGTTTATTATATCCATGTTTGACATTGGATACATCGCTGTATTTATCATTTGTGATCATTTTAATCCAAAATATTTACCATTTTGATGTGTCAATTTGAAAAGAAAAAAAAATCATTCATCGAGTGTTTAATGCCTAAGTAACAGGTTTATGAATTTCGTCAAATTATTTTGACCTTAAATTAAGATATTTTATATGCTTATTGAAAAGGCTCAAACAAATAGTAAAAAGAAAGAAGAAGACAATGTACTATGACTAGTGGGTTTTTTTTCTTTTATTTATTTATATCAGGCTATATTCAATAGAATTTTTCCTTTTGCTAATGTTTTGTCAAGTTAATGCTTCCCTTATAATCAACGTTCACAAATTATCATAACCACTATAGGAGATTAACTAGTAATATAGTAGATTAGTTTAATATATAGATGTGGATGTTTCAACCAATTTTTTCTCACGGATTATCTTTTACGTTAGTATGGACATATCAAACTAACTAGTACTTACTTTCACTTTTAGAAGATCATAAAACTGAATAATATCAATCAATATGCTCCCTAGCTAGTAATTAACATACGTCTCTAAGACCATCTCTAATTCAGAACGTCATAAATGCAGCTTATTACACTTCAAATAGTATTTCATCTCCAATAAAAATTCTATTTTTAACACCAAAAAACATATATATGCCTAGTTGAGAATAGAGTTTGGGTCCTTATGAGTCACCCAAATTTTGTAGAGGGGTTAAGGCACGGGCACGCCCACTATACACGCACCACTGTCGCCGTCTGTCCGATCGAACGGATGGGCGAGTCGGATTGTAGTGCTATCCCGAGCCGAGCCGGCTTGGCTTGGTTGGTGGGTCTTCTTATAATTTTCTAAATGTTGGTACCGATCGAAGGACCTTGGGTAAATGTTTGTAACCTAAGGCTTGAATGTGGCAACCGTCAATATTGATGGCCTTTAACTTGCTATCATGAGCAAGTATAATGTTTATAACCTAAGGTCTAAATGTGGTAACAATCTAAATTGATGGGCTTTAACTTGCCATCATGGACGACCTCCGATGATTTTTATTCAAATCCAAGCTTATAAAAGGCATGCATGAGCACTCATTCGAATATGTTTTTTAGAACCAAACATAATTTTGTCTTCCTCTCTCCCTCTCACAAATTATCTATGTACGGTAGTAGATTTTTTAAACATCCATTAGTTCTTGGAGGTGAACACATTGGTGCGTGATTCATCTCATATATTGTTGAATCCTAGAAAGTTGTTGCTCAAGATCACAACACCCGAAAAACAATAACACTTTAAAAAAATCGTTAAACGAGACTCGATATGATCATCCGATTTCTACAAGTTTCTTCTTATCCGGTTCTTGTTTGTATCCGGTTTATTTTCTCATAATTTATATTCTTTTCTTTATGTTTACAAAATTATTTTTCTTACTTTCGTTGTCTATTTATTAAATAAATATTTAATAATTTTGTTTATTTATTTATTCCCGCCATAATTATTAGCAAGTATGAAAACTCGTATGATTTTGTCACTAATCTTTGATTAAAAAAATCCTTATAATAGCATTATTGAAATTAATTGTTCGAATTAGAATAGTAAACGTATTATTAAGATTTTCGTATGTCACTAAAATGATGAGAACAACCCCAATTAAGAGAGAACAACCGCTAAATACGCATAAAACAACTCACAATTGTTCCATAACTTTCCATGTGATTATGAAATTAAAAATTAAAGTATATAAAAAATTAATCAAGATACAATGTTAGATCATCCCAACACTTTTTAGACAAACCAATAACTTGTGGCTCCTTTGAATTGCAAATTCGTTAGCACTCCAACCCATTTTCAAGAGGTACCATCAATATTTTCCGATTACATCACACTCTATGCGATTGTTATGCAACTCATATGCGAAAGAGACTGCAATTGGTTAATAAATATGTTTTGTTATAAATTAAAAGACAATTAGGTTAGTAGCCCAATACCCCACCTTAATAAAGAGCAATAATAGCCAAATTTTCATGTTATTAAGAAAATAGCCTACAAGGCTGATAAGTGAGATTCATTCACACTTATCTATATCTATGACTCTTAGATAAGAATCGAAGCTTGTTCTTAATGTTTTTTTATATTATTTTGTAGTTTTTATTGCATTTTCAGGTTTGAGAGAGTATGAGAAGGTTGTGGTGCGAAAACGGGCTGAATCGGAGCTAAATCGAGCAAGTTATGGTCATTTGAAGTCAAGTCAACAAAAGTCAACAAAAGTCAACGACGGTCAACAAGAAGTCAGCGTTTCAAGGTTGGCGCGCCGCGCTATTTAAGGGCGCGTCGCGCCCTGGTGACTAAATTTACACCCGAGAGCTCGAGCGGGCAACGCGCAAGAGAGGCGCGGCGCGCCTTCATAAATTCACGGGTGGCGCGGCGCGCCGTTATGTGGCGCACCGCGCCTTCAGAAAATTCACGAGTGGCGCGCCGCGCCAGTTGCTTTTTCAGCACTTTTTGGAGCTCGTCTTTTAGCTCATTTTTGGCCCTTGGATCTCATCCAAGGGTCCTTATTTGCTCCGAAAACATCTCTTGAACCCTCATATACACTTGTTCAAGTGGAAAAAGAAAAAGCTTTAGCATAGAACACTTTTGTTTTTGTTTTGAAACCTTGAGAGAGAAAGTGAGAGAGAGAAAGCTAGGGTTTGATACCCATTTTGCTCTTGAGCTTGGGAGTGAAGAAGAAGAGGGAGAAGTGACAACCTCCATCATCCTCATCACCTCCATTTGTTCACTCTAAACTCTATCTCTTTTATTTGTTGTTCTTTAGTTATTTACTCCATTTAATGCTTTGTTGAACACATTTTAAGCTTTCAAGTATTCTATTTGGGTTTGTGTTGACTACCTTTATCATTTGAGCATTGAGTATTGTGATAAATTTATTGTTTTATCTAAGTAGAATATTGAAGTAGTGCTTGAGTTTAATGATATATTTGCTTGGTTGTTGAGATTAGCATTCAATGTCTTGTTTCTTTATTATTTTACTTCTTTTGCTAATTTCAATTTTACTTTGTTTGTTCTTAATCATGAGTAGCTAAGTAGATTTGGGGTGCGATGTAGTTGAGTAGTTGAGTTGGTTAGTCAAACATTTGGATTAGATTGGTGCTTCATGGTTGGGTTGAGAGTGAAATTCTATGGGTATGGGGTGTGTGTTAGCGCTAATTAGAGTAGCTACCTAGTTAGTGAATCTTAGACGAGTTTAGAAACCGAGAGGTAATAAACGAGTGAGCTCTACCCGTCCCATCATTAACCTTCCTAGAGCTATAGAAAGACTAGGGGGTAGATGTAGTTGATTGAAATTCCGAGCTAAATGCGGTTTTGTGCTTTAATAGAACCCAAACCGAGAGGTGTAAGTTCGACACATAGCTAGATTCCTAAAGACTCGAGAGAGATTAGTGAATGTTATAAGAGGGATTGAGACTAAGTTTTAACACTCTAAACCCGAGCTTAGAATCGTATCTTGACCGACCGACTCGATGAAAATAACGAAATCGTACCCCTTCTTTTTAACTTGTGTTTAAATATTGTTTTCACTTGTGTTTACATTTCAAATTGTTCTCAAATCATTCAAAACCCCCATTTTTCATTTCCATAACTCGAAAAAGAAAGCTAGTGAGTTCGCTTCGAAAATAGTCTAGAGTCCTTGTGGGATCGATATCCGTGCTTTTGCACACTATTACTTGACGACACGTTCGCTTGCGTCGTGTAGAATTTTTCTTTAGTTAAGAAAATTCCCATCAAGTTTTTGGCGCCGTTGTCGGGGATTACGGTTCTATTTTCGATTGAATTATTTAGTTTAATTTTTGAGTTTGCTTGTTATTATTGTGCTTATTGTGTGCCTCTTATGTTTTAAAGGTGCATGCGACGACGTAACCTTCCGCTCATTCCTATCAATCACGAGATCGAACGGACTTGCCGACGGAACCGAGCGGAGGCAAGGCGAGCCGCCATGGAAGGAGGCAATGAAGCACAACATCGTGCTCGTTGAAACGGAGAACAAGCGGAAGAACGAAGGACCATACTCGACTATGGTCAACCCACTTTCGACGAGCACCAATCGGCGATACGAATTCCGGAGATGGAAGGGAACCCGAATTTCGAGATTAAAACCTCGATCATTCACATGGTTCAAAACAATCAATTCGCCGGTTCCCCCTCCGAAGATCCGCAAGACCACATCAACAATTTCTTGCGGATTTGCAACACGTTCAACCTCCCTCATTTGTCCAAGGAAGCCGTGTGTCTCCGACTTTTCCCATTCTCCATCCGAGACCGCGCACATGGGTGGTTGTCTTCGCTCGCTCCGGGTTCGATCACCACATGGGATGACTTATGCTTGAAGTTCATCTCGCGATTCTTCACTTTCGAGAAGATGACCCGGAGGAGGAATGAGATCCACAACTTCGGCCAATTTGACGGGGAGTCTCTCTACGAGGCATGGGCCCGCTTCAAGGACATGATTCGGAAGTGTCCGGGCCACGGTATAGCGGAGTGGGTGCAACTACAAATCTTCTATAGCGGGCTTACGGCCTCGACTCAAGACCGAGTCAACACCGCATCGGGAGGCTCACTTCTCGACAACACCACCACCGACGCATTTGCACTACTCGAGAAGATGGTCCAAGTGAACGATCAATGCCCGGTCGAGAGGAGAATTGCCGCGAGAGAGCCGATAACTCCGGAGATGGAGCTCCTCAAATCGTTGACAATTGAGGTAGCCGAACTCGCGAAGACCGTCCACGGAAAAGAAGCGGCGAAGGCGGTGGGGACATCTCACCACAAGTGTGGTTTGTGTGCGGGTCCTCACCCGACGGACGAATGTGGCGAGATAGAGGAGTCTAAGTTTGTGGGAAACCACAACAATCGTCCCACTTACCAAAACTCGGGGAATTATTACACGGGAGCGAGGAACAATCATCCAAACTTCTCGTGGAGAAATCCTCAAGACCAAGTGGCAATGCAACCGGCTCCACCTCAACACCAACAACCATACCTTCCACCGCATCATCAACAACATCAACATCATCAACACCCACCGCCTCAACAACACCATGGGAGCTCTCAATACCGGAATAATCCTTCTCCTCAAGACAAGATACCGAATCTTGAAGAATTAATTGCCCAAATGGCATTTGAAAACACCAAGTTCATGACGAACACCACGGCCGCACTCGAACGCCAAGAAGCGGCCCTCGAAAGCAACTCGGCCCAAATAAGAACTCTTGAAGTTCAAATGGGTCACTTCGCTAAAGCCATGAGCGAGAGACCGCAAGGGTCCCTTCCAAGCACCTCCGAAGTGAATCCAAGGGAGCACTGCAATGCCATTTCTCATCAACACGTTGCAGCCACCGAGAGCCAGAAGAAAGAAGAAGAAGAGGCTGCCCCGGTCACCAAAGCCCCTAAGCCGCACTCGTCGGTCCGCATCTATGAGACGCCGCTCCCATTCCTGCAACGGCTCACGGTGGCGCTTTCCACCGAGTGCAGCGCACTTCTAAAACAAGAGCTCCCGCCAAAGTTAGAAGACCCGGGCAAGTTCACATTGCCGTGCACTATTGGAGACGTCTTTATCGAGAACGCCTTGTGCGATCTAGGTTCGGGCATCAACCTCATGCCGTCGGCCGTCTTCAACAAACTCGGGGTGGGTGAACTAAAGCCCACGCGCACCACTCTCCAACTGGCAGATCGGACCGTAAGGCACCCGCGCGGCTTCGTGGAAGACCTCCTCGTAAAAGTCAGAAAATTCACTTTTCCGGCCGATTTCTACGTCATCGACATGGATGAGGATCGCGATATCCCCATTCTCTTTGGAAGAGCTTTCTTAGCCACTTGCGGTGTTCGCATAGACGTGCAAAGAGGCGAGCTGATGATGCGCATGAAGAACGAGGAGGAGACGTTCGGGATCTGTAAAACCCGAAAGCGCAAGAAGGAAAAAGAAGATGTCTACGTCCTCGAGACGTATGAAGTCGCCACTCCACCACCCACACCTCTGCCATGGGCTCCTAAAGAAGAATCAATAAAAAAGGTGATCAAAGATGCAAAGCCGAAGTCTCCTTTCAAGCCACGGCGAGGACATTGGCCAAAACGTTCAAAGAGGTATGGATGAAGAAAGAGCGCGTGGAAGAAGATCCGCCGCCGCCCGAGCGCGGAGGCGACGAGTAGGGGAGTTCTACAACCCCCGCGAGGTAAGTTCTCTGTCTCCCGTGTTTTTATGGATCTACATTGAGGACAATGTAGAGATTGAGTTTGGGGGGGTGAACTACTTTGTGGGGGATTTCTGTTAGATTAGGTTGTCTTTATTTAATTTTTATTTTCTTAATTTTGTTTGGTGATTGCTTATAAGTGATAGTATTAAAGTGTTTTCTCTCGTTACTTGCCAAGGATACCATGTATTTTCGAAGAAATCCGAGTTTGAGTCAATTTTAAAATTTTGTGTGCTTCATTGTGATTGACTAGTGGTTTGAGTAACACAATTTCGGTTGATTTTTCCCACTTATGCACACACGTCGTCCCGGCGTTTGAGTAGTCCTTAGAGGTTCGATCACATCTTTAAATGTCTTTTAGCTCACGAACACTAAGAACCGCTCTAGCCTTCATCGAGGCGAAATGACATGACACGAACCTAGGAAAAATGACATAGGCCTTCATTTGGACCGATCGGAGCCAAAAAGCCAACCCGTAATACTTCCTTGAGCACCCTTTCAGAAAAAGCCGAACGATTAATCCTTTCTCGTTACTTAGTCAGAAAAAGCCAAGCCCATATTTGTTCAAATCCCACAAAGAACCCCGTTAACTTAGCGACTCTTGAGTGAATTCTTTCGATTTTTGTGACATGTTCTTCGACTAGTCTCTATGTGTTTTATAGTTCATTAGACACCACGCCGGTGATTCTTCGTTTTTATGTTTATTGTTTTGTATTAGAAAGAGAAAGAAAAAGAAAATAAAAAAAAATAAAAAAAAGAGAAAAAAGAGAAAAAGAAAAAAAAACTACAAAAAAAGAGTGTTTAATTTCTGCGTTTTATTATTTAATTGTATTAGTTTTTGGCGTGGTGTTCTGTGGCATTAGTTTTAGAGACTAGACGTTGCGTAGTCAAAGTTTGGGGGAAAACATTGAGAAGTAAAGGCTTAGGAAAGAAAACGTTCGCGAAAGATGAAATGTTATACCATGAACGTGGGAATGGGTGAGTAAGTAATAACATGTGAAAGTTGGTGAGTTGGTGAGATTGAGTCGCTAGGTTGACGTTTTAGCCTCATTTTGATCATATCCTACCGTTGACCCCAGCCTAACATTACAAGCCGACAAAGCCCTATTGATTTCCTTGGTAAGTGTCTTGCATTAGTGGAGAGTGAGCGGCGAAAAGCATTATGGTGTTCGATTCACATTCATCTCATTATTATTTGAGCATTTGACATTAGAAGACGTGAACGAACATATTGAGTTGATCTCTCTCTCTTTCGGGACATACTTCACACACTTGGGATTTTGATCGGGAATGTGTTGCAAAAGGCCATTTAGTCAATCTAATTATTTTTTATTTTCATATGATGATTGACTTGGATTCGGAAATTTTTGTAGGTTGAGGCATGTAACTAACACTTGACATTGTTGCTAAACTTTGTGATCACCATTCGTTTTTAGTGTAACTTCTTTGGTGTGTTTATTTTATTGTCTAGTCTTTTGTGTTGCTTGAGGACAAGCAATGGTTTAAGTTTGGGGGTTTGATAAGTGAGATTCATTCACACTTATCTATGACTCTTAGATAAGAATCGAAGCTTGTTCTTAATGTTTTTGATATTATTTTGTAGTTTTTATTGCATTTTCAGGTTTGATAGAGTATGAGAAGGTTGTGGTGCGAAAACGGGCTGAATCGGAGCTAAATCGAGCAAGTTATGGTCATTTGAAGTCAAGTCAACAAAAGTCAACAAAAGTCAACGACGGTCAACAAGAAGTCAGCGTTTCAAGGTTGGCGCGCCGCGCTATTTAAGGGCGCGTCGCGCCCTGGTGACTAAATTTACACCCGAGAGCTCGAGCGGGCAACGCGCAAGAGAGGCGCGGCGCGCCTTCATAAATTCACGGGTGGCGCGGCGCGCCGTTATGTGGCGCACCGCGCCTTCAGAAAATTCACGAGTGGCGCGCCGCGCCAGTTGCTTTTTCAGCACTTTTTGGAGCTCGTCTTTTAGCTCATTTTTGGCCCTTGGATCTCATCCAAGGGTCCTTATTTGCTCCGAAAACATCTCTTGAACCCTCATATACACTTGTTCAAGTGGAAAAAGAAAAAGCTTTAGCATAGAACACTTTTGTTTTTGTTTTGAAACCTTGAGAGAGAAAGTGAGAGAGAGAAAGCTAGGGTTTGATACCCATTTTGCTCTTGAGCTTGGGAGTGAAGAAGAAGAGGGAGAAGTGACAACCTCCATCATCCTCATCACCTCCATTTGTTCACTCTAAACTCTATCTCTTTTATTTGTTGTTCTTTAGTTATTTACTCCATTTAATGCTTTGTTGAACACATTTTAAGCTTTCAAGTATTCTATTTGGGTTTGTGTTGACTACCTTTATCATTTGAGCATTGAGTATTGTGATAAATTTATTGTTTTATCTAAGTAGAATATTGAAGTAGTGCTTGAGTTTAATGATATATTTGCTTGGTTGTTGAGATTAGCATTCAATGTCTTGTTTCTTTATTATTTTACTTCTTTTGCTAATTTCAATTTTACTTTGTTTGTTCTTAATCATGAGTAGCTAAGTAGATTTGGGGTGCGATGTAGTTGAGTAGTTGAGTTGGTTAGTCAAACATTTGGATTAGATTGGTGCTTCATGGTTGGGTTGAGAGTGAAATTCTATGGGTATGGGGTGTGTGTTAGCGCTAATTAGAGTAGCTACCTAGTTAGTGAATCTTAGACGAGTTTAGAAACCGAGAGGTAATAAACGAGTGAGCTCTACCCGTCCCATCATTAACCTTCCTAGAGCTATAGAAAGACTAGGGGGTAGATGTAGTTGATTGAAATTCCGAGCTAAATGCGGTTTTGTGCTTTAATAGAACCCAAACCGAGAGGTGTAAGTTCGACACATAGCTAGATTCCTAAAGACTCGAGAGAGATTAGTGAATGTTATAAGAGGGATTGAGACTAAGTTTTAACACTCTAAACCCGAGCTTAGAATCGTATCTTGACCGACCGACTCGATGAAAATAACGAAATCGTACCCCTTCTTTTTAACTTGTGTTTAAATATTGTTTTCACTTGTGTTTACATTTCAAATTGTTCTCAAATCATTCAAAACCCCCATTTTTCATTTCCATAACTCGAAAAAGAAAGCTAGTGAGTTCGCTTCGAAAATAGTCTAGAGTCCTTGTGGGATCGATATCCGTGCTTTTGCACACTATTACTTGACGACACGTTCGCTTGCGTCGTGTAGAATTTTTCTTTAGTTAAGAAAATTCCCATCAAAGGCCGAAATTAAATTAAATTAATTATTCTAGTTAATTTAATTTACTTCGGTTTGGTGGACTATTTTGTTAATAAAATGATATTTTGGCTATAATCTTAAAAAAATTCAGTATAGTAGATTGATTAGTTCCAATAAATTCTTCTAAATTAAACCTATGGTATTAAATGGAGACGTCAATCTAAAAGTGTTATCAAACAAACATATAAAACATTATAACAACTTTATATTTATCCACAGAGAACAATCTATTTTTGAAACTTATTTAAATGTAACACAGACTATTTTTAATATTGAGGAGTTAAAAAACAAGAATAATTGTTGTTAATGCGTAGGGTTATTTGTGCCAAAAACAGTTGTTCGCGCGTGTTGGTAAAAGTTGTTGCAATATAGTTTCACAATCAATATTTATTCAACAACAATACCAGTCTATTTAAGTAATAATGAGTAGATTACTACATAAAAAAGTGAAAAAATCAATACCACAAAAATTATTAAATTAGCAAAGAGAACAACCGCAAAATCACACGGCGTGGTTCTTTGTTTTTATGGTTGTCAACAATAATGGAAACATTCAGCTATAATGAAATTCGAGTGTTTCGAAAATTTTGTTTATATATCTCAATTAAAACTCTCTTACTCACTTTACCAATGTATTTGAGCATTAGCTTTGTTAAAAACTTGATATTTCTTCATTGTTTCTTAAAACCCACTTTTTAAAAACCATCAAAACTCTGGCGAGATGTTGGGGATTCGAGCTCCACGCTCTTGGAAAAAAAAATGACGTTTTTGAATGGGTAAATTAGAATAAGGAAGAAGATATGAGAGCTCAGAGTGGAGAGGAAGGGGATACGTATATAACACTTCTTTTCTCCCATGAAAATTAAATGTATATATATATATATATATATATATATATATATATATATATATATATATATATATTGAGAGAGAGAGAGAGAGAGAGAGAGAATGTGGCTCATCTGTTATGTGTTTTTATTAGGAAACGAGGTTTAATGATTCTTGAGGATATTATATACATATATATATATATATATATATATATCTCTTAACTATCTATCTATCTATTTATATATCTCTCTCAATGAATATATCAGTTCTTTAGGATTGTAATCCGTTTGATTGGAATTTTCGTTTAATTTATCAAAAAAATTAGGAAAGAACGATGAAAAATGATGTTTGATTGGATGATTTGTGTAATTTATCGGAAAAATAATGAAAAACGATGAAAAAGGAAAAACAGCGACCGTAAAATTATTGCCTCTGCAATTATTTTTTCCTAAATGAAAAACGATAAAATTCATGAAAAGAAGATAATTTCATGAAGAAAAAAAATGAAATTCTTGAAAAAAAAAACGAGGAAAATGATGAATTTCATGAAGAACTTAATGAAGAAAAACACGATGAAATTGGATTCGAGGGTATTTCGTCTGTTTTGGAGTCAAATGTCTACTTTTGCAACAAGGTAAGTATATGTTCTATCAGTTCATTTTTGGCACTTATCAGTGCTACAAAGTCAAATTACTCATAAAGAAATGAGTTTAAAGATTATAATTTTTTATCTATTTATTTTTCAACTCATTAAAAGTCAATTTGCAAATAAAAATATATGGATTGTCATTCAACTAATAAACATATGCGTATTTTGCATATCACCTTTCATGACATGAGATGAGACCCGTGGGAAATCCACCTCACAACCATCTTAATACAAAAACAGTGCGTTTGGGTGAACTTGCCAAAATTAATGAAATCCAAACTCGTATGCGCATCGCTTAAAAAAACGAATATTTTAAGATATAACTTAATGTATAAAGGGCCGTATTGGTTGGCAGTTGGCAGTAGGCTTTTTGATTTTGTGTTATGACATTTCTAATTTGGCCAAATAATCATCCGCTCCGGATAGCTGAAAATAATCATCTGGGCATTTCAGTCGATTTTATTCGTAACAATCAATCATTTTTTGGTATTGTCATTTTGTAGATCTTCCGCTAGATATTATTGTAGACAGTGACGGAGCCAGAAAGGCCCATTAGGGGGGGCTAATTTGAAAAAAAAATTCAGGGGAGGCTTGATTGTAAAAAATTTATAAAAATTGGGCCAAAAGTATAAATTTTCAAGGGAAAAAAATGTAATTTTTTTTTAAATGAGCAAAAAGTGCAAAAAAAAAAAATTTGAGGGGGGGCTTAAGCCCCCCCTGGGCCTTAGCTGGCTCCGTCACTGATTGTAGATGTGTGCTGAAGTATATTTCGGGAGAAACTTTGAAGAGCTGCAAAAATGTACTTAAAAGTTGGTATGGGGTCACCAAAAGCAGACCGTTTGAGGCTCTTCATCTCGAGAGAACAAGTAGAAAGAGATTTTGATGTTCTTCTCATTAACAGTTGACGGAAGAACTAAACGACTTCCCAAAGGTTCATTTCAGAAACCAAAATCTCTCGGCGGTGAGATTTCATAAACCAGAGGAAGCACAGCTCGTGTCATACTACCTACTGAATATACGTTTTTGGCCAAACCCTTTCCGAATGAATCTTTCAACGGTGTTAACATGTAATAGGTTGTTGTGTGTTTCTGATTACAAGGAAAATCCACTGGTCAATCAAATTTTTGTGGGCAATCCCATTATTTGGGATAGTTATTGTGACGACCCGATTTTTCGGACCGTCTTACTTATCTTACTTTTTAAAAGTTTGAAAATTTTGAGGTACTTTTTTTTTAAACATAGTTTGGAACATAAAGTCAAAAAATAAATTTTCATTTTAAAAACTTGATGAACAGAAACAACCGAAAAAAAATCGAAGTTGCATAATCAAAATTTAAAACCAAAAATACTATTTCAGATAATACCATAAATAAAGTCATAACATATAACGATACTGAAATGCGTAATCTAAAACCATGAAAAATAAAACCTCGAGTTTGGATTATTTAAAAACTGAAAGAAAAGCGAAAGTCTTTTATTTTCGTAAATGGCAACCATAATCAAACCCTCTCAATATCGCTGCCGCTGATCCACCCTCCTCATTTGTTCATATGTTGTTTACTTACAACACGGACGGATAAACATAGATGAGCTAACACTCATCGAGAATAACTATAACTCACAAAATATAAGCAGTAAAAATACATGAACCAGTTATTAGCATTTTGAACTAAACTGTGACAGAAGATACCTTATTAAAAGTCTATCATATTTTAATTCGGGGATCCCTAGAATAGCCGTACCGATTTCAGTGTACACTTTGAAAACGAACCATGGGGCTGCGACCTCCCATAGAACGCCCCGTCATATAACATAAACATACGAGTCACTCTCTATGCGAGCCCGCAATTCGGCTCGAGAAATTCCTCTATTACATTTGTAGTTCGAGGCGGTACGACTCTCTAGCTTACTATCTTGTTATTCGGATTTGTTACGTTAAAAGCATGAACGACATCAGATACAAAAATACATGATAACATACCTAGAAGAATACAACATACTATAGATATTTTAATATATAGCATATCATAACATAAACTCACATATCGTCATATCATATCATATCGAACACATTCCAAACAAACAAAAAAAAATCACATAACACACAAATAATTCAGATCACATAATCATTAAGTTTATTTTTGAACTAATCCGTGTTGTAGTGAGATTATTCCTACCTTTGTTTCGGAAATTATGACCGTTGGTCGTGGACGGCTCGGGAAATCTAGACGGCTCGGAAAAGCTAAGCGGCTCGGAACCTAATCGATGGAAAAGATTATTAAGCTTCTATCAAAGAAGTTCTAAAGACAACTCAGGTTCTCGAAATTTCAGAATTTCGTTTGAAGGTGCAAAAATTACAAAAATACCCTTAGGGTCGAGAAAATAATTTTTTTAAAAAATAAATCTAAAAAACTTACAGTAAAATCCAAATAATATTTGGAACACTTCTTATTTCAGAGGCACATACAAAATATGCTCGGATTATTTAATAAATAAAAAATCAAAAGCATAAGAAATCATATTGAATCTTTTTAAAAATAAAACTGTTTTGGAACGATTCTGCGCACTGTTTGAATTTTATTCCAAATATATTCTGTGTATCTGAAAATTCTAAAATTTGGACTAGATACCAAAAACATATAGAGCTAGGTCGTGTACAAAAAATTAGGTCAAAAATAATTTTGTAGGTATATAAACAAGATATTTTGTTTTAAAAGGAATCAGTGCGAAAACAAATATGCGCACTGATCATAACAAATTCATAAAATAATATTGATAACTCGAAAAATTCTAAAATTTGAACCACGAGCAAATAACATGTGAACGTATACTTTTTAAAAAATTAGATTAAAAAACCGTTTTAGCTATTTTTAAACGTGCGATTTTGACACTGCTTAAAACTGATTTCTTAATAGGAAATATTAAACCTACTTTTTCTTATATAAAACGAAATAAGAGCATAAAAAAAATTAAGGAAAAAAGTACCTTAGAAGAGGTTGGAAAAAGTAACTAACACTTCTTGAACCAAAACTTAGAGATTAAGGTGACTATTTGGGGAATAGGGTTTTTATTTTTATTTTTGGAAGATAAGGGAAAATTGGAATGAGAGAGTGGGATGAGAGATCGTGAGGGAGAGACAACTAACACTTCTTGAACCAAAACTTAGAGATTAAGGTGATTATTTGGGGAATAGGGTTTTTATTTTTATTTTTGGAAGATAAGGGAAAATTGGAATGAGAGAGTGGGATGAGAGATCGTGAGGGAGAGACAACTGAGAAGAAAGCAGCGTGCAAAAGAGAAAAAATATAATGCTGCTTAGTGGTATATATAAGGCTTTTGAAACAAAACCCTAATTAATCTTACTCCTAGTCAAACTAACACCGCGTAAGGAGAGAAATTAAAAAAACAAGCTTTGATGCTTCTAGAAGGCAATTTGTTGGCGAAACTCTTGCTCTTTTAAAGGATGACGTTAGTTTTGCACGGTGAAAGAAAATCCCATGTTCCAAAACAACATTTTTTTGTATATATAAATATTTTATACGTACTAACATGGGTAATATAAAATAGAAAATATCTGATTCTTAAAAGTCATTACATATGTATATATACATACATTAAAAAGAACGATAAGTACATTCATACAGTATATATATATATATATATACATATACATATACATATATGGAAATTATATATTAATTCACAATTCTTTCTAAGGTTTGTGTTAGGTTAAAAAAAATTGGAGTTTCACAATCTCTCCATACTTATTAGAATTTTCGTCTAGAAAATTAACCAAAAGTTGAGAAAGAGAAGTATAAACTCTTACTTGACATATTAAGTGTCTCGAAACAGATCGGGATATTGCGATCTCATGTCTTCTTCCCGCCCCAAAGTAGCTTCTTCTATCTTGTGATTCTGCCATAACACTTTTACTAATGGAATCACCTTGTTCCTCAAAACTTTCTTATCGCGATCGAGAATCCGAACTGGTTTCTCTTCATTAGTCAAGTCTTCGTGAACTTCGATAGGCTCTTATATTAATTCATGTGTTGGGTCGGGCTGCTACTTTTTGAGCATCTAGATGTGAAACACATTATGAACTGATGGTAATTCGGGATTCAGTGCTAAACGGTAAGCCACTTTTCCCATTCTTTCTGTGATCTCAAAATGACCAATGTACCTAGGGCTTAATTTTCTCTTCTTGCTGAATCTCATCACATCCTTGAGAGGTGCTACCTTCAAGAACACAAAATCTCTGACTTGAAATTCTAGTGGCCGCCTTCGCTTATCAACATAGTTTTTCAGTCGGCTTTGGGCAGTTCCTATTCGGTCACAAATTTTCTTGATAGCCTCTGTTGTGTCTCGGATAGAATCTGTCTTCTCGATATTATTTTGTCCAGTTTCAAACCGATGAATTGGAGATCGACACTTTCTCCCATAGAGAACTTCATATGGTGCAACACTGATTAAGGCTTGGTAACTATTGTTATATGAGAATTTAATAAGTGGCAGTCTCTTACTCCAACTCCCACCAAAACCCATGACACATGCCCTTAGCATATCCTCTAAGGTTTGAATAGTCCTTTCAGATTGACCATCTGTTTGGGGGTGAAAATTGGTGTTAAACTTCAGTTTCGGTCCCATCGACTTTTGCACGCACCTCCAGAAGTTAGAAGTGAAACGACCGTCGCGATCTGAGATGATGGACAAATGAACGACATGTAGTCTCACCACGTTATTAACGTATAACTCAACCAACTTCTCCACGAAGTACGTGACCTTCATCGGGATGTACCTAGCAGACTTGGTCAAACAGTCCACCACTCCCAGATAGCATCATAACCATCAACCGTCTTATGTAACCCAACCACAAAATCCATTGTGATTTGTTTCCTTTTCCATTCAGAAACTTCGATTGACTGTAATTCTCCAGCTGGTCTTTTATGTTCGGCTTCACTTTCTGGCAGGTAATACATTTACTAACGAACTTTGCAACGTCACCCTTCATTCTGTTCCACCAGAAGTGTTCTCGGAGGCCTTGATACATCTTCTTGGAACCTAGGTGGACTGAATACGGTGTCTCCTTGCTTCGATAAGAATTTTCCTTCATAACTCATCTTCGTTGGGTACACAAATCCTTCCATCGAAAAAAGTACATCATTATCCGAAAGGAAAATTTTTGACTCCTGACCTTCAAGTGCATCGTCTTTCAGCCTCGACATCTCAGGATTACTTCATTGCGCTTCTTTGATTATTTAAAAAAGATCTTACTGCAATGTCATATTGTCTAATCCTCGTGTGACTTCAACTCCTAAATTGTTGATTTCATCAGTGAGTTGATGAGATAATGCTCGCATCATCGATAACACAGCCTCAACCTCCATACTTAATGTATCTGCTACCACGTTTGCCTTTCTGGGGTGGTAATGGATACCACAATCGTAGGCCTTAACCAATTCTAGCCACCTTCTTTACCTCATGTTCAACTCTTTTTGAGTGAAAATGTACTTTAAACTCTTATGATCGGTAAATATCTCACACCAAACACTATACAAGTAGTGTCTCCAAATCTTGAGGGCAAAAATCACTGGCTAACTCCAAATAATGAGTAGGGTAATTTCTCTCATGATTTTTGAGTTGTCGTGACGCATAAGCCTCTACTTTGCCATTTTGCATTAACACAGCACTAAGACCTGTCTTTGATGCATCACTGTAGATAGACAAAAGTTCTCCACTTTCAGGGACTCTAAGGATTGGCGCGGTGGCAAGTCCTATCTTCAACTCGCGAAAACTCTGTTCACACTTCTTGGTCCACTCATACTTTTTATCTTTCTTCGTGAGAGCGGTTAGTGGATCAGCTAATGTAGAAAATCCTTCAACAAATCTTCTATAGTAGCTGTTGGAATTGATCTAGGGTTAATAAAAGATTTAACGCTTCGAGCAAGCGGCGAAAAAAAAATTCTTTTAAACAACTAAAACGATTTTACTAACCTAGACAAGGAGCAAGCACATGTTATTATTAAAACTATCTAAAAGCGATTACACATTTACTAACCTTTATAAAGCTTGATCGTTGAGAAGCTTGGGGAGGTTGAATCGCTCGTCTCCCCACACAACTCGTCTTTCTTCATTCTTCGGGAACTCGAGTAACCACGGAAGTTTCTATAACATAAATCACTCGAGGTAAGAAGGAATTAGTGTGTGGGCACTTTTAAACACGACGACTCAAGAACAAGTCTTAGAGTCGAAGAGCTAAAACACTAGGTCAAATGTGGACCTAGGTGCCAAAACAAAAATGAGCAATAGAGAAAGAGAGAGGAGGAGTTTGGCAATTCTAGAGAGAGAGAGAGAGAGCCGATTGTTGAGGTGAGGATTCAATGAGAATGAGGTGCTCTATTTATAGGAGAATGGTTGGTCTTAGAAAAAAGGAGTTTCCTTTTTTTTTCAAACATTCATGAGCAAACCTAGTTGCCCAAAACTCATAGTGCACGTCCAAACCCAGGGCTTTAATGCCTTTGGATTTGTTTCCTCATTTGTTTGATCTCTCCTTTGCTTCTGCTCTCTTGGCCGTGTGACTCATTCCTCCTAGAGGAATATTTGTTTCCTCTTTTTTTGGCAAGTATCTTTATACTTCAAGGCACAAAATAATCTCTTTCACACCATGTTATGCACGAAATTTTCATCTAGAAAAAGCTTCTAAATGTTTCTTTAATTGTTCAAGACAATATAAGAATATCTCGTGTGGAATTTTCACATAAAATTCCATAAACCGAAAATTAATTCTCAAGGCATATAAGTGTATATGGCCGAGTGAATTACTTTCTTATTCATCATATGAACTTGTCAAAAACTTATTTATTGACAAGTATACCATGTTATGTCCCATTGGACAAAAATACCATTTAGACAATTTTCGTAAAACTTGTTTAGTTCAACATTTGAACTTGTTTTTTACTTAGCTTCTAGTTTAACTAATCCTACTCGAAATGACTTGTGACAGTGACCTCATGGATCCAAATGAACAAAGCTTGAGCTAACTTACTTGAACTCAAAAGTTCACAAACCTTTTCCAAGTTTAGCTTAATGTCAACTGACTCCACTAAAGAGTTGACACTGAGAATCTCTCGGTTCAAATGAATTTATTTTCTACTCAAGAATTCAACTTAATTGTGATCAGTGGATCCACTGAATATTATCTATGTTTACCCTTCATGAATATCATCAGCTAGTCGGGATTTACAAAATTACCATTTTACCCTTCTAGCTGTTATTTCCTCAACTCATTTGTCGCTTGTGAATAAGTTAGAAACAATGTATTGACGAGGAGCTAACAAGTCACATTGATTCATCCAAAGGAGTCATGACTCAATTTGGACACTGACCAGTTCATTTATTCACATTCTAAGGAACAAAGCATGAGGTGATATACATTGCATTTCAACAATCTTGTACATGAATTCCATATCTATGAAATCTTCACAAAGTTACTCATGACATCTTCATAACTTAGTACTTCACCAATAGGTCATGTTCAGAATCACATAGTGAATCCGAACTCTGACTTTCTCAAATGAGAATACGTAAGCTATGAAATGACATGTCTTATTTCAGGATTGAGGTAAGCATGATCCAATTCATACGTTCGAGACATAAGAGGTTAAATAGTTTGTTCTTATTCTGTCTCTAGAAGTGCATTGTCAATTCAGTACCTTCAGAAGATACCTAGAAGAACTATAGGGCATGTTTGTTTCTCCTCTCAAAAACTGTTTTTTAGTTTTTGAGTTGAAAAAATTGAAAACAAAAATTGAAAACATGTTTGGTTTAAGTTTTTGGAAAAAAATTTCAAAAAATGTTGAAGTTGTTTTGGAAAAAAGTAAAGAAAACTGAAAACAAATAAAAAGTGTTTTTGAAAAAAAATTTCTTCTCTTCTCTCCTCTTTCTCCTCATCTTCTCTTTTCATTCTTTCAAAAACAAAAATAAAAACTATACCAAACACTTTTTTTTTCAGTTTTTTCATTTTCTCAAAAACAAAAATGAAAACTGTACCAAACAGCTTTTTGAAAACAACTACAAAACAGTTTTTCAGTACAACTACAAAAATTAGAAAACATAAAACAAAAACTTTTTGAGTTAACTACCAAACACAACCATAAAGTCTCCAACTCTCAATGTCCAATAACCAGACATCATAGATTCTCCTAACAATCGTATTGAGATCAATAGTCCTTTGATCCTTAGATTGTGAATATGCAATTTTAAGCAAACCTTGAAGAGTTTGTTCATGCAAATCTACATTTGTCTCTTCATATGTTGTTAGGTTTGTTTAAGGACTAAAGACTATATATTATCATAAAATTCAAACAGACAAGGAAGAATGAATGAACGTTTCAACTTCTATTAATGATTCAACAGTTACAAGCAAGAGTATTCGTGAAACTTTATTACATCGAATGTACATAAGTAAAGACTACTACTCTTCTTGTGGACACCATTGACAACAGTAGCCTGCTGAACCAAGAAAACTCCTTATCACAATCACACTTTGAGGTGGCTTTCAACCATTTACAGATTCTATCTTGGAAGGATAGATGAAGATTCCATTTTTAGAAACCGCGTGTCAAAGAAAATACACTTTATCCAACTAAAATTCACACTTCGAGAACTTGGCATACAGCTGATGTTGTCTCGGCGTCTGAAGTGCGAATCGTAAGTAATGTTTGTGGTCTCCGACACTATTAGAGTAAATCAGTATGTCATCAATGAAGACAATGACAAACTTATCCAAGACGTTGCTAAAGATCTTATTCATCATATCCATGAATGTTGTTGGGGTATTTGTGAGTCCAAATGCATGACTGTGAACTCGTAATGACCGTAGCAAGTGTGGAATGCAGTCTTTGGAATGTCGTCCTCCTTGACTCGTAATTGATAATAATCGGATCGCAAGTCAATCTTCGAGAATACCTTTGCTCCCTTGAGTTGGTCAAACAAGTCATCAATCCTAGGAAGTGCATACTTGTTCTTGACGGTTACATTGTTAAGCTCTCTGTAGTCGATGCACGTACCGAAAGATCCATCATTCTTCTTCACGAATAAAACCGATGCTCCCCATGGTGTATGACTTGGGCGAATGAATCCTTTATCCAACAACTCTTGAAGTTGTGTTTGCAGTTCCTTGAGTTTGGCTGGTGCCATTCGGTAAAGGGCCTTAGAGATCGGTCCCGTACCAGGTAATAATTCAATCCCAAAAGAAATCTCACGCTCTGGAGCTAAGCTTGGTAATTCTTCAGGAAAAAACATCTACATAATCTCTCACCACTGGCACGTCGTTAGAAATTGCTTCTACATCCTTAGTCATGTCCACAACTAATGCTAGGAATCCGTAGCAACCTTTACTTAGCAATCTTTTAGCTTGTAATGCAGACACCATCATCTTTGACTTCTTGAGCGGTCTTCCCATGAAAGTGAACCATCTTCCCAAAGTTGGTTTGAAGGTCACTCTCTTTCTTCGACAATCAATTACCGCATTATTCTCTTCCAGAAAGTCCATTCCCAAAATGGCATCAAAATCTTTTATCTCTAAGACGATAAAATCAATCTTTTACTCATGACCACCAATTATTATCGATATTCTTTTTAAACATTACTCTGATAATAGAACATCGCCGGACGGTAAGGCCGTCCTGAAAACTTTCTTAGTTTTATCTACTCTATTGTCTAATTTCTTAACCAGCTCTAACGAAATAAAGGAATGTGTAGCACCAGAGTCAAACAATACAAAAGCATCAAAATGAGCTATAGGAAGTTGACCTGCTACTACATTCGAGATGTCGGCTAAGGCATCGACATTTGTGTGGGCGTAGATGCGACCTGGAGGTGGAGGTGGGGTCTGAGTTATTGGTGGTGCTTATAGTCGACCCTGGAAAATCTATGGCCCTTGATGGCAACATGTATGAAGTTGAGTCGTTCATTCGGGTTGTGCTGCTGATACTGTCCATTCTAAGCAGAATTTGACTTCGGACAATCTTTGAGAAAATGATCAGGCTGACCACACTTGAAACATGTCATGATTCCCTTCCGACATTCTCCAGGATGCACCTTTCCACAAGTCTTGCATACTGGAAAGGTCGTTCCCTCTACCTTGACATTGGTGTTGGTGTTACCACTATTTCCAGGATGGTTTCTTTGCTTTCCATTCCCATTCCATCGGGGTTATGCCTTAAAGCCTTGAATGTTGTGATTAGATTGGCGATTTCCTGATTGGTTTGGCTTCACGTTGTCGGGTCCTCTGTTTTGACCTTTCTATTCTTTTTGAGCCTTGTAAAACCGGGCTCGTTCTTCCTTTACTCGGATCAAGTGGTACTCAGCTCGCATGACACGTTTGAGGCAGTCTGAGACTGTGGTAGGTGGCTGGCTTCCACTATCAATGGCTAGATCCAATTTCGGTCAAAACATTCCCATCATCCTCCTAACTCTTTATGTCTCTGTTGGAACCAAGTGATGACATAATCTGGCTAATTGATTGAACTTACTAACAGCTTTAATTACAGTCATTGTCCCTTGCTTAAGCTCCGCAAACTCCTTATGTTGAGTGTTCATCGCTCGCAAACTCCAGACGTATCAGTCCCCCTGAGTAGGTGTTTTATCATCGAACATAGTTACCAATTCCGCGTGTCTTTTATTGCTTTCAGTTTCTTTGTTTGTTTGATTGCTTGCTTAACTATTCTCACACCAGCAGATAGTTGTTCAAACCGATATAGTTTAGTAATCTCACAACCTTCTCAATACACGTTTAGTAATCTCAAATACGTAAACTAAAATTTACTTAGAATTCATAAATATAGTACTAATTTCAAACGAGTAGGGTATGAGTAGGGTCCTGTGAAAAGTACTTAAAAAACATACCATATATTTCCCATACCTCATCCTGGGCAAGTGGACGGCAGAAACTCGGAATGAAGGGATTCCGTCGCTTCCACGTGCCTCACGGAAGAGCCGCGTACCGATACGCTCAGAAATGGAAGGGGTGCTTCCAACGAGTGTCGGAAGTGGGAGATGGGTGTCGGAAGTGGGAGAGGGGTAATGGTGCCATTGGGTTGGGTGTTGGCGTATAACCATCACATGGAAATCGATTTACTACCTCTACAGTCAATCCAAAAAAATGTTTTTTTTTAATTTCTTTCTTTGAAGTTGTTACTCTTCGCTTGCGTTGTGTTCTTCAGAAATGTGAATTACAAGTGACAGTGGAGAGAGAGAGAGAGAGAGAGAGAGAGAGAGAGAGAGAGAGAGAGAGAGAGAGAGATGGAAATGAAATAAAATGGATTGGTGTTGGATTGACTATTCAATGCCGTGTATTTGCTTCTCAAGATTGACAATATCTATTATTAATATTAAATATAATATTAAAAGGAATAAAAAATGAAAAATACCTTAATTTACTATTTTACCCTTAATTTTTGCCAAAATCCGTTAAATATCTAACAGACAGATGAATTGTGATAATCTTCAAAAGCACGAGGTGAACTGTTGTAAAGAAAAGGTGAGATAGACATTGTTACACACCATATAGTTCAAAGGGCAAACATGAAATTTATCCAATAAATAATAATGATACAAGATTAATTAATCGAGAAAATAGTTAAAGTTGATAATTTCTCAACAAAATAATGAATGTTTTAAATTTGAAGTAAGTAGCCGAAGTTTAACACTAAGTAGCCGAAGATAATATTAATAAAGATGAAAATCAGTTTACATATTAGTACATTCTTTTAAAATTTTAACAGTTTAGTCCGTTTCATTTACCATTTAAATTTGATTTTTTATTTTTTTAATTCCTTATTGGAAGTTAACGGAAATCTATATTTCCATTAACCTTAATGGAAATTCTATTTCCAATAAGTAATGGAAGACACCAAAATGCATAATGGAAATAACATTTCCAATAAGCAATGGAAGGTAACTTATTGGAAATGAAATTTCCGTTACCTTCCAATAGACATCTTGACCCATACTCGTATCATTTTTAATGGGTAATACCCATACCTTACTCATTACGCATTTATTTGAGTAAGACCCTACTAATGACAGATAAGGTCTTGCAGGTACATATGTATATGAGTAAAATTGTTATCTCTAGGCCCCACCAAATATTGGGCATCGGTGTGCCTGATATTGATGCTCATATTTTTTTTCAACAATTAAATAATGAGTTATTATATTTAAATAAAATAATAAAATATTAAAGTGGGCTTATGTTAGATAACTTTCAAAGATGTTATTGAAGTAGTTTTTTTTGTCAAAAATTGCTTCATAGTGACGTGGAGAGATATTTAATTAATATTTATTTTATAAAACAGCGTGATAAAATAGACATCTTAAATATATTTTATAAAATAATGTGATAAAAACTCATAAAATAGACATCTTTTTAGCATTGGAGATGCTTAAATGAGTGTAGTTCAAAATACAAAGAAAAGTCAACAAAACCTCCAAATCCCACGGCTCGAGAGAAGAGAGCTCACTGCCCTCGTCATGAACCCAACCACACCATATTACATTCCAAATAATATTTACCAGTGTATTCTCCAATCTCCACAGATAAAAAAATAAAATAATAAAAAGCATATAAAAATGTAAAATAATTATCACCTGCTACCCTTCTGGGGTTTTGTATATTTTTTAATTAATATTTTTTTCCTTTCCCAATAGTAACAGCCACTATTCTGTCAGCAGCGCAGGAGGAATGTATATGTGTCTGTGTAATCACGCCCACTTTTTGAAACCCAATTTTCTCTTCTTTTTCCCTTTTTTTCTTTCTTTCTTTTAAACTCGTCTTTATGGACTATACTATTATGGGTTTTGTGACTATTCTTTTGTACCGACTCTTCACTCTTCAGAGGTTTCATGGTTTTGGCTCTGAGGTCCAAAAAGCTCAACACGTATAGCCTCTGGTGATCAGTGAGTTTTTCCACTTTTTATTTTATTAATTATTCGGTGATAATGTTAAAGATGAATACTTTCTAGGTTGTGTTTTCACATATGTAAAGCTTTGCTTCTGTGTTCTATTCGAAATGGGTTTATGGCTGTTTTTTTTTTCTTCCAGTTTTCAAATATGAGAATCTAGTTCTTGAATTTTTGGGTGTGTGAAATTGCTCATAAGGATTCAGGATTTTATATAAAGCTCTTACATTTCGGACTCGACAATATTTTTTTTTACAGATTCTTGGGTTATGTTTGTAGGAATATTGATATAATTATTTGATTGGAATTATAAATCATGTGAAGGTTACTTCTTTTTTATTGGAAATTGAAACATAGATAAAGAGACTGGATAATCACAGAACTCTCATCACTTGAGTTCTGTTTTTATTTTATTTAGATATATAACTGATTTTGTTTAGATTGCTTGGGGTAAACGTTTTTTAAAACTTTAGGTTAAGGCTATATTTATTATATATCAGTGGAAACATAATCATGATGTCCATTCTCTCTGTCTGTAAAAGTTGTATATGAAGCCCCAAAATTTTGATGGCTCATCAGATGAATATATCGGGCTATAAAATACAAATTTATTCCAGTTTTAATTTTAGTTTATTTTGAAACCTCCAACTGAGAAACTAGCTCTTGGATACTGGCTGTGAGAAAAACTGCTCAGAAAGACCAGAAATTTAATATAAAGTTCCTACCTTCGATGACTTTCAGACAAGATTGTTTTTTTATTTTTTATTTTTTATTTATTTTTATTTATTTATAGAATTTTGGGTTATGTCTGGAGCAACAACATAACTCTTTGCTTGGAATCACAAATCATGTCAAAAAGTTCAGTCCTTTTTTATCAAGAAAAACTGAAACTTTTTTATTTTTATTTTTATTTTTAAATTCCGATAATTGTTGTGCTCATTCTGGTTGTAAAGGTTGAATATGATGATGCCCCAAAAATAAACTTCTCATTCTGACTTAATATGGAGTTCTTACATTTTATGACTTTCAGACTCAGACAAGATTGTTTGTATAGATATATTGAACAACAACATAACTCTTTGTTTGGAATCACAAATCATGTGAAAAAGTTTAGTCCTTTTTTTTTTTTTTTTTGGAATTCTGATAATTGTCATGGTCATTCAGATGAAATACAAGATGAATCGGGGGAGACAGAGAACCCCATCGGACGAGTCGGGGAGCGGTTCTCCGGCGAGGATGCAGGCTTATGCTTCGGCGGGGCAGCACTGCGAGAGCAGCGGCGCGCCGTACTTCTCGTGGCCGACTTCGAGCCGTCTGAACGACGCTGCGGAGGAGCGGGCAAATTACTTTGCTAACCTCCAAAAGGGCGTGCTGCCCGAGAATCTCGGGCGGCTGCCCAAGGGCCAGCAGGCAAACACGCTCCTCGAGCTCATGACCATCCGCGCCTTCCACAGCAAGATCCTCCGCTGCTACAGCCTCGGGACCGCCATCGGGTTTCGGATCCGCCGTGGAGTCCTCACCGACGTTCCTGCGATCCTCGTCTTCGTTTCCAGGAAGGTCCACAAGCAGTGGCTCACCCCAATCCAGTGCCTCCCCACCGCCTTAGAGGTAGACTTTTTTTATTTTTATTTTTATTTTTAATCCTTCTAAAACTAGGGTTGAAATGAATGGGTTTAATTTAGTAAAATAGCCAAATTGTGCAAGTATAATAATTTTGACCTTATGATTACATTTTTTGAAATCGTTAAAAAAATGTCTATGTAACTTTGGATATTTTGCTAATCAATTAGTTTCAAATGGTTATTTTGTATAATATTTCCTAAAATTTATCATGCTAGTGGCGTTTTGGTTCCTGGACTAGTTTTTGCAGCAAAAATAGTGGTTGAACTACTAATATTGTAGCATTTTAGTCATTTAAACAAGTTGTTTAGGCGTTTTGAATGTCATTTGAAAAAATCAGTTTATTTTTATTTTTAATGAAAAAAAAAACTAAAATGCTACAAACGCAATAGTTCGGGAGTGATATGGTACTCGCATAATAGTTCATGACTATAAACAAGTTTTTTTTTTTTTTTTTGGTGAAAGAGAATTTGAGTTGGGTGTTTTGAGAATAGGGACCGGGAGGCGTGTGGTGCGACGTTGACGTGTTGGAGTTTTCGTATTTCGGAGCCCCCGAGCCGGCCCCGAAGGAACAGCTTTACACTGAGATCGTGGACGACTTGCGCGGAGGCAATCCGAGCATTGGCTCAGGTTCTCAGGTTTTACTGAATTCCCCTCTTTCACGTAACATCCGGAAGGGTAAACTAGTAATTTATTCATTTTACATCGTATACATGTAAGTGACGATGAGAAGAGTTTGAGTTGGTTATTTTTGTTCTCTTTAAGCCCAAGGATCGGTTTACCTCTCGAAAATATTAGTAACTAATTTGGTTGACGATCTGTTGGTTGTTGGTGTGGGGCGTAATAGGTGGCGAGCCAGGAGACTTACGGGACTCTGGGAGCGATAGTGAGAAGCATAACGGGGAATCGACAAGTGGGCTTTCTGACGAACAGACACGTGGCGGTCGATTTGGACTACCCTAACCAGAAGATGTTCCACCCTTTGCCTCCCACGCTCGGCCCCGGAGTCTATCTCGGCGCCGTCGAGAGAGCCACTTCCTTCATCACCGACGAGCTTTGGTACGGCATCTTCGCCGGCATCAACCCCGGTACGTACCACCTTCTTCAAAACCTCACAGACTAAGCCACTTGAAACGTTATGTGGCCTCATTAATCATATAGCATTTTACATAATTGTCCGTAGCATTTTCATACCCCGGTACGTAACACCTTTCATACATACTTCATATAACATGTACATATTTGAAAATAGCATAGTTGTGGGATTGCAGAGACGTTTGTGAGGGCCGACGGGGCGTTCATCCCCTTCAGCGACGATTTCGACATGTCGACGGTGACGACATCAGTGAGGGGAGTCGGAGAGATCGGGGCGGTGAAGGTGATCGACTTGCAGTCTCCGGTGGGAAGCCTGATCGGGAAGAGCGTGATGAAGGTGGGAAGGAGCTCGGGCCTGACAGCTGGCACGGTGTTAGCGTACGCCCTCGAGTACAACGACGAGAAGGGCATTTGCTTCCTCACAGACTTCCTGGTGGTGGGAGAGAACCAACAGACGTTCGATCTCGAGGGAGATAGCGGGAGCCTCATCGTGATGAGAGGCGAGAAGGGAGAGAAGCCGAGGCCGATCGGGATCATTTGGGGCGGGACCGCCAACCGCGGGAGGCTCAAGCTCAAGATCGGACAACCCCCCGAGAATTGGACCAGCGGGGTCGATCTCGCCCGTCTCTTGAATCTCCTTGAGCTCGATATCATCACCACCGAAGAAAGCCTCAAAGGTTTGTTCTTTATGATTTTAGTGTGGATATGGATATTGGCATTTTGGTCCCTCAACTAGTTTTTTTTTTTTTTTTGCAAAGTGATGGTAAAACTAGTGATTAATTTGGTAGCATTTTTGTCCTTTTCGTAACAAATTTATTTTTATTTTTTTCTTATGAAACTTAACACCTAAACAAATTCACAAACTTAAATAACTTGGAATTTTCTTTTGGGAAAAAAAAAAAAAAACTTTGTCATGCATATGGCATTTTGGTCCCTAAACTAATTTTTTTTTAGCAAAATGATCCTAAAACAATTGATAAATTTTGTAGCAGTTTGGTCCTTTTCATTAAAAAAATTATTATTTTTCTTATGAAATTTAACACGTACACAGATTCACAAACTTAAATAACTTGTTATTTTCTTTATTAATTTTTTTTTTTGTTATTTTATAAAAGAAACTAATTAAATTATATTATATCCTAAAAACACTATTAAAAAAAGGTTGAGCTTTATAAAAATAAATTAATATTTTCATGAAAACGTAAAATGTTACGAAGTCAATATTTTGCTAGAAAAAAACCAGCATAATCATTTAGAGACTAATTTCCAATAAAATCCTTATTAGTGGCGGTTCAAGAGCTAATGTCAGCAACGGCGTTCGGGTCGACGGTGGAGGACTCGTCGCCGCCGGCGGTGAGAGGCGAAGAGGACAACAAGAAGCTCGAGCCTCTGGGGATCCAAATCGAGCACATCCCTTTGGAGGCCGCGGAGGTCCCTGATGACGTGGCGAGCGTGGAGCACCAGTTCATCCCGAGCTCCACGAGGCGGTCCCCGCTCCACCAGAAGGACGACCGCACCGCCTCCGAGAACCTCTCGTCGCTCAGAAACAACGGCTGCGACGACGACTTGTGCGTCTCTTTGCAGCTCGGCGGCGACAACGATGCCAAGAGGCGTCGAGCCGAGCAACAGCCCATTTAATGATGAACAAGATTAGAAAGGAAAGAAGAAACTAACCCCTCATTTTGACATGGTTTATCTGTTTTTTTCTTTTTTTGCTGTGGTGTTGTATAAGTGTTAAAGAAACAGAGAGAGAAAAGGTAGGGAGGCTTTGGATTATAACACAAGTAATATTGTTGGTGGTGGTATTTTCTTGTCAAACTTGATAGACCTTAGAAAGGTTGAAACTTTGTGTTGTATTGTTAGATAGATTGTATAGCCTTTTTTTTTTTAATGTTGTGTTTTTTTTTTTTTTGCTTTATATGTCGTTTTTTGCTGTGGTATTGTATAAGTGTTAAAGAAAGAGGGAGGAAAGGGTAGAGAGAGGCTTTGGATTATAACACAAGTAATGTTGTTATTGTTGCTGTTTTGTTGTCAAACTTGATAGACTTTTAGAAAATTTGAAACTTTGTGTTGTATTGTTACGTCCTTTGTTTTCATGCTGCGTGTTACTGTTTCAAGGTAACAAAGTGATATGTCGTCTTCTGTTTTGTATGTCGTTTTTCTTCTTTCCTCTGAAGTAGTCTAGAGAAATTACAAAAATTATCCCACTCTTCTTTCTTCTTCTTCTTTCTTCCTTTTTTTTTCTCACTGTTGTGTTTTATACGTGTAGAGAGAGAGAGAGAGAGAGAGAGAGGCTTGATTATTACACAAGTAATGTTGTTGGTGGTGTTTACTTGTCAAACTTGATAGACCTTAAAAGGTTGAAACTTTGTGTTGTATTGTTAGATTAGATTATACAGTTTTTTTATATGTTTTTTTTACTATATCAAGGCAATAGAGTGATATGTCGTTTTTTGCTTTGTATGTCATTTTTCTTCTTTTCTCTGAAGTAGTCTATAGAAAATAACATTAAATATCCCTCTCTTTATAGTCGTAGCTCATTTCGTTATGTTCTATATACGTTAAGAAGCGTTCTGTTTCGATTGCAGCATTATGAAACATAGTTAGTTTTGGTTTGTTGATTACTAAACTAATTTGTTGATATATAAAGTTTACAAACAAGGCTGCTGGTTATAGACAGGACCGGCCCGAGGCTTAAGCCACTTAGGCATCCCAATTTTTTTGTGGAAAAAGTGCTAAAAAAACCTCAAATTTTAAGGAAAAAGGCCTCAATTTTTGGAAAAATAATCTATTATATCTAATTTCTTTTTAATATATGTTTATAAAGCCCTAATTATTTTACTCTTGCCTAAGACCACATAATAGCTTGGGCCGACCCTGACTATAGGATGTTTACGTATGTTTTAGTAAGCAGTGTTTTAAAATGTATGTTGCATTTCATTGTTTAATTATCAATAAATAACGTTTGAATTTGAGTGAAGTAAATTTTTTAAATTGGGATGTTTAATGTGCACGTACACCAAGGAGTAATATAAGTAAAAAAAAATCATAGATGATGATGATATAAAAAAAACCGTTAAAAAAAGATAGTTATATAAGTAATGACACGTCATGTAAATGATAAGTGCGATTTATTCACACTTATCACTAGCTTTTTAGGAGAATTGACAATTGAAGCTCATTCAGGAGTATTTTGATTATATTTTGTAGTTTTTAGTTTGATTCCAGGTGTTTGAGGCCAAAAGAAGAATACCAAGACTGTAAACGAGTGAAACCGGAACATTTCGGGATGATTTGAAACTTTCGGAGACAATTTGAAGAAAAGAAGAAAATAGAGTGACACGCCATCAACACGTCGCGTTGTAGCTAGTCTTAGCTCTTGGATGCTCAGATCACTCCGAAAATGCACCTTGGGACCTTATTTACATTTTCTTTAGGTTAAACAAACATATACCATATGAAATTAGAAATAAGATTTTAGAGCTAAGTTTTGAGTTTGGAGAAGAAAAAACATTAGAGATGAGCTTGTGACACCTGTTAAGCCGTTTTTTGGACTTACCGTTTGTAGACACGCGGCGTGTTTAGATTAGTCCGTGTCTAGTATCGGATAGGCCCAAATCGCTTTTCAAGAGTCCAAAAGGCTCAAGGAAGTTCGGGACAAGGCCCTAAGCATCCGAAAGCTTCAGAAGATCTTAGAATCGCAAAGTGAGAATGGTGTCTCGCCTCGTTCTTCGTCGGGAGAGCGTTTTTTGTCCTTGATTCCTAAGAAAATGAGGAAAAAAAACGTGAACTAGCGGGACGCGGAGGATTTCCTCTCGGCGCGTGTTCCGACGCTCAACATTAGTTTTGGTGACGTTTGTATGAGTGGAGATGGCTTTGATTCTCTTGATTTTTTTTCGAAATCTGGGAGGGAAACAAAGTGAGAGTGAGAGAGGGAGTGAGCTGGAGAGAGAGACAGAGATTTAGAGAGAAAGATTTAGAGGAGGACTTACCGAGGTGGCTATCAGATCGGGGCGGAGCTCTGGCGACCAGCTGATGGGCTTTTAAGCTCCGACCGATGAGCTCAGCGGCAATGAGGAGCAGAGGATCGGCCGGAGAGATATAGTGAGCTGGAGATAGAGAGAATGGGAGAGAGAGAGGGAATGACAGAAGATTTACCGGCCGGAGAGGTTGTCGGACCGGGCGGAAGGACCGGTGAGCTCAGGCGGCGAAGAGGAGCTCGACAGAGTGAGCGTCCATGAGATAGAAATGGCTAGGAAGGCAAAGTTTTATTTATAACCAGATCCAATAGATCTTTTGGGTCGACTTTGTCGCACCCAATGATTTGATTGGTCAAAATTTATACAAAAGGGGGGAAAAAGACCGCTTAAAACATTTGGACTTTTGGGTGCGACAAAGTCGCACCCAAAAATTAACCTTTATTCTTTGGTGCGACTTTGTCGCACCCAAAGGTTTTAATTAACTTTTGGGTGCGACTTTTCGCACCCAAATTTAAAAAATCAGCGAAATTTTTTAGTTGCTTCAATGTCTTTTGGGTGCGACTTTTCGCACACGAAAGTCTTTTTGGGTGCGACTTTTAGGTGCGAAAAGTCGCACCTAAAAGTCATCCGCACCGAAAAACTTTATTTGTGGTAGTGGAGAGAGTTTAGTTGAGTAAATTATTTTTCCATAATTTAGTTAGAGAGAGAGACTTACCTTGAAGGTGTTGATGCATTGGGTATTTATAGGGATTTTGGTGTTGTGTGGGTGAAGCTAGAGTTATTTTGGTGGGTCCCCTAGAAATTTGCCTCAAGATGGCACGTACATGACTTGGGCGAGCAAGAATTATTTTCTTTTGCTTTTGGTGACGTGGAGTGTTGACTTTGGCGGATAGGGAAAATCATCTAAAGCGGATGACGTGGCAAAAAGGAATTGCGTTGGTTTGTGCATGTGAATCTCCATCAGGTAGAAGCACTCGGTCAAAACAAAGAAAAGGAAAATCATCTTTAGGCCGATGACGTGGAGAGATGAGGTTGGTCTGTGTGAGGAGGAAATGTGGCTTACAGGATGCATGTGCGGCTGACGTACTTTGGGTGTGGGATTTTGTAGAGGGGAGTAGGCTAGTCAAAGATTGGGTTGTTTGCACTTTTGTGATTTTTGCTTTTAGACTTGGAATTTTGTGACTTTTTCCAAAGTTAACATTTCCAAAGATTGGTACGTCACCATTTCAGGAGATTTGTCGGCGTGCCCTAACGTGCCTCTCCGAGATGGACTTGGAGTTGTTCTACAGATTGGTCTGGGCTACTTGGTCCGATCGGAATCGCAGGCTTTTTGAGAGACAAGTCAGAGGTCCGGAGGCATGGGTGATCGAGGTGGCAAGTTGGATAACGAGTTTCAAGGAGCATGCGTAGCAGCTAGAACATGGGTCTTCGCCGACAGAGTTGAGAGCGTGCACATGGGCTCGACCAGGTGATAGGCTGTTGAAATTAAACATGGACGGTACCTGGGATGCTAAGACCAAGAGAGCGGCGCTAGGTGGAATCGTGCGGGACCACCATGGCGGCGTGGTCGGCGTGATGGCCACGCTGGTTGGTGACATTGACTCGGAGCTCACAGCCGAATGTAGAGCTATTTTGGAGGGCCTTCGGTTCGTGCAGTCCTATGGGTGGCATATTGGCGAGGTGAAGTCGGATTGTTTGAGAGCCACGCAGCTAATCAGGAGTCGGAACACTCGCAGCTTGCAGGGCCCAATTCTTAAAGGGATTTATGCGGTCCTGGATTCCCGGTTTATTTCCTGTTTTTGGGTTCCTCGAGTCTGTAATGAGGCTGCTAATTGTATTGCTAAAACTCGTTTAAGCACGATAAGTCTTGATTTGTGGTGCCTGGTCAAGCCTGTGTGGCTTGAAGACTGTATTAGAAAGAACATTAAGTCCTCTTTGTTGGTTTAATGGTATCAGATCCTTTACCCTAAAAAAAAAAAAAAATTAACAACACCCCTTTCCATCTTCATACTCTACAAATCCATTTGTTCATGGTTTACCTTTTCCTTATTTTCTTTCTTTGTTGTTAGTTTTATCTTAACTTTAGTCTTGTTTGGATTGATTTACAACTTTATTTTTGTTATTGATTGAGATTCATTTAAGTTTTGTTGTACTTAGATTATTGCTTATTGTCTGGTGTTGATTATTTTACAATTCAGTTAGAGTTGAAAATAGAACAAGTTACTTGTGTGGTCGATACTCGTGCCTCGTACATGATTTATTATTTGACGACATGTGTGCTTACATATTGTGATAGTTTAAAGCAAATATAAAATCCTCATCGGTAGCTAAAAATAAAATCATATTTAAAAAAAAATATGTTACTGAATTGATTTAAAGAAGAAAAATTACACGGACTAAACCACTTAAATCGTTGGTATTTCAATTTAGCCAACGTTTCATATAAGTTTCAACTGTAACCACAAATGATGACGTGATTTTATTATTCATTTAACACATTACTACATTTACCTTTATTAAAATTGGCTGAACATAAATAGCCAATGTTTTCATCGCAGCCAAATAATGCAGCTTTAATACACGTTAACTTGATTTATTCCATAATATTTTCTTTCCTTTATTGGTTTTCATGAGTTATGTTACATAAAGATATTTCCGATATTTTTTTAACCGTTTTATTTTTGTAAATGTCTAGATTACAAAATTTATCAAACGTTAGTTACATCCTTAAAACCATGTTTGAAATTAGTTACGTTGCTAGATTACCCTTTAAAGAAATCATTACAAAAAATAAATTTCGGTTTAATTAAGATATTAATCAAGTTGTAGATGATAAGAAGGCTTACTCACTAATATGATATAAAACACCAATTTCTTAAGTTTATTATTTATTGATTTCATGAGGCATGTAAACACTTTCAATTATTTTTCAGGGGAAAATATACTTCATCAAGCATAGTCCGTAAAGTGAAATTGGCATTAAAACTCTTTTTTTTTTTGGTCGAAGTTAGAGCTGGCTAAACCTATGGTTTTTTTTTTTCAAGAGGCTTTTCATTAGAAAATAGGTAGAACATGAAGACACCAAACTCTTAATATCAAAGAAAAGTAAAACCTCAAATCGTGAATGATTAAACACTAGAATCAGATGATAGCACACCGTGTGTGAGTTTCCATGTGGCGGAAGACAAACAAAACGCATTCAATTTAGAGCAACAACATGGCTCGTTTAAAAGTCCCTCGAAGGTTGATGGAAGAATCCAATCACCCAAGGACCATCCACCCCAAAAAAGGACACCCGAGTACCTGTACACCAAAATCTCTAAATGAAAAACTTGAAAATGGCTATTCAATCTTCAGAACAAAAACCCACAATTAAAATGTGGGAATTCCAACCCAAATTCAAAATATAGTACCATAAAAAGCCGCCAATAAAAAAAATACTACAAGTCCCTCTTCTAAAAACACATCCAACATCCCCCTCCACAAACCAACCTCACGGAATCAGTGTTCGGTACATAAGGAAGACAACTGACATAGACGATCACTACCGATGAGCTCCATCGAAAATCGACGATCGTAGAAACCATGGTTCTCACAATCCAGGATGGTGCCGGAGCCGTAATACACCGAGCGAGGTGACAACCTTTGGACTTGGACATCACCTTTGAGAGACACCCAACGCACACGACGGAGACAACCTTGGTCCTCCCAACCGATGACACAAGAGCCTAAAGATGTCGTCGGAGGCGACAAGCCGAAATAGTTGGACATCGCATCGGAGATCCAAATTAGGAGATGGCTGTGGTTCTCATCCGACGACTCCGGAGCGAAGACAGAGATCTGAAAAACAAAAAGGAAGAAAGAAATACAGGGAGCATTGAAGGAGTAAACTTGGGCTCTCCCGAGGTCAGAGTCGGGCCGGCGTCCAGAACCCCATAGGGGCGGCGGCTGAAGGAAATTATGGTTTTTTACGTATATACTTGTGTGTGTATGTATGAGAGAGAGAGAGAGAGAGAGAGAGAGAGGTTGCTAATAATTTGGAAAATGTTCATCATCATTCGCTAATTCTCTTTATGAAACTAAATTTATCAAAACTTGACGGTGGAAATTGCATGTTGTAATAATATTTTATAACTAATTACAAAAAATAACGTGTTTAAAATTTGAGTTTTCTAAGTAACTAGGCCACCTATAACATTAGGTTTTGGATTTAGCCTATGTTTGGAGTTTTTTAGGGAAATAGCCTAACGTATTAGGTGGCAAAATATTTTTTACTTTTTTGTCCTTCAATAATTAAAGCAATTTTTTAAAATCAAGTTTTTTTTTTTCCTTTTTTTTGTGCATGTTAAATTCCTATTTTGTAGAAGGTAGTTACCAATCCACGTTCTCTCTCTATCTTCCACGTTCTCTCTCTCTCTCTCTCTCTCTCTCTCCACAAAATCAGATCTGCGTTTTTTTTAACCACGTTCTCTCTCTCTCTCTCTCTCTCTCTCTCTCTCTCTATCTCTCTCTCTCTCTCCACAAAATCAGATCTGGGTTTTTTTTTTAACCTTCAACATGCCAAGATGACGTGGAAGACGCCGAGGTCGCGGGCCAAGGGGCAGTCCAGCCGAAGAAGTTGTCGCCGATGACGCAGATCGGCCGGAGGCGGCGGAGGAGGTCGGCGAAGGCTCGTCGGAGCCGGATCAACGCCCACAGGAGGCGGTGGACGAGAGCGTAGGGGAGGGAGAGCTTAGAGACGGGGTCGCGACGAGCCTCACGATGGTGGTTGGCGGGAGAGACGATCGGAGCTTGGTTAGAGGTGGCCCGACTCTCACTGTTAATTTTTTTTTTTAACAGTGAAGATTTTCGAATGTCAGTTTTTGGAAAAATGTAGAGGTACATATTATTTATTTACAGTTATTTCCATTTATTTCCATTCAAATTACTTAAATGTGGAGAATGAGATAATTTCCATTAATTTACGTGTATTATTTGTGTTGACAGGTTCTTACACAGTAATGTCATTTTTGGTGAAGCCGTTCTAGATTAGCGCGCTGCGTGATTAATGATGTCTTTGATAAAATATTTTGTTGAGATTTGTTAGAGGTTAAAGGCTACGTATAACAATTTTGAAATTGTCTGTTATTTTATATCGTTATTGCCTATTATTTAATATAATTATATTCCTTATTTTCATTTGATTAAGTAAAAGGGCAAATTAGTCTATTAATTATTGACACCTTAGCACGTTGGCTATTTCCCTAAAAGTTATGAAACATAGGCTAAAAACAAAATTTATAGTTTCAAACTGGCTATTTTGCTACACTGCCCTTAAAATTTTTATCACAAGAATAATTATTTCCAGATTGTAAACATTTATTTTTCTTTATGTTTATATATATTTTTCTAAAAATTATTTATTGTTTTAGACTCTGATTAATTTTGTTTATTGTTTATAATTTCATTTATAAGAAAAAAGACTATGTATAATCTGCAAAAAAAAAAAAAAAAAAACACTGCGCTTGAAACAATTTAAAACACCACTATTTTATAAATATTACAATTTTAAAATAATATTCTTTTAATTATCCCACATAGATATCATAAGTATTAAATGATATAAAATGATTCTATTTAAGTCAAGACCAAAGGGAAAGAAAGACCAGAAAATGAGTGCCAATAAAAAGCAACATATAATCATTCAATTGGGAGGGATGAAGAAAATTGGGAAATTTAGACATCAAAATGAGTAAAATCGAGAATGAACTATAATCATTCAAGCCCATAAAATATATAATATAAAAAAATACTAATATCATTACACATTAGCAAATGGCAAATGAAATGCAATTCATTGATTACAAAAAAAAATGCATATTCACGATAATTGCAAAAAAAAAAAAAAAAAAAAAAAAGGTGCGTATTCACGCTAGTTGTAACAATATCGGTAATGACCCTGTTTGACATAGTTTTGTTTTTTTAAAAAGTGCTTTTAGATTCAGTTTTTGAAAAAACTGTTTTTTTCAAAAACTGACAAGGTGTTTGGTAAACTGTTTATAAAGCAGTTGTTGCTGGTAACAAAAACTGATTTAGCGTTTAGTAAAATAAATATATTATAGTAAAAAGACTAAAATAGACATGTTCTTAATAATTAAATAATAATTATTAATACTTATTTATATACATATATATGAATAATATTTTGTACGAGGATATTACAGTAATTTATATACCAAACTTAAAAACATTTTTTCTTAAAGCTAAGAATCCTAACTTTTCCATCTCATGTACAAAATCTAAAATCGCTTTTGAAGTTTTTGGTAAAAACAGTTTTACCTAATTTTTTCTAAAAGCAAAAACAGGGCTTTTTAATCTGAACCAAACGCAGCCAATATCATATACGAGAAAACCAAGGGATTAATATTATCACGTTTTTAATTAATTTATAGAAAACTTTTGTTGATTTCAATTAACCTAACTCAGGTAAATTTAATCGACTGTAAATTCAGTTAAAACCTACGGATTAATTTATTCGATTAAATTCAATTGAAAACTAAATCAGAAATATGTAATTGATCGAAGTTGAATTTTACGTTAGATTGATTAGTACAATTATTTAAGATGAAATACAACATAAACTCATTATTTTTTTTTTAGCCTTATACTCATGAATCCATTGAATACTTGTCATTAAAAAAAAGAATTAATGACACTTTTGCCCCCTGATGTAAGGCGTTCCTGACAATCCACCGCCTAATATATAAAAACGACCACTTTTGGCCTCAATATTATGTGCTATAACATAGGTGGGCCTTCCGTCTAATTGAAGCCCAAAACGTCAGTTAAAGTGGCACGTGTTAGGCACATGTTCAGGATATTACCAAATGTCCTTATAACATTTTGAATCCATCTCCCCCAAATCGAAGCAGGTAGGGTTTCATTCTTCATTTTCAGACTCGAGCTGGAGGTCTCTGTGGCGTGGCGTGAGCGACGAATCGAGTCCAAGGTCTGGTCGCGATGGAGAGTAGTCACAGCAGCGCGTCAACTCGCAAGAAAGACCGCGTGATTGTTGACCAGGTGGTGGTGCCGCGGCCAACTTGTCCGTGTGGTTTGAGTGCCGTCGAGAGGTTATCACGGACTGGGCATAACCCTTCAAGGCGATTTCTCGGATGTCCTCTGTACAAGGTAAGTTTCTCGTCTCTATGTATTAGACAATGCGACATGGCATTTATTTGGCGCTGAGACCATGATGTATTATCTTGTCGATAAAAAAAGGACCAGTGTATTATTACCATTCAAGCGAAAATAAATCAAAACCAAATTTTGTTTCTCGTCTTATGCTCAATAAATCTGTTTTGATTGTGATCTTAGAATTTACTCCGCATTTTATTCGATTTCTCAATGTCTACTGGTATCAATATGTTTGCATTTTATTCAATTTCTCAATATGTCTGCATTTTTTTTCTTAGTACCTGCCACTGTCTATAATATTCATAGAATCGAAAGAAATTACATATTTGAGATTGTACAATGTATTTCGAAAGTAATATTTGAGATTGTTACTTGTATTCAACAGAATAGAAACTCCCAAGGTTGCGGCTTCTTTGAATGGTTGGACCCCCCTACGTCACAGTCGTCGCAAGTTCAAGACGGCATTGATGTACATGTACAAGGTTTGGCAAATGACGTGAAGATCACCGATATTACCGATAACATGATGATGTTGATAGCTAGTGAATCTTTGAAAATAAAGATACTGCTTTGTGTGATTGTCGTTCTTTTATGTATGATTTTGATCAAGTAAAATCAAGTGGAATTGACAATGAAGTTGTAATGATTTTGTGACAATGAAAATGGCGTGTTCTTGTATTTGATGACATTACTTATAGTACAACAAGTGATTATTGACTGAAAGAAATTGAGAATGAATTTAAACACAATCACAAACTTAAACAATATAACTTTTATAATTCAAAACATTGTTTGCTTACATAGCTTTCCAAAACAATATAGTATACTTAAGCTATCGAGTAAGCTCAAAATATAGTTTTCTTACACAGCTTTCCAAAACAATATATTATACTTAAGCTATCGAGTAAGCTCAAAATATAGTTTGCTTACACAGCTTTCCAAAATGATAGAGTTAACCTATACAATATCAAAGTTTTATAATATCATGGAAAAAGTCTTCGACGCTCCATTGGCACTGTGTTGGTGTTGCGGCGAGTCCTAAGCCGAGGGCTTCTCTGAAAATGTAAAAACAATAGTTTGTGAAATGTAATATGGTCATGGACAACGCAATCCGAAAATACATACCCTAAATCCAGTAGTTGGTTGTGACGGTGCTGCTGCAGTGGAAGCTTGGGTTGGTTGTGACGGTGCTGCTGCAGTGGAAGCTTGGGGTTGGTTGTGACGGTGGAGTTGCTTGATTACTTGTTGAGTTAGTCTTCGCTTGTCGTTGTTAATAATTCCATAAGTCAATGTGTATTGTTACATATAGTATATCAGAATTTTGACCGTGTTTACCTGTTCTTGTTGCTCGCGTCTGAAACACGTACGAGTGTTATGACCGTCTTTACCACATCGGGAACATGTTGTGGTCACATATCTCCTTGTCATCCGTGTGCCTTGGCGAGGAATAACCTCATCGTGCTCAAGCCTCCTCAATTTTTTTGGCCTACCAGGCTTTGCCCTATCTGGTGGCATCTCCATAGGTGTAAATCCAATCTTCGGCCGCTGATCTGTCGGATTAATTGGGTTTATCTTGTGTTTGTACGTGTTCTGGTAAGTTTCCTTTTTGTACCAATGCGAGACGTAGTTCATTGGATCTTCATGCCTTTGCCAAATACAGCTAATGGCATGCGAGCATGGTATACCTACAACATAGTTTACATGTTACACGATAATAATTGAAAGGATTGTGTATACCTACAACGTAGATTCATACCTGACAAATCTTGAACCCGATTCATGAAATCTGATGCAGACCATGACTCACTGTCCTTGAATTGCTGCATGTAAGTACGTGCCAACCAAGCCGAGGAGGCAAACCTATTCTTGTTAACTCTAGGGCAAGTATGTTCAGGCCTGTAAATTTTAACAATGAACACACCTGTTTTCCCCAATAGAGATGCGAATATCGTCCAGTTACAGCTCTTCTGTTTACACTCCGCACGAATACGATTAGGGTCGTTCTTCTTAAAGTATACATCTTTACCGGCCTGTATCGCGTACTGTCTGACTGCATCCTTGAACATTTTTCCAGTTTGGAATACCATTCCGAGTTTGAAGCTTGGGCTCTTTAAATCTGATTCATTAAACTCCTGGAAGTTTGGGAGTTTTTTCTTGGATTTCCTAACATCTCTGAACTGAACGCGTGTCGAACTCTCGGCCTCAGTTTCTGCTTCATCTTCAGACGATGAATAGTCATCAAAACCAATTTGTGCATCAATGTCAAAGTCACTATCCTCAGAATCATCTTCTTCTGCATTACTGTATACACCATCGCCATCTACATCGATGTTGTCTTCGCTTAACTCAAACCCCGGCTCAGCCTCTTCATTGTGTTCAGCATGCTCAGCCTCTTCACTGTGTTCAGCCTGCTCACCATCTTCATTTTCTTCATCATGCTCAACCTCTCCATTGTCTTCACCATGCTCAGCCTCGTCAACAACGTCCTCCGCGTCCTCGGCCTCGTCAACAACGTCATCAGCCTCGTCAGCAACGTCATCAGCCTCTTCATTGAGTTCATCTTGTTCTTGCTGGATCAGCTCTTCTGGTTGGGGTGCACTCATGTCAATGTCAATCTCGACATGATCACTCTCCTCTGGTTGGGGTGCAACGGCAATCTCAACGTCTTCACCATCTTCTGGTTGGGGTGCAATGTCAATGCCCAACGGCCTGGTTGGCTGATAATTATCAGGGTGATCACAGTATATGTCCACATCCCACTGTGTTGATAGCCACTCTGATAACGCTGCCAGTAATATGACGTCAGTGAAAATACACTGAACTCTATCACATGTAGTAGACTTCACATAGAAGACTGGATTGACAGTGTATCCCAACGACTCCCTCGTCACAGACTCCAGTTCCACAATGGACATTCTGTCCATATCAGCGTGGTCCCAGTGATCAATGACACCTCCTTCGTATCTCCAACCATCAGGTAAAAACTCCATTCTACCCCCATGGTGAAAGTTGATTGTAAACTTATTTAATAACTCCTCTGCAATAAAAAAAAAAGAAACCCGAAAGCAAACAAAAGCAAAGCCATTAAATATTGCCCACCAACATCAATAACAACACGAAGGACCCACATCACGGGACACAAAAACAAAAGAATACTCAAAACAAAAAGAATCCATTAAAGAATCCATTTGTGGTCCTAACGTGACAACAAAAATAAAGACACAAACATGTGGTCCCCAAAAATTTCCACTCGATATAAATCGAGGACAAACCTTGAGATGGGGTATTTGTTGCAAATTTATTCGCAGGCGATTTTTTCGTCGCTCCAGATTTCTTCGCGGGCGATTTTTTCGTCGCTCCAGGTTTCTTCGCCGGTGATTTTTTAGCACGAGTCGCTTCACCTGTCTTCGTCGCTTCAGATTTCTTCGCACGAGAGGATGATGCAGATCGAGATCCACCACATTTACTCGACGGAGATGGCCTACCCGGTGATTTTTCCTTCGCCATTAGTTTAGGGTTTGAATCTAATTCTAAATGCAAGATTTGGGCATTAGGGTTTAAGAGTTTTTCCTAGTTGGGTTTTTTTAAACAATTCGATTTGGGTTTTTTTTTTTTTTTTTTTTTTTTTTAACAATATACAATTCAATTCATGTGGGGAAATACCCACAATACCCTTACACGGACGAGGCACGTGCTCATTTAACTGACGTTAAGGCTTAAATTTTGACGGAAGGACTGCCATCAAACCCAATTCAAGATTAAGGCCAAAAGTGGTCGTTTTTATATATTAGGCGGTGGATTGTCAGGAACGCCATACATCAGGGGGCAAAAGTGTCATTAATTCTTAAAAAAAATACTATATTTAATCCTAGATCCTTTTTTATATAAAATTTGATGTATACACACACATGACATACAATTTGGCAAGTCATTGCCTTCGCTTCCCGTACATTCGGCCGAAAGCTAAGAGTTTGGATCTTGTTTTATATGACAGTGGTGTATGGACACAAATCGACGATAGAGTAATCGACGGAGGAAGATTTTCAAAGTATCGTATTTTTAAGATTAGTTTTTGTTGTGTCTTTAGTTTTTTGTTATAGTTGTTTTTGTTTAGAACAGGATTTTTTTTTTATGATTTTTTATTTCGATTTGGATTGGAGACAGAATAGTCGTCGTCCACCTTCTCGCTTGGAGAATTCTGTTAGACTCCCGTCTAAACAGCCTGAAGAATTTTCTTCATTATGGTTGCATGACCAAGGTTGGTTGGATCTTTCTAACGTCCACTATGGATTTGTTGAAAGAGCATGAATTACACTCGAAAATTAGTGCACCTCTTGATCTTCCTATTTACGGAAGTGTGCACGATCTGATCTATTATCTGTACTTAATGTAAGATCTTATTAGATCTCGATCATTGTTGAGCCTTGTTTCAAGTAGTTCGGCGGGTATTTTGCCCAATTACTAATGGAATATTTGAAGCTGTTTCTCAAAAAAGAGGGGCAAACGCATTCAAATCTCTTAATGATCAATAAAGTATGATCAACAAAGTTATGTCGTTTATCGAATATCTGTCGTTTACTAAATATACTGTTGTTTTAAATACGCAGCGTCGTTTTTCAACTGTAGTTTGGTTGAGAGTCGAGATAGTCCCTTTATTGATTCTCATTATTTTATTTACTGTGATTTTTGAGTTGAGAGAGGTTGGTTTGTGTTTCTGGTTGGCTTTTATCTTGTCTAGGGTTTCAGTTCAGCCATGGCTAAGCCAAGCCGTGGACGTCGCTCGCCGTCGGGCTCAGCCTCGTCCTCGCGCTCTCGCTCCTCCTCTCGCTCCCGATCTCGCTCCAGATCCTTCTCTTCCTCTTCCTCTCCCTCTCGCTCCGATAGCTCTCGCAGCCGATCCCCTCCTCCGTCTCGCAAAAGGTTCAACTCTCTCTCTCTCTCTCTCTCTCTCTCTCTCTGTCTAGGGTTTCGGACATGCCAGTTCTGTAGCCTCGTTTGGTGTATAATTGCTAGGGTTTCTCTATTGTTTTCGTAACCATGGCTCTTTCGCTGAGAAATGTTGAGTTTGAGAAATGACCGTCTTTTTTAAATTTGCTTTGTGTTTGTTTGATTTACAGCCCTGGCGGCGAAGAAGCAAGGCGAGGCCGTTCACCGCCGCCGCCGCCTCCGCAATCGAAGAAAGCTTCTCCTCCCCCGAGGTAGGATTGTTTGCTCTCAAGCTTTAATCTTCTAGAAGCTACACACTTTTTTCTTGTTTATGCAAATTTAGTGGAATTTATTTATATTAGCTCCGGTGTATTTTCTTAGTTCAATGTTTTGTTTTTCCTTCGATGTTCTTTCTGACACGGGCTATTGAATTTACAGGAAGGGATCGCCTGTTAACGAGTCGCTTGTCCTTCACATTGATGCTCTCACCAGGAATGTTCACGAAGGCCATCTCAAAGAAATTTTCGGTATGTAGTCAGTTTATGCTTGGTGACTTAGAACTGGTGGCTGTTTAAGCTCCGAGTCTTTCCGTTTTATAGCCATATACGATGTAGTGAAATTGGATTGCTGAATATATATATAGTGACTGTGGGAAGGAATTTTATTGTCATTCTTTTGTGTTATTGTTAGTTATTCTGACCACATTTTCTGCTACTTTGAAGGCAATTTTGGTGAAATCGTGAACGTTGAGCTTGCAATGGATCGATCTGTAAGTCTATCATTCCCTGATTAGGTTTGGTTTATCATATCCACGTGCTATTTCTTGAATATCATCTGTGCAATGCAGGTCAATCTTCCCAAGGGGTATGGGTACGTCGAGTTCAAGACAAGAGCAGATGCAGAAAAAGCACTTGCGTACATGGACGGTGTAAGTTTTTTTCCACAGATCACGATCTGTAATTTGTAGTGATGGCTACGATCTCGATGGTAATAGTGGCTTCACGTTAAACTTTATTTTTTCAGGCTCAAATAGATGGGAATGTAGTGAGAGCCAGGTTCACATTGCCTCAACGACAGAAGGCCTCTCCACCGCCGCCGCCACCTCTGAAGGCACCCGCGGTTGCTCCAAAGAAAGACACACCGAAGGCTGATAACGCCAGTGCTGAGAAGGAGGGACCGTCAAAGCGACCAAGGGAACGTACGTATTACAAATGATATATATATATATATATATATATATATGTATAAGATTTGTCAGTTTAGCGATTAGACCCTCGGTTTATTTCCAAGGGGTATTAGGTTCTAGCTCTCTTTAGATAACCCACCAAACACTTTCTAGTGTTTCTATTCCCCAAAATGTTGTGGGGTCAGTTGGAACCCAGACCTAGGGACTAAACCCTGGTTTCAAAAAATATTACACAATATATGTTTAGTATCTTCTAAGACACCCGATAATATATACGGTCTAGTGCTAAGGATGAATGCTGTGACGTGTGGATAGCGACTTGTGGGATTAGTTGGTCAAGACCGGATACCCACGGTTAATAAAAGAAACAATGTGTGTATACATGTATAGATATTATGGCATGCAAGTAGAGCCTTTATTTGGTCGATGCTAACAAGGAATATCGAATTTTCGTATCAGCTTCGCCTCCGCGACGGAAGCCTGCGAGGAGATCTCCTATTGGGCGCAGAGGCGGTTCACCGAGACGACCGCTGGACTCGCCTCCACGGCGTCGCGTAGAGTCGCCTCCTCCCCGTCGCCGCGGTGACACGCCTCCTCGGAGGAGGGCTGCATCTCCCGCCCGAGGCCGCTCCCCTTCTCCTCCGCCGAGGCGAAGGTCCCCTCCTCCTAGGTAACTCTACCAGCCCGCATAACTACATTTTTTTTATAACATAAAAACTTTCAGTTTTGTTGGAGTACCCAAGATTTCACATATTAAAGTGAACTAGACAGTTTTGTTGGGGTAAATTGCTAGATTGCTCGTATTAAGTCTTGATTTTGTGTTTTACGTAGGGGTTCGCCTCCAAGAAGGATTCGTGGCAGTCCTGTTAGAAGACGCTCTCCTCCCCCTCCAAGACGCCGGTAATTATTTCAATACTTCATTACCGAGCTGGTTAAGGCTGCATAATCTTTTATTTATTTTATTTTCTTTTCTTTTTATTCGTGCTCAGTTCACCTCCAAGACGGCCTCGTAGTCCTCCTCCTAGGAGGTCTCCACTTCGCAGGCGTAGCCGCTCTCCGATTCGGAGGCCTGGTCGATCACGTTCGAGATCGATTTCACCTAGAAGGTACTAATTGATCTCTCAATTTAAGTGATAGATTGGACCAGCCTGTTTATCTTACTGTATCTCTTAGCAGAGGCCGAGGACCGCCACCTGGGAGGCGTGGGAGGTCCACATCATCATCCTCTGGATCGCCTAGTCCTAGAAAGGTTTGCCTTTTTTTTTTCTTTCCTTTTTTTTTTAGATTCTACGAGAGAATTTAACTGGCTCGGTTCCCGTCAATAATGTCACAAATGTCATTTATTTTAGCAGGTTACCCGGAGGGTGTCTCGCAGCCCAAGAAGGTAATGTCTCTCTAATTGTCGTCTCGTTCTCTGTTTATATATATTTAATTCGATACCGAGTTTATTTTTGTATTTATTTCCTGATAATGTGTGGTTAATTTTTAGGCCATTGAGAGGAAGAAGTAGCAGCAACAGCTCTAGTAGTAGTTCGCCGCCGAGGAAGCCATAGTAAGCAAATTAACTCACCGAAGATCGGGCTACTGTGACGTGTCGTTCTCTTTTGTTGATTAGCTGTGAACGATGTAACGTTGAACTTGCTTTTGAGAAACCACACATTTGGAGTTTGATAATCTCGTCTAGTTTGCGCAAGAGTTTTTTTTATTTATTTATTTATTTTGGTTCCTAGTGGACTTACTACTTGATCTACACTTGTGTTCAGTCAGGATTGTTTGTCCTGTTGTAGCTATCAACACCTGTGCTAGCATTTTAATGAATTCAATTACTTTGCGAGGAAGAGTTTTATTTAATAGTTTAAAAAACCCTTTATCAAAATAGCTTTATTGTCGTTCTCATACGGTTCAAGATAAAATAAATAGTAAACATCTGAGAAATTGCACAAATATTTCATTTGAATATGTTTAAGTTGTAGAATTTTTACATTTTCAAACCACCTACAAATATCTAAAGAAAAATTATGGTCAAAGATTTCGCGTTTATTCTAAATAAAACAGTAAATAGAGAAAAGAAAAAAAATCCTAAATAAAACTATAAATATTAAATAATAAAATAAGTCGAACATTAAGAAAATGAGTTACTTATAAATTAAAAACTAAGAACAAACTTCATAATTGATTAAAACTATAATCAAATTATTCAAATGTGATATAACACAATTCATATTTAAGTGGGGAATTACATAAACAACGAAGTTTGGTTGCTAGTTTTTGAAACAGGTTTTTAAAACCTTAAGAAAATGACGGATTTTACTTTTTTAGGAGCAAAATGCCTTTATTGCTCAGTATACAAACTACATCTATGAGATGCAAAAACACGCCGAACTCCGCGACGCCACGTTGGAGCTCGAACGCCCGTGAGAGTCATCGTCGTGGCATCGACTTTCATCTCCGTCCACGCCGATCGATTCCAACGCCACGGCGAATTTGACATGTGATATCAGTATATTGTATACAAATCAGATCTATGAGATGTGAAAGCGTGCCAAACTCCGCGCCGCCAAGCGGAGCTCGAACGCCCATGGGAGGCCATCTCCCCCGTCGTCGTGGTTCCGACGCTAACAGTGTATAATAATCACATTACCAATATATTGTATAAATATCTCCACTGTCGTCGTAACTCAGACGCTACGATATACAATAATCAGTATATTATATACAATATTTCCACTGTCGTCGTTACTTCGACGCTAACAGTATTCAATAATCATATTATTAGTATAATGTATATAGCATCACATAATGAGCATACTGTATACAATAACCAGTATGTGATTAAATAAAATATATATGATAGAGATTTATATATATATATATATATATGGGTTTTTGGCTGGATACGATTTAATCCCTAATGTTTTTTTTTTCGCTGGGTAAAATTCTTAATCTCTGTTATTAGACTCATCGTTAGTCCCTAATACGAATCAATGGCTGAGATATAATGGTGATATATTACTAATGTTAATTCACTTAAACATACAATAAAACGGTATTAAAAAAATAAAATGCAATAAATGACATAAATATATTATAGAAATTAGAAACTCAAATTTAAAAAACCCTAATCAACGAGAGCTCGAAAATCCCTTAAAGCCCAAGAATTCCCAAATCGAAGAACCAAAAAGTTCTTGTTCCTTGGTCGTCGAAGATGGAAGACGATCAGCAAGTTAATGGAGACGTAATTGATTTTGAACTCCTAGAGAAGAAGTTCGTTGACGACAAAGAGTATGAAGAGGATTCGCACTCCAAGCATAGCAATGGTGGTTGTCTGTGAAATAGGTTTGTGCAGACGTTGACGGTCAAAGTGAAGACCTTGATGGCTATAGGTTTTGGAGCGATCTTAAGAGCATCCACAACGACGACGAGCAACAGACGTCGAGGAGGGAAGACCCAAGAAGAAAATGAGCAAAAGTAATGATGAGCCAGCTCTAGGCTATGGGCCACTTCCAGAACATTCAACAAAGTAATATAGGAAGGGCCAAAAAAATCACTACAACAATTATGATCAATCAAGCCTTTCTAGAGTCACCTTCTCTAATACAACATTTAGTCGGGTATACATTTATTTAACCTGATTCGGTAACTTATGCAAAATGTGACTTGTCTAATTTATGTGTGTGAAATTCATTGACAACTTAAGCCAGGAAAGAAGAGAGGCTGGCATGTTAAGTCAAACCGTGCACCTGAGACAATCAAGAGAATGGAAAGAAGAAAGAAACATAATGCAAAGTCACAAGCATCTTCTTCTCAGACATAATTGTGTTTAGTTAAAACAGTTAGACATATTAGAACTGCTCTTTTGGTTTAGAACTCTTGTTTTTATGTGGTACCATCAGCAAATTTGTTATTTGGAATTTGCCTTTTGGTTTTGAAACTTGTCTTTTGGTAACAGAACTTGTCATTTGATTTTGAAACCTGTCTTTTTGTTTTGGAATTGCTTTGTTGGTCTTGTTATTTACTGGCTTTATTGATGCCTGATATGCTGTATTGATACCAGTATCAAATCTGAAATGAATATATATGCAGTTTTGGTTATGCTCTTGTATTCATTTCATTTTGCTATTAACAATGATACACAATTAACACTAAAACTAATATTTTCATTTCATTTTTCAAGTCTGATACATAATACAATAACAATGTGACACTATGTACTGATCAAACACAGATACATATGATCAGTATGCACATAAAAATAACCATTATAACAATTACATATGACATCTTATTTCCATGTTCTTTGACTATCGGTGCTTGTTTTTTGTACTGGCCATTCTCGAATTCTAACTAGTTAATTCTTTCAGCAGCCCTAAAATGACTTGTTTTAACCTTGTGCACATTTTGGGTCAACCCACCTAAAGCAGTCACATCCTCCATCTGACTGCATAACATATACCCAATTCGCCAAAAAAATTCTCATTTCATACCACAAAAAACACCAATAAAGCTATTTGTTGTAACTAGCCAAGTTTATCATTCTTATTGGGGGAATAGCCCAAGTTTCATTTTATTAAGCAAATAGCCCATATTTTCGGCTCAGACTATAACGCCCTTGGTAAATTCGCGAATAGGTTAATTTAATTAACCTACTGGAGTGAGTTAGGTTAATTAATTAACTTATTGGTTGAATATTAGTTTACGTTCTGATTTTTTTGTGAGTAAAGTTAATTTACTAAATGATTGAATTCGGAATTAGGTTAATTAATTGAATGCTTTGAATATCAATTGACTTAAGTTATGATTTTTCTAAATTTTTTGTGAATTTCAAATCTTTCACGAATCAGTTAATTAATTAACCTAACTCACTCCAGTAGGTTAATTCAATTAACTTACCGCGAATTTGGGGGTTCTAGGGTTCGTTCCTCGAAATTTCAACGCAGACCAAGTCAACCATGGCCAGAAAATCCCTAACGACGACGCTTCCGTCCCGGAGGAGATCCAGGCAGCAACCGACGACCACCGAGACCTCCGGCGAACTCAGCGGATTTCTGTGCCGGGACACGAGCATTTGGCGGAGCCTCTCGATGCCGGCCATCCGCTCCTTCGCGTCCCTCGCACGCGTGAGCTCCACCGCCACCTCCTCCATCGCCGATCCGGCGGAGATTTGCAGATCCGACGGCGGAATCAAGAGCCGGACTCGATGCGGCCGAGGCCTCTCGGGATTTCTCCAGATAGCTCGTTGTCAGACAAGTCCAGCTGGCCGAGAACTGGCATCTCCGCGAGGCTCTCGGGGATTTCTCCGGTGAATCTGTTGTGGCTGAGGTCGAGACCCACGAGCCTCTCGCATGCGGACACTTCGTCTGGGATTCGGCCGGAGAGTTCGTTGCGGCTAGAGAGATCCCGAGCGTGTCTGTGTGTACATCTAGAGAGAGAGAGAGAGAGAGTTGTGTGAAAGGGTAATTTAGGTAGTTTAGATTAGTTGGGCTATTCCCTTAATTAAATGAAACTTTGGCTATTCTCTTAATATTAATAGGTTGATTTGGCTAGTTAGCAAAATAGCCCTTTAAAAAACTCACTTTTATCTTGTAAATCCGACGAACCTTCTACGAGGGTTTGAATCCGTCCACACCATCATTTGCACCACCGCGACAACATATTTGCAAAGTTCAAGAGCTTTGCTATGAGAAATCGAGTTTTGACCTAAACTCGCAGAGTTTCCTCGCCTCAACACTCTCGGTGATTTGCTATAGAACGACGACGATGTATGTTCATCACCCATTTGATGTTCGTGATCAGGTGATGGACCAGAAGATGAAACACAAAGATTTAGGGTTTTTTCGATTTGGGATTTTTGTTCCGTCGATGTTTGGATTTGTTCTTTTTTTTTTAAAATTATTTAAATGAATTATTATTCATTCTCTCTCTTTATTAATGTCTTTAATATATTATATTATATTTAAAAACAACCCTTACTCATCATTAGATGTTTACACGTGGATATCTGTTTGCGACTAACGTCTTAACTCGTATTGCGGCCTAACAACGAGTCTAATAACAAAGATTAAGAATTTAACCCGGCGAAAAAAAACATTAAAGACTGAATCGTATCCAGCCAAAAACTTCAAGGATTTATGCCGCCAAAAACTCTACATATATGCTAGTGATTAAATTATATATCTATATTGTATGTTAATTGTATATTGTATGCGTTAAGTTTATTGGAACGCTTCAATCTCACTGCTAAAGGCTCGTAGCTAACAACATTAGCGGTTGAAGGCGGAGGGCAGGATCTTGTGGTAACTGATACTTTTACGGTCGATTTACCTTCCTTACGTGAGTTCACGTTTTTTTGATAATTTACGAACATATGGAGCTCGAGACACCTGCAAATAGAATGATACTAACAAACAAGCGGGCAAATAACAAACATTAAGAAAGTCGTGAGCCTAACAAGCAATAACAAAGTCATACTAACAGCAAAAAATAAAAAAAATAAAAACTAACATGTATAAATAAGATCACAAGAACAACAAAAATAAAAAAACATGTTCTCAATTCAAACCCATATTTTCTAAAATAAATAAGAATTCAAAAATAAAACAATTTAAAAAGCTTACCCCTGTAGAAGACGTGAGACAGGGTCGGATAGCGATAGAGCTTTGAAAAATACTGAACAAAACATTACAACAACAATTAAAATTGTAGATGAATGCTAAGCCTCAAATAATTTCAAAAACATTAAAAATTACAATCAAGAGCAAAAAAAAAAAAAAAATCACCACTGACTACCCACATCTAAACAGGGTTGAAATTTGTGAGAATGCACTGGGAAAGTATAAGAATCACGCATTACAAAGAGGTTAGAATACTTTACAACATTAAACCATGGTAAAAAAAAACCCCTAACCAACCGGCCATGAGCATACCTTGGCTGTCAGCGAGGTACGAGTGACAGAGTACCTTTTGATAGTGAATGGAAGCGGTGAAGCGGCGTATCGGAGCAACAAGAAGGAGCGGCAGGAAGGAACGACTGAAAGGCTTGTCGTGCATAACTGTGAGTCGATGAACGGCGGCAAGCAACATTGAGAGGCGGCAAACTTGAACAACGGACGAGAGGTGGCGACTATAGATGAGTCTTGGCGGACGACTCTCCACGGCGATGAACGGCGGCAAGGAGGGGCTGTGCGCACGGGAGTTGCAGAGTTAGAGTTGGTAGGGTTTAATTGAATTTGATGTTTTTGTTTAACAACGCAATTAAAATCCAATTTAACACCGTCTATTTTTTTATCTGAATATTAAAACCATATATTAGAATTGTTTGTGATGGCGTTTAAAGGAAAATGCTATTAAAGGTTATTCCAAATCAAAAAGCGCCAGATGGAACCTACATAGCTGGCCGGATTTTTTTTAATGGCATTTATTTATTGCACACAATTAAAACTCCAATATCCACTTGTTACTTGCTCATTCGATATACGGCCACAATGGGACAAAAAATTAAACCTTAATCAATGGCGATAGTATCTAAAACGCCATTAAATAGAAAAGTGTCATATGACCTTCTATGATTGGGTTATTTTTATTTAATGACGTTTATATTTTCACTGCCATAAATAATTTCTATGGCTACTCCTCCACAATTGACGTGGCACTCTCTTATTTGTTTGTAGTTGTAAAAAAACCGGAAGTGCAA